>NW_028288667.1:3956666-4313333 GCF_059628265.1 Tinamus guttatus | reverse complement strand
TTCAGTCCGATCCCAAATGGATCTCCCCAAGTATTCTCTTACTAGTACTTAGAGTGAGAAATGACAACTCTTCCTACTCCATAATGTGATAAATATTGAATAAAAAAGTTCAAAATTCTGTTTATGTTCTCACATTTAACTCACAAAGAAACTCAGAATTCACTTTTTGACTTATACTGACATACTTGCTATTTATACTTGTTATTGCTGGAAGAGAGTGCTTAATCACAAGTGCTGCGTTGGAAGAGACCATCTTAACATCCTTTCCTACATGTATTCATTTTGGACTGGAAAACAAGACTAGAAAATACATTCTAGTAATGAATGTTTTCCTAAAGTTAGTTAATGAAAATGCCTCAGTCATGACAGGTCCTATAGAATAAAAAAATTAAATGTATGTATCAATGTTTAAAATGAACAGAGCAGTAAAGCCTAGCATGGTCTGAGCATTGTGATAGAAATAAATAAGTTTAGAATATATATAAAAAGGAAAGCTTTGCACAAAGGAAAAATAGGGAGCCTGGCTGTCAAGTCGGATAAAATTTATGTAAATATCAGATTTTCCTCTCAATCTTTAAGTTAAAGAAGATACACAGACTTGGCAACTTCTGCAAGATAGATGGCTAGTTAAATAATAATAAGTAATAACAACCACCACCACCTGCCTTGATGCCCTTCTTTCTGGCCCTGTGGGACCTCAAATTTCTGCTGGATATGTGGAGAGGGTCAGAGTCCACCCTGCTACTTTGCAAAGCCAAATACCTCTGGGTAGGCAGCCCAGCAGCTCCCTGCTCTAAGCACAGAGCTGAGAGAAATCCCCCACCCCCAGCTAAGTTTGAGGTTTGCAATTTTAAAGCCGTCACTGTGCAGTTGTGCAGCAGGTTGTTGTTTTACTACTTGCTTGCAGCAACACTCAAAGTCCTTTCTTAAACTCCTGAGCAGTACCAGATACCAGGACACAAGTACTAAAGCCAGGACCTAGAAAACTAAAACACTGAACTGCATTTTGGGAATTACCTCCTCCTGTGAGCAGAATAGCTGTACATGGCACAACAACATCAAGGATATGTACACTGATATTATCTTTGTACTTTACATTGCAAATAATCATATAACAATGCTACAGTTCTATACTTGTGCTTTGCTCCAGTCAAAATTCCCACTATTTTAGCTGCTTGGAAGCAGCATGAAGACTCTGGACGTTTGCACACGTTCCCTTCATTTGCTTTAGGAGTTAAATAACACTATAAATTAGCTTGTCATTAAGCACTCCTTAACATCTCCCTTTCCTCTTGCTCCGAGCCCACTTACTCCTCCTGAAGGAGGAAAGCCAGGACTTGCTCCTTCTGCACTTGTCTATAAACTGGAGGAGAAATTACACGAGACGATCTCTAATGCACGCCAGGTCAACCCAGCCATAATATTTTTCCCAGTGCCGACGCAAATGAACCCACGATAACTCAGTTCAGATCGTCCGTATTGTCAGCTACCTTCAGCAGCTGAATTGATATACTGGCTAAATCCAACTAAAATCTGGTAGCCTAGCCTTGACAAGAGCCGTAAGGATCGAGAATAAAATACAGGCTGCAGGATAGCATGCCAACATAGTTTCTCTTCCCCTTTCCAATAGCAACTGATCCGAAGAAAATCACAGCAAAAGACTATTTTGGCAGCTGGAGCAAAAGGCAAGGGAGGGATTTGCATTTGGACACAGGCAGCTGCTTTGGGGGCTGCCGAACTTGCCTGGAGGAGCTCCCAGAGCTCCACGCAACCTCTGCGATAAGCGGCCGCGCTCGCTATCCGCATCCCCCTGCGCCGCCGGCTCCGTACGGAGCACGCGGGGTAATGGGGACATACAAATAGCAGGTCCTGCCCCAATTATCTGCTCCATTGGCATAAGCTCCCAGATACAAGGCTGGATTTAGTGACAGGGAAAAAGCAGAAAGCAGCTAGGAAGAAGTCATTTTTCAAAAGGGAAAGTTCATTGGCTCACTTTTAGGAAAGAGACAGGGACTCTGATGCCAGCTGCCCTTTAAAAGGGCTTCTCATGTTAGACCAAGTGGTTTACGATGCTCCGAGAAACCCTTTGCTGCAATTAGTTTCATGATATGCATAGGCTCATATATTACTGCCTACATTTCTCTTTTAAATCACTTCCGGCCTTTAAATAAAATTTTACTCCGTTTAATAGGCAGTCAGAAAAACTCCCTTCAAACACAAGGACACAGGAAATCACATCCAAATTCCATGATTTTATTCTGGAGACAGAGTTCAAGGACTTCCAGCCACAGAAGAGCCTGAGGACAATTGTGTTCCTAGAGGAAGCGTTGCACCTACCCACAAGCTCGGCCATCAGGTCCACAATGCACTCGTCCGCCAGAGCCCACGGCCGGCGCCCGTGGAAGTGGCCATGAACACCTCTAAAAATCGGAAAAGAAACAGGAGATGAAAACACAGGCACTCCCCTTGCATCAGTCCCCAGGATGGTGTTGATCCAGGGATCCAATGGCTGAAGAAGGGGAAGGGCAGAAGACTCCAATAATCCAAATACTTTATTTTTAGTGCACCTCTGAGGCTCACAAGTAAGGAGCTAATGACAACCAACCACAGGTTCCTCAGACAGAAATTGCTTAAAGGCTATGCAAGCCATCTTTTACTTCCCCATACCCCTCTGGAATGCTCCAACCCATACACTAGCCCCAACCAGCACCTTAAACCTGAAAGCTTTATTAACTCTGAAGTGACAGATACACACATGCACTCCTGGACCAACTGTCTTGAACTCATTTTTGCTACAAAACATAAGTCTATTCTGTGGTAGCCACACCACACAAAGATGTTGCAAAGCTTATTAAGCACACAGGCAGTAAGACACAGATTTAAATGCAAATAAACACAAGTGATGAAGAAGAAAGGTGCTAACCCATTGCTCTGGGCCTCCACCTCACACTAGGCGATTTTCCTGTTTGCAGAGCACCACAGGGTACTTGGGCTGCGAGTGGCAGGAGGCTGCGTCAGAAAAGGGACCAAGGCAGCAGGAGGGGTCAGGGAGTAAAAAGCAAAACAAAAAGAACCTCACATAGAAGCTGTGATGTGAGAGAAAAAATAAAAATTAAAGAATAAACCTTTCAAGGAGGAACAAGCCCACAGCATTCATACAGGTTCACGAGGACTGCTGGCAGGTTGAGACATGAGATCAGGGTGTAGGAGGCAGCTACCAGCTTTGAAGAGTCCCCTGTGCTTAAGCCTATTGAAACACATTGCTTTTCCCTATCTGCCTCAGACTTACCCTTCTCCAGCATGATTTTATTCCATTGCCCTGCCTCCTGCAGAAGTTAGGTGGATGTTTTCTGGCCAACCCTTTCTCATTGGGTCTACCTTGAGCCTCCCAGGAGTGTTTAGTTAATGCAAACTGCATGTATTTCTATCTCATTCTTTCTATGCTTGGAAAATACCATTTATTTTTGCAACTGTTCAGACCAACAGTTGCAGGAAGGCACAGGTAGAGCTGACCGCCTGATAAAATACCACTACAGTATGATGAGCAAGTCTAACCCAGCTCTAGTGACAACAAGGACCCCTAAGTTAGGTCAAGTCACGGCACACTAAATGGCAGTGGAAAGTTGCACAAACAGCAAGACATTGCTGCTATATCAAGAAAGGGGTTTCTTGACTGCAATATAGCAATGAAGGGAGTTTGGGGTAGTACTGACAGCTGAAAAAATCCAAAGGTTTCCAATGGCTCTCAGCCCAAAGGGGTCTGCATTTCTGAAACACGATACTGACATGAAACAGGAAAAAAGCCCTAACTACCTACAAGATCCTCTTTCATTAGCTTTCTCTGATTTTATAGCTATTTGTGTCCTTCTAATGGGAATTTACTGATGGAAGCTCTCTATTCCAGCACACAAGACTAAATTTTGGAATAAATTTCCAAGTTATCATGAAAACTGATACAATATTTCAGGCATGAGTATTTTATTTTGAGAAGACAACACAAAAGTTTTAAGTATACTTTAAGATAGAAAGAACATTAATTATTATTCATATTATTATTATTATTACAGCACAGCTTACAGCTTGCCTCCCTCTTGATGGCCAATATAAATGCCAAGAGACAAAAATTATTGCTGCTAAAATGGCAGTTAAAGGCATAGTCTTGTATCTTTTTTTATTTTAATCACATGAAACTCTGTAGCCTTTGCTGATGGCACAATACATCCTATTACTCTTAGGTTGTAAAATTCTATGCTCTGCCTTGGAGAATTTATATCTCTGTATATTATGCCACCCCTCTCCCTCAGCTCTGGTAGACACTGAGGGTAATAATCTTTAAGGACACAACCACAGCACTTCTGGTGATCCACTGAGACCACCTCAGGTATCCGACTCTTAATTTGTTTCCACTACACCCCAGGTCACAAGAGGTACCCAATTAAATGGAGGTAACCCCAATTAATGAACACAAAGTGTGGTTCATCAAGCCAGGAAGCACCATATAACCCAAAATTTTAACTATTGAGAGAGTCTCCCCTCACGCAAATTATTTTTTGTCAGTTATTTTATTTTCAATTTGGCAAGAAATTGGAAGGCCACATTTATGTGCTGAGGTCTAGTTGATTTAGAACTCACTAGAGGAACTAGAGGCATTTTCCGATATGATCCTAGGGTTTCAAAGGAGATAACAAAAGGGATTTAAATTAATTGCCCGCTTCAGGAATCTTCTGTGCTCCTCCAAACCTCATTTAAGTGGAAATTTCCTTCCTGCTTCATTGCCAAAGATGATGCAAGCTATTTAATGAGCCAATGCAGACTAACTTTGGTTATGGTTTCAAAGCAAAGAAATAACCAAAAGAAAAGGAGACATCCAAGGCAAAGAACTGCATGGAGCAGTAGGATGAAGGGAAAACGAACAAAAACTGGGGCATTAGAACAGGCATTTGCAGTTTAAAGCTTAACTTGCTGGAATAGGTTGAGTGGAGAGATGAGACTTGCAAAACAAAGTGGATTTGTCAGACAGACCTGATGAAGCCCTGCTGGGCTGCACTCTTGTTTGCAGGGCTGATACCTCCCCCAGGATTAACCAGAGATAACTTTGGACTCACTAATAACAACCCTTCACTATTGCAGGTGTTAGCTGAGCTTGTCAAAGACTTGGACTTCTGTACTATACGCATTTCAGAAGATTCTTGTTGCAAGATTATACTCATGAGCATTAACATGGTGTTTGTTTTCCAGCCTAAATTCATTAATTCCCTATTTACATTTAGTGTCAACATGTTATTTCACATAAATGGTTCCTTTACTCCCCACCCACACTAGACTTATCCATGGCACATTCACATGGAGCTATGGAGGAATCATTTTTAGCTCTTCCCTTCATTTTGCTAAACTAAGCTCTAACTCCCAAGACCTCCATACAAAAGTTTCTCCCCTTCCTTGAGGATCCTGCTAGCCCTTCAATAAAGGATGACTGGGCTACAACAAAATTCCTTTTATTTTAACATTTCAACTTTCATAATTAATTTGAACATAAGTCCTTGCCTACTAAAAGTTATAAAATACTTGTTGAATATGAATATATAAAATACATTAGTTGCATAAGCAGTTCTGGAGGGTGAAGGGAAATATATGTCACAGAATATCTACTGACCTTATCCAGCCTGATGAGTCCCTGGAACTGCTACATCTCAAGCAAGAGGTCTGTTGGCTACTCTAGACCATGCATGAAGACACCTCCATCTCTTTTATTCATCTCCTCACTTCAATTAATTTTGGATTGAGCTCTAATCCAATTCTAATCCCCAAAACAGGGAAGGAAAAAAAAGAAATATCAAATACTTTTTAATCTATTCTAAAACTAACCACAGACTGAAATTTTAAGCTTTATAGCTTAACATAAAAGAGGACCTACGACTATGGAAAGAGAAGAACAAAAATGGGCACATACAGGGAATTAGAGCTTATCAAAGTGCAACTTCCCCAGTCAAAGGGGAGAAGACATGGAAGAATAACAAGAGAAAGTGGGGAAAAAGGCCTCTTTCTGTTCGGGTCTTACACTAATGAGGTACTGCAATCACCGCACAGTTAACGATTCATGCTTCCTTGCCCTTGATAGCAGACATCAGGCAACCTACCCTTTCATTCTTGCCCATCAACTACAAGGAGCAAGAACAGTTTAAACAAACCAGCGCAGCAGCTATTTGAGATGAGTCCCAAGACAAACAGAAAACACGATAAACCAATTTATAAGAAAGCCAGAATCTATATCATCGCTGACTTGAAAGATGCATCTAATTTATATGCCATTTCTTAGATTCCTGCTATTTATTCATCTAAGCCACAGCTTTGGAGCTCCATGCTGCTGGCACATGAGCTGCTGAGCAGGCTTCAGCTGTAGCTGCTATTATATTTGACTGGAGTTTATTGTCTGTCCTTGGTGACGGACATAGACACCCATTTTGTTCATCCTCAGCTGCCCATTCCTGTGTGGTTCCCAGCATCCTACCCCAACACTGGCTTTTTTTTTTTAAAGCACAAATTGCTCTGTTCAAATGTAGCTTGACCTTGCCCTGACATTCCCCATTGTGCCTTAGGTGTTTCTTCAGCTAGTATGATTCACACATGAACACTAATTTTCTCATGTACTCCCAAAAAGTTTGAGTCAAGCTGCATTTTTGACAAACAGCCTAAGTTGTCTCCTCCTGTTCCACTTGTTTGAAATCATGGCATAACCACATTTTCCTCTTAAATACAGTTACTGAAGACACTTTGAATCTTCTGAATAAACATGTTGCCTCCCCTTTTCTTTGGAATTTTTATAAGCATTGAGTCAGGAAAAAAAAAAAGTAAAATAAAAAACCTGCATTGTGGTAAAGGCAGATGTAAGAATGGAAGGGAACCAATAAAAAGCTACAGCAAAGGAGCTGAAATATATTTGCACTCCCAGCACATCATTTTAGCAGATAAGAGTGCTATCTGACTTACCTTTTGAAAGAACTCAGCTGTTTCCCTGATAAAGCATGATAATCATCCAGAAATGGGCAAGGCTGCATTTTTTTTTTTCAAATGACTGGAGAAACTGCCAAAATGTGCTCAATGAATAACCAGGAGGCAAGAGCGCTTCCCCAAGTTCACATTCATTCTCCTTCATTCCCAGTTCCCTCCCCAATTCCAAGAACATAAATAATAAATGAGAGACAGTAAACAGTTTTTATTAACCCACAGCACTCAGTAAAATGGCAGCCTCTGAATTTTCACATTTGCACTGCGAAACCTTTATCCACAGGCTCTCTGCTCAGGATGTCCCTGTTAGCAGGATTATCTTATCCTCTTCTACCTCCCTATATTTCCTCTGCTCGCTCACCATAAAAATCACATCTGCTCCACTTGTATCCCATACCTAGTAAAACTGTTCATCTCTTTTCCCAGCTCACTCATTCAGCTAGATGTTACTTGTCTTTCCTGCCTTCAGCCACTTGATTTTTGCCCATCTTTTCTTTCTCCTGCCTGCTCCAGCTGCTCAGGTGGGTGCTGGGCACCTCAACAAAAACACTTAAACATCAGTGTTTTAATAGTGTTTTAACCAGCCCTTTCCCTTATTTTTTTATGCCAGTTTCTTTCAGGGATTTGCAATCCCTGCTCAGCTCCCTAAGACAGGAATGTTACTTTTCAAATGGGATGAGTCCATCAGGCATGGACCTGGGTTAAGAGAAGCCAAGAAGCAGCATCACCATTTGTGCTCAGTGCCTTTAGGAGGGAAACTTGCCTGCTCTAAGGACATGAACCACAAGCAGTTAAAAATCATAATTAGAAAAATCAGAGGCTGAGGTTGAGCCACATTCAGTGAGCAGCAGTGACTAGAAGAGTTTGTGCCCTGTGTACAAAACACACCTGAACAGGGATGGTCAAGCCAAGCAGGTCAGTGAGAAGGGCCAGCACTGAGTGGATCAGCCCAGCCAGGAGCTTCTCCTTGCCTGCCTTACTGCTCACTTCACTACCAGGGGTTTAGACAGGGCTGGGGAAATGCTGAACTCATTCCTCCCAGCTTGGAGCAGATTTAAGGCACTATTCTATTAGAACACTTGCAAGGCAGATCCAAATATGCTACAGGGCTCATCTGGTACATGGGTGGTTAGTGTTCTGCATGTCCCAAAACATACTCACGTTCTAGCCCACATGTCCAGCTCTTCATCCAAGTAAGTTTTGACTTTTGTTGGCTCAAGCCCAAGAGAATTCCCAGCAAAGTACACGCAGTTCTCATCGCCATTCACCAGGCTCAGATCCGCTGCAGATGAAAAGCAGACACAGGTGTGAATGTATGCAGGAGAGACAAGGAAGAGTCATCCACAGAAAGGTCCACCTTGCACATTGAGGATGCAACATCCTCACTTCGCTCCTGGGACACCATACAGGTGACCCTCATCAAGGCCTTGGGCAAGGACAATTGAGGCAATTTGCAAGGGATTTTCACCATGTCCTCTTGCCATTTGTGGCAAGGCCATCTGCATCTGTTTAGAGCTCATGCTTCAGACAGTATTAAACCCTGGAGCTATAACAGAGCAGCCACCAATTTGGCCCCAAGGACAAGTGAAGAGGAGGCATATTCCAGACCAGCCTATCCACTTTTCCTCCAATATCAGTATACTCATACTCTGAGTCATGCAACTACTGGAACCACACATTTAATAAAAGTTAAGACCAGGTAAATCTGTCTTTCATCTAGGTTCTACCTGCCTGATTAAATCACTGCTTAGAAAAAACATGGGCATTGCACAGAATATTTTAAGAAAGTCTCAAAAGTTCTTGTCTCATCAGCATATAATGTGGGCTGCACATCATGTCATCATCCATGATGAGGAGGAGGAAATTATGTTGACAAATTCTTTCAATGATTAGGAGAAAAGCAAGGCACTGGAAACTTAGAAATAATAGCTCTAGTGAGGGCTCTGAACAATCTAATTACCCATGTCATCATCTATCGATACAAATATTGCCTTTTTCTATGATTTTTCATATCAGAGATCCTGGGAAGGACAAAGTGATGACTTTCTAGAGGTAGTAAGCAATCTGCATTCATTTATACCTAAACTTAACATTGTGTATTTTTGGTGAACACTAACACCTCAACAGAAGGAGCAAATGAATGTGTTAAGATACATGCCAGAAAAATTATAAGACTGCAATTTCTTTGAGTTTTGGCTGGAGAAAAATAGATTAGGTGCCTGGAAAAGATCCCCTATTACCTTTAACACTAACAATTACTAACTTCATTGAACTTCACCAGAAACACATTTTTCAGAAGTATAGACAACTTAGGTAATTTCTTAATTAAAGCTTTAGAAGCTTTTAGAAAGCATAAGTCAGAGAGCAATTTCAGTCTAATCTCTTTGAGAGATACCATGTCTGTTTTTCATCTCTATTCTTAATATGAATGAAAACAGAAAGGTATAAATATTATCCATGCTCCTAAATTGGTTCTATTAACAGCTCTTTTGCTATCAAGACAGACAATAATGGTGTCACACTGAGAATGCAGAGAAGGGTCTTTGCTCAAGAATTCAGAGCTTTAAATCTCACTAATACTCTTTAAATTCCAATCAAGCATTGAAACAGGTAATGAATTATAAGCAAATTAGCTTTTTTGCCACAGCCCCCTCTAAATAAAAATGCCTATTGGGTCACTGCTGCAGAGAGCCAGCATTACCTCATTGATAAAATGTGTTTTTCTACTTTTACCTCTATTATTTTGAATATTTTCTTAGGGGCTGAAGGAGCAGGAGGACATTACTCTTTCTTTTCACAAAATGCTGTTTACTTCCTTTCTCTGACATCATTAAAAGACTCATTCTGGACCACTGCTGCTTCTCAAACTACACTCATTTTATGGTGCCATTTTCATCATTTCACGGCTCCTCCAGATGAGGATGTTATGCTCTAACATTTCCGCTGTCTTTGTTAGATTCCTTACAGTCAGGCATTAGTATTCTCAAACTACCACACATCTCTCCACAAATTACTCTACCTTCATTTCTCATAGTATTGGCCCTTCCTATTTCTGGAAGTGGTAAAGGCGACAAGGAGCATATATTGAGACATTCACAACCAGGAGGAAATAAGCACAGCTGATAAAGCAAAGGCTAGTGCAGTATAGTAAGAAAAGGTAATTATTGCAATGTGCCTTTAAAGCAGCCCAAGTATAAAGCAAACAAAATATTTTACATGCCAACTGGTCAAGTTTAGTAACATCTATTATTTGGCATACTAATATACCTAGTGCTCTGTGTGTGCTTCAAGGCCTCTTAAACCTCAAAAAGAACTTTTCTTTCAAAACCATTCAATCCAAAAGGGCAGGGCCTGTATCTGCTTATATATTACCAGCACCCTGGTTACTTGAAGGATAGAAGATTCCATCCATGTCCCCCACAAAGCACCAGCCTTTAATATGACCTTTAACCATTTCTTCAAGGAAATAGAGTTCAACACTTCACTCTGGGACATTTCTTTGTTCCAGAGAATCCCAGATAATGCTCTATTCCTTTAGAGAGTGAAAAACAAGCAAAAACCTTAGTTTGGTCATTTGGAACCCAGCTGCCACCCAGGCACTCCTAACTCCAACTCAACCTCCCCAGAAAGAAACATCATTAAAACCACTTTATTGGTAGTTCTGAGGGGAATGAGGCAACCTGAACATTTCTCCAAGGCTTTGACTGCCATCCTTGCCCTTGCTCACCTGAGCTCATCCCTCATGCTCGCCCACAGCATCACAGGAAAACCTGCCACAGAATTAGTGTGCTCAAGGCTTCCACTTGACTGATGCAACAAAAACTTCATAAACAGCTGGTACAGTTTGTAAGTTGATAGCCAAACTAATATGATTTAAAAAATATATTTTTATGTGCATAATCTTATACTTGTCTCCTACAAGTGTTCACATCTGCTTCATGTAAGGCTACACTTTAAGACCTCATTGTAATGTTTTATGTAAATATATAAAGAATATTTGATGGCTAATCTCTGTAATGACATTTATCTTCAGAAGCATGTTATCTAGGATCCGCTCCTGTGCTAAGATAAATGTCATGGGAGACGGGCCTCTACAGTACACACAATGTAAATATATATGTATTTACCCCTGCTGTTTTTCAGCAGGGAAGCTGTTTCTGATGACAGTTGAAGCAAAGAAAAGAAAGGCAAGGGAAAGAGTAGAAAGAAAGCAAAGCCCCTCAATTTGGGAAAAATAAAGTATTCTCTACCCTGTCCAACCTGTACTATTATGTGGGTTGCTTATCTTCACTAAAACATATATTTAGACCCTAAGGGCTGTGGATATATTATAGTCTCTGAAAAAGAAAACCTTCCATAGACTTTGGCTCTGAACACTGCAGCAAGTGAAGAACAAAAATAAAATGGAGGGTGGAAAGGATGCAATGGATACAGTCACAAGAGTATCAAAAAAGGAAAAATTACACATATAGGTGCACAGTGACATACTGCTGGCCAAGACAGGCCAAGATTTACCATCTCAATTTCCTATATACCAGCATTCTTCACTGCTAAGGAGGAAGAGAGCCAAAGTAAAGGTACTTCTAAAAGAATCCAGGAATTCGGGCAGTTGTGATTGTTCTATAGTGGATCTTCAAACAATTTAGTCACCTCAACTGCAGTTCCAATGCTCCATCACTATTTCCCTTTTCAGAAAAACCTGCAGAAAGTCACTCCTACACCTACTAGAAAATGAAAATGTTTTGCAGAGAGAAGTTATTTTTCCCCCCCGTTAATTTTTAGGAGATGGGAGAGAAAGCAGGAGACTGACTAAACATGCACTGATTCACCAGAGGAAGTAGCATGAGACTCCTCCAGATTCCAGCACCAGGATCAGGGCCCTTGGCACAGCCCCAGTTTTTGGACCCTGCTCCCTGCATATTGCAGGGAAGGTGTTTAACCAAACCAGAAAGGATCAATCCCTAGATCAGATGCACCCTTGTGCCCATACCCAGGCCAGCCACAAGCTCTTCAAAAAAAGCTGCAGACCAGGAGCAAGGCAGAAAAATCTTAGTGTCACTTCTGCATAGCTACATTTAAGTCATATGGAGTTATCTATTCATAGGAAACTCATGAGAAAAGTAGGGGGTGGGGAGGAAAATCTTCAAATAACAGTTTCATTAAGAATTATTTGCTCAGCTCAATTATTTGTTCTAAGGCAGAGTCTTCCATTAGACCTCAGGAAGAAAGTCATTTCTACGCCTAGCAATAAGACATAAAAGTTAATACAATATATCTGCCTTCTCTTTCATTAACTAAAATAATTGTAACTAGATAGATCATACCAAACTATATTATATTGAAGAAGCAACTATTCCAGACTAAGTTCCTAGCGACACTGCAGTTTTGAACCATTAGATAGAAACACTTTTGCCTATAACTTCCAATCAGTCACTATATTGTTCAAAGCAGCTGACTGACAGCATAAGCACTACATAAAGCTCAGTACCCACACATTTATGGAATGAGAGCATGAAGCTTTTGGTGCTGGAATAAGCTGATGGATTTAGCAACACTGGGGACATGCTGTGCTCTGATATGACTGCAATTGCTCAATTATTGTGTAAGTGACAGTGATTTCCAAAGATTTGTGATAAACACATGCAGAAGATGCAAACCTTCCCTCTACACGCCACCTTCCCCGCAATTCTAATTCTCACTTGGAGGCAGATCCTTGACTTTGGGGATATGGAAACAGCTGCGGAGGTGCTTCAAGGCATCGTGTTCATCCAGGTGCCAGGCGAGCCGCGCGTCCGCGGGGCTGCACCCGAGCTGCAAGGCCATCCGCTCCAGAACCGCTGCTGGCGACACTGGGGCGGGACAGGGATCCATGTTCAGGTCATTCAACTGCACCTTGAAACGAGACGTTTCAGTTTTACTGTATGCACCGTCACCAGCTGCTCAGGGGCAGCCACTAAAGCTGCGTCGCTCAAGACAAAAAGCTTTAAAAAGGGAAGTATTTGAATAGAGTGGTAAAACTAATCAATTGAGGTATTTCCAAGGCAACACAGATGGCTGTTTTTGCCTTGCCTAGACGCAAGGCTGTTCCCTTTTCAAGCTTCTTTCAGCTATTCTTTCCTTACCAAACAGGACGGGGTGTTCCGTACAAGGGGCAGAGCAAGGAGTATATAGATGGCAGGCAGGGTAGGGTTAGACACAAGGCTTTCAAGACCAGGGCCTTAAAATAATATTTTGTTCTGCTATACCACATACCATTTTTTTTTTTTTTTTTGCTTCACTTGTCCAGGGAAAGGGGAGAGGCATAAGTCAAGCTACAGATGTGACACTGTTTTCTAAAGAATACCCCAAACTGCAAGTGCAAGATCTACAAGCTCATTGATCTTTATAAAAGAAATATTTCTATAGCTACACTGTTTGGAGACACCATTGTGTTCAAGACAGCATTGGTGCAGCTGGCTTTACAGATCCATTGGCAAAGAAAAAATATAATTTATACTCTGTACTTTAGATCGAAATTGAGTTTAGGGCAAAAAAATAAATACTGTTGCTGGCAGAAGCTGAAAGGCTCATTTGGGTGCTTAGTGTTCTCCCTAATTCAAGGAACTGGACAGTTAGACTATGCAGTACTCTATACCTTCTTAGTATCCCAAAGCACTTTGGTGCAAATGAATCCTAGGTATTTTTCCCTTCTTGTCTGTATAGTTCCACTAAATTTATTCAGATAGCAAGGAACAGAACTTAAAAAAAAATGTGGTGCTACACCGATTTGGCTGCTCTGTTCCATACAACTTAAGATAAAATATATACAAGAGAAACAGAAGTGTAAGGGAATGGACAGCAGTGAGAGATGAGAGTACAAGAAATATAGTCATTGAAAAAGATGCTCTTCCCTCTTTTCTGAGGGGGAAGTCAACTTAATAGACACTTTCTTAAAAATGTATCTTTTTCTTAAAACCAATAGCTTACTAGAGATTATTCTGAAACAAGCTGTGTGGAGAGAACAGATGATTACATGGGTTATAGTCAGCTGAGGAACACATTCATTGCCATTTAACCTAGATTGGGGTAGAAAATGGGATTCAATAGTCAATATGCAGTTTTGTTCCAAATTATAGGCATTTTCAAAGATTAAAACCACAATAACAAAACAAAAGCAAATGAGTCAGATACCTAAGCGTAGATTGCTTTTTCCCCTACCTCAAGTGTTGATGTTTGCTAGGGGTTGGCACAAACAAGAGCTTTCTTTATACACACGGGGAGGACAACAGCCAATGCTCAAGTATAAAACCCTAAATATCACAGCCTTATCAGTGCTAACACAAACTTGAAGACACTTTGGCCAAGAGGCCAGCATGATGCTAGTTTCTACCTAGTCCAATTTAGCTGAACATCACTGTGCTCCCTCCCACATCAGCTCTAAGCAGCAATTCCTCCTCTACCCACCAGTGACAAAACCATGCCAGAAGATCTTTTAGCCAGTAGGTCCCATTTAGCTCATGTTCACCTTCTTGCAGTGTCATTAGAGATGCCCTGCTGCATTGCTGGCTCCAGGTGGGCTGCTCATACCTCCTCATTGCCCTTGAATCAACCATCCACAGCCCTTCAGCCTCATTACCTCTTCAAAAAGGAGAGGAAGAAAACAAAGAAAAGGTAGATATTTGAACATCTGGATTTCAGACCTTTTTTCCAAAGTCTCTAGGATATAGGTGGCTATAATTAGACAAGTGAGATGACACCAGAGAACTAGCTCAGCCAAGAGGAATGAGTGTGTCCAGCCAATGACCTCCTGAGAGGCTGCCACCTCTGATGCACCTTCCTGCCACAATAATGAAGATGCCAGTTCCCAAGGGAAGAGCTTCCTGGCTTCCTCCACAGCTGAGGGGCAGGTCCAAAGATTCCACCTCTGCCAGCTGTTCTTGCAGAACCATGGTAATCTTTTCACCACCCTTGCACAGGTCAGGAGAGTGTTAACCTTCTGGACCCAACTGACAGTCATCAAGGAAGTTGCTTTGGAGATCTCCCTTTTCCTCCACTAGGGAATCTAGAAAAGCAGACCAAGTCCATAGACAATACACACACCAATAACACTGGCTCCTTGTTTTAAACAAGGCTTGTGTTATCTTGCAGCATCATTATCCAAATTGCACATCCTAAGGACCACATAGGCTTACTTGAAAATAAGCTCTGGTTTACTAGTTAACTTGGAATCAGTACCTGGAAGCCACAACTCTCTCATTTTCATGTGTTTCCTTCTCCCTTTTTACAACACTAGCCCAGAAGGCCCGAGCCAAGAGGCAGTATGAAGGCATGTCAAGTATTCTGTTCCTGCATTTTATTTAATGACTATTTAATATACACTATAGAAACAATGCTTGAGAAATGGCTTGCAACCAGGTCTCCCCAGTCATCAGCTGCCCTCGGACTCCACATAGTGCCCCAGATGCCTGGTCCATACAACACAGGCTCTGCAGTATCCGCACTGCCATCCCTCACGTCCGTCTCCAGCTACAGCCTGCAAGGAAGGGCCAAGAACCAGCTAATCAGCCCCAAAAGCCAACGCAGGCAGCATCTTCGGAGCTCATATCTTCGCAGTATATGAAGAGATATTGCTTGAGGGATGCATTGGTGCAAACTAGGTCCCTCATTCGCACTGTTAGTCCTTCATTTTACATGCTCTGAACAGAGCGCAGCATCCTACCATTTGACTTACTACTCCCCATTTTTCAGTAAGGACAGAGTTATTATACTGGATTAATGACTATCATATTCCAGGTCATCAGCTGACCTTCCTGGCAAGCAGAGATGGGTTCTGTTTCCATTTGAGGGCTGACCCAAAACCCATGGAAGTCAGTAGGTGCCTCTTTATTACACCCAGATTTCTGCATCAGGCTCTTGGTTCCTTGTCATTGCTGCATTTTGCTCCACCTGATCAATGACTTTCCTTTATTATGACCCTTATTTATATTACATTTTGACAGCAAATATAATATTAAATACAAAGATCTAGAAGCTAAAAATGATTAAGTGCTCAGAGGTATCTGATTTAATATAAACATTATGAAATAAGATAAAACTACTAAAATAAAATCAATCAAAATCCTATTGAGGAATGAAATCCCAGAGATCCATTTCTGAGGCCAGAATAAAAAAATGCTTTTGTCCTTAGAATGGGAATTAGGCTTCATTCCAATTAAAAAAAGATGTTTTTTAACCTTTATGGCTGACATCATGGCATTGTCCTAATTGCTACTGAATGAAGTCCCATGCAATTATTCCACAGTAATTTATGAGTCATTTGTTAATTTCCACATGCAGAGAAGAAACATCTGTATGAGAACAGAACAACTTCATTTCACCCAATTATCCTCATTTAACTGCTAAGGCATATTCTGTGTCCTCTTCAAATTATAATTCAGTCCTATCACAACACCAAATGTTTATCAGGGTGGGAAGAACACAGGTTTATCACAATTTCTTCCACACAGCAGAGTAAAAGTAATCAACATTAAGAGGAACACCTTGCCTCCTCCTCTCAAGATGAAAAAAGCATTCAGTTGTTTTCTTCATTTCCCTGAAATTTCCTAATGCTGGTTGGCATTAAAGATACAGATGGAATGAAGTCAGCATTTTCTCCCCTCCCTCCTCTTTCTTACCCCCAATGCTTCCTTAACCCTGTGACATCTTCACTGCATGTCCTGCCCCAGCACTACTTTTCTCTACAGCATGTTGATTTTCCACTACTGCATCTCTCAATCCCTCAGCCCACCATCACCATCCTCTCACCTGCCCCATTTCCTTCCTCTCATTTCCAAGAGAAATGCATGCAACCAGAATTAAACAGGCTGGGAAACAGGTATTTTTATTCTTCTCTATAAAATATTTATAGATTATAGATGAATATATGTTTGTCAACCCAAGTATCAGCCCAAATGTTTTGCCTCCCACTTTAAAACCTGAAAGAACAGCAGATGAGAACTATCCAGACACCAGTGACACTAATGCCTGGGCAGTTATTCCTGTTTTGTCCTTTATGCATAATTGACCAACTAAATAGAAAAAATATGCGAATATTAACAAGCCATCTTATCAAACTTACACAGAAAGGTCCATTAGGTTTAATTATAAAAAGATTATCCGAACTATTTTTAGTCCATGATGCTTTTATAGATCTACTCTCTGCCTCGAATTGTATGATGTGTTCATTTAAAGAAAAACTACTGTAAATGCCTCTCACCCCCTTTTGAGCATTTTGTTAAGTAACACAAGATTTTACTCACAGGCCTTCTACCCAACACAGTGCTGACAGGCACACAGTGACTCTGCTTAAAGGCTGTATCAGTATCTTTAGAAAAAAAAGAAAAAAAACAAGTTTAGCATGAAAAAAACTGGTCCTGCCCTTTCTGCCCTCCAATGGCTGTTTATCAGGTTGCTAAATGCTGCTCAGCCCACAGACCTTTGGCACATCCAGGTGCCCGCTCAGATGTGCTCTTTGGAGGGTGACGGGGGGTATGTGCACATATGGACACGCACACCCACAGCATAGGGTTAGGCAGGCAAAATCCACCCACCGAATGCACCACTAGTGCTCTCATACTCAAAAACACTTACAGAGCAGAAAAAAATACAGAATTGTATACTGCCCAGTGTCTGGGCAGTAACACTGCTTTTACAAAAATCGTTTTGCAGAAGGAAGTTTTTAAGAAATTAAAATAAAAAATTGCTCACTCACAAGCGCTCAGGGTAACTTAGGCACATATCGACCTTAGCATCGAGAGGTGATTCAGTGCTAAAAGGAGTTTTGCACATAAAGCTCCTGCGTTCCCTCCGGTTACCCGGCGGCTGCTGCAGAGGAGGAAACACTTGAGCAAACACTCAGCACAGCACCAGGGATTGGCCACTGTCACATGCTTGTAGACTCTGACCCATGCAGCAGATCAACATGTGACCCTTGTTAACCAAAAGCCACATTTTTATTTATTTTTTTTCTTTGTCACTGCCAGCTAATTAAATGCTCTAATTAATTTAATAGTGCATCTTTCTCCTGTGGAGGCATTGGACTGAGTTATAGCAAAAGTGAGTCTGAACCTAACTCTTCAGGCTTGCTATGAAGGGGTGGAAGCACCTATGAACACACCAGGACCAGCTCTGCAGAGCTTCCTCAGGGCCAACACAGCCTAGTAGGTCCCCCAAAGTAAATAGCTCCCACTGGTTGTTAATAAGGGGGTAGGAATTAGACAGAACAGCAAGGCCAGGCACATCAGAGGGAACAAAAATAAACAGGGGAAAAAAATAAGGAGAAAGAGTGAAGAAATGGATCAGTAACATAATAACTAGCAGTCAGCAATGACTGTCAGCAGACCACACAGCAGATTCAGCAGTTAGATTTTTACATGAGGTGTGGATTTACACATGTGGAAAATAGAAGATTTAGAGTTGAAATTAGAGGAAAAACAAAGGCAATACTGCCCTTCACTGTCCCATAAATATTATCTCATACCACCCAGACATTTGCTGTCTGCACTGCCCCCTCCATGCACCTCTGCACAAGATCCATTCCCAAACACACAGCACAGTCACCTGGAAGCAATAAAAACAATTTCATTTTTGTCTCTATGTAGTCACCAAATTGTCAGGAAAAACGAACAGAAAAGAAACACAAAACATACATGCTACAGTACACAGTGACAATTAATTAAAAGGAATAGGATAATTTAAGAGTAACTAAAAATAAGATGATAAAGGTTTGCAGCTTTGGGGGAAGAAGAGCTTGGCATTCCTGGGTAACTCTGGGATGTATGAGGAAACCATGGGGGAACAAGGGTTGAGAGGCCATGAAAAAGCACAATTCTCATGTGAGCTGCTTTCCAAAGTCAGCCTGAGGTGTTAAACAGAGCACAGCCAAGCTACACCAGGCTGTGCACAGGCTAGGACGCAGCTTCATCTCTTCTCTCTTCCTAACTGCTTGATGTTTCCTCCTGCTCTTTGCCACCAGATCCATCCAAGTCCCGGTAATGGCAACTGTGCTTCTCCAGGGAGGTAAAACAGGGAGTCTGCACCAGATAAACTCACACTTAAGTTCATCACTGTGACAAAATATATATTTTCTGCCTCATGCAGATGATGAAAATAAGCAACTAAGCACACCATGCAGTACATCCATCCCATGTCAGCTGGGATGCAGAAACACATGGGCCATCAGGTCAGCAAACTTTGCTTTGACAGTGCTGTCCTAAAGTGTCCCTGCTGTAAAGAGGGTAAAGCAATCTAGGAAACAATGAAAGAGTCATTTTAACCATAAAATGCAGGTCTTGGCCCAGACAAGAAAGCCCAAAATGCAGAGAGCCTTCCTGAAAGGAAACACAGTACAAGGAGATATCCAAGCAGGAAAACCACAGCTGTGGTCTATGCCTCACTCCTTAGATAAAGTGAAGTTACCTATAGGTAGAAAGCAATGCCCAAAACTATCTTCAGGTCCTACAGGCCATACATTTTATCTGAGGAAGGCAGGATGCATTTCAGTTCAAGACAAGAACAAGACTTACTAACCACCAACATAAAACCAATAACTGCCCCTCACTGCGCTTACCATACCCAGCACATGATCGCTTCTGCTCTCCCCCACCACCTCCAGACCTTCAGGATTCTACCTAGAAAAGCCACACTACCCCCTCAAGGCCTATTTAAATCCCAGGTGATGAGAATGGCCTACACCTGCTCTCAACTCTTCCTCCTGCTCCTCCTTCCCACCAGCCCTTAAAGAGCCACACATACACACACTGTTTTATAGAAGGGTTGGGGAGTGGATGAGTGTTTTGGCTTTGTGGTGCTCACCTTGGTTTCTGCTGCTCATGCTGGGCCAAGTTCAGACCAAAAAGAAGGGTCTTAGTTTCTCAATCTCTTTAATGTTTCACATCAGGATTGGGATATTTGCATGATGGATATTCCCACCTCTGCCTCTATTTGGCCTGCAGATCTTCACCTGTGCAGGTACTGGCTGTGCCAGGAGGCCTGCAGAGTCCTTTACCTGCTTGTAGCACATTTTCTATCTATTTTCAAAGAGCTCCTGAGCAAAGGGAATCAGAAATCAACTATAGGCTGGCTATGGTGAGTTAGTAACTGGAGACCTGTTAATACCCTCCCTGGGGTACAAGAGCTTTCCTTTTTTTAAAAAAAGACTTGTGTGTTGTGTCTTTTGACATTCTTCGTACCATGGCAGACCGCCTCATAGCTGCAGACATCAATTTAACTGAGCTAGACCAGCAGCAGCAGCAAGTTTTCCCTCCTCCTCTGCCCCCTGTTTGCAGCTCCATAAAAGTGAATGTACTTTAGTTTTTATTTTCAAGCTCCTGCAGCAGTTACGATGCAGGGGAAGAAGGAAGAGGCAAGTCAGGAAATAACAGGGTGAGCTGTGGGTTTTCTCATGAAGAAGAGGCCACACCAAGACGGCACTGAAGAATGAGGAGCATCGAGCAGGGCCTTCAAAGCACCAAAATTGTGATGACTGGACAGTGTGTGATTTAAATCCCATGCTGGTTTTTCTAGTGGCCTTGCAGTAAAGCAAGCAATAGGACACAGAGGAGGATCATGACACCAGTACCCCAGAGGCTTGGGGATAACACAAGAATGAGGCAGCAGCTGGGGAAGGGACTTTATTTGGCTGTACCTTTTTAATAGGAAACTCTTTTTCCAGGTTCTTGCCAGAGGAGGTTTAGCAGGGCAAGCTTGGACAGCAACTTGTTGCAATGCTGCATAAATCCCTGCAAGGCTCTTGTGTGTGGAGAAGCAAAGTCACCCATCAGCAAGTTCCTCTGTTTGCAGAAATCTGCAAAGACCAATTTGGGGTCTTTGGAGGTCGCCTCCTTTCCCTTTCCCCTGCCCTGGACGTGAACAGCAGGGCAGAGCAAACCTTTCTCTTTATTAGTAACGTGAGCAATTTCACGGTGGATGGCAGACAGGGATGTATTCTACTTTACAGAAGGATTCATGCACATCCCTGAGTCCCTCAGTGTCCGTGCTCTCCTGCCTATCCCTTCATCCTCAATTTTGAGCTGATGAGCCATCCCTGGGCTCAAGATTTAACCTGTCTTTGATCTGCTAATAAACTGATCATGCAGCAAATGAGGCCACAAAGCATCCAAAGTCTCCACGAGGCCTTGCCAGCACCCTACTCCCTACCAATATTTATCCTCTTCGGATAACCTGCTCCTGACCCGATGGTGCCGGCAGTGACTTGGCACCCCATTAGTATTCCCACAGGCACTTCCAGAGCGCTTGAACCTGCCTGCCTCACTCTGCCGTGATCAGACCTATCAGTCTACACTGAATTGCTCCGAGGAAGGTCACGGGTCTCCATAGGGACTGCACATGATCTTTCAAAAGTGCATTTCCCTCCAGCAAGTCATAAATGCTCAGGAGAGTTGCTAAAGATCACTCAAAATATATTATTGAATAGTCGGATGCTGTACTCTCCTTCTGTGTTATCATATACTTAGAGCAGATTAAAAGGTTCCCTAAATATCAAGTGCAGTTGTGCAGAATAGAATTGTATTTTCTGAAGCCTGAAGAAAATAGCTTTGTGTCATTACAGAATATGTAACACTTTTTTTCTTCAGTTCTGCAGAATGGATTATAAACATTTGACAGTGCGTTTTTCTTTTTTTTTTTTCTTTTTTTTTTTTTTTCTCTAGCTCCAATGAATGCAGTGATAGACTTTAGTTAACTTCTTTGGGATGTTTTTTAGCCTTGCTAACAGTTCCTAGTCAAAATGAAAAATATGAACCTTCTGGATCTTCTCTTGATAAGGTCAGATTGTAGAATTTTTCTTTCCAGCAATTTAGCCAGGCTCTCTCCTTCCAGAATACATTTGCTCTGTAATAAACATCTCCAGACAGCCGGGCTGTACAGACTGGAAACAATTAAGCCAAAATTGGGGAAAGTGGCACATGAATAAGTATTCTACTTTAATGAAATCAGGCTGAAAAATGCAGTAGTGGGAAAGTAAAAGCATTTGCAAAATGTATTAATTAGAGGCATTTCTAAAAATAAATGATTATGCAAGTACCTTTTGCATTTTTAAATATCAAACTATGCAGAAAATATTTTGGGTAATTACAAGCCTTTTGCTCTGTAATGCTGTGGTCAAACACCAGACATATGCCAAGATATGTGATAGAATTCAATATCTAGTAGCAACCACCCCCCGTGAAGTTTGGCCATTTTTTTTTTAAGCTAATAAAAGGCAGCTCAGCAGACCATCAAACAACAGCTTTAAAGGGTTTGTTTTTCTAAACTGGAATAAGATTAAAACCAGGTTACTTCAGAAAGGAGGTAGCAACTTATGATATGCAGAAGCATCATCTCTCAGTTAGGTAAATAATTATGCTTAGCTGTCCCAAATTGTTAGAGGTTCAAGTAAAGTCCCTCTAAAATAAACTGGAGTCTTTCCACTATCACAAACATTTTACCAGGCCCTAAATTCTATAGTTATCCAATTTCTGCATAAATGCATTTACCACTTAGACATCACATACTTAATTGCAAATCCATCACCTGTTTACTTACCGTAAAAGAACAAAAAGCACTTCTGACATTATTTTTAATTAAGTTATCCTCCTACTGCTCCTCTGTCCGACACTCTCAAATAGCATAGAGATAATTCTAAAATAATTTACTATTGAATAATTTACACATCACAATTGTGACATCTTTTTGTTTGTTTTTTCTCAAGAGAATCAAAACTAGTACAAAACTAAACTTGTTTTTTTATAAAGCACTGTTTCAATCTGGAAAGTTCACAGCATTTTCGAGAGGAATTAATGAACATTGCTAATAGCTGGATCCAAGTTATAAGGCATTAGGAGGACACAGTCTTGAGGATAGGCAATATATAACCTTTAGATGGGACAATTAGAGATCAATTATAAGAGCCAGAGAAAAGTGTTCTAAAGCAGCGTCTTCATTAATCAAAGATTATCTCAAATTAGAATGTTTAATTATTTGCCAAGGTGCTTTGTATACTCTCTAGCACAGAAACGCCAGAGGCTTATGGAAAACTGCTAACTTTTGGATCATTTCAATTAAAGGCGCTCTTAAAGCTACATGTAAAAGGTGTTTTAGGTGTAAAATTCAGTACTGGAAAGTACCAAATATTCTAAGGAACAGTGAAAACAGCATAGATCAGAAAATAAGGTTGCAGATGCCCCAGTTGCCAGTTTTCAAAACAGAAGGTCTGGTGGGCCTAATTAACTGTTTAGATGCATCACTACACACATACGAAAAAAAATATATTCCTATAGTATTGTCAAGAAAGAAAAAGTTGTGAACACCCCATGCACTGTAATGCCTCAGAGCAGGATCAAACGCAGGACATGGGACAAATCTGTAGGCACCTGAGTTTTAGGTTCCCAGTTTAGTGAGTAGATCCAAACCTAGAGTGGATGGAGGACCTCACAAATCACACCTGGTTCATTGCCACCACCTGGGCAGCACTCTCTCCCACAGCAGACACAACCCAGACACAACCTGCAGCATATTTTGGAGGCTAGTTCCATGTTACCAATCCTGGGCTGATACCCATCTCTATTTGAATAAAATTACCATGTGCAAGAATCTGATGACAGTTCAGATGATGCTGAGTTCATGTTCAACCTGTGCTGAGCATACTCACCATTTATCTCTCGCGAGATAAATGCCCTTCCCATACAGCAGGAACCATTCATGGAGCCGGGGGCACCTGAACACCTTCTCGAGGATCTTCTTAGCAAGCTTGTCCTTGTGCCTTGCAAGAGGAGTTATTCCTGAGTATCAGCGAGACATCAATGTAGATGCAATCTGTGAAAGCAAGCTGTTCCCATTCTTAGGTGCTTTTCTCTCATATTTTTCACATGGCCAGCATTATTTTCATGTCACTATAATGCTCTTTTCTATCCGTCTTCTCCCATTAAAGGATATCTTGAAACTGAGTATGAGAACTTCTCCTGGTCATAGACGATCTCAGAGAAGGTACTATGAAATATATATCTGCTGCCTCCCACTTCATATCTTCTGCGTATCTTCTACATTTCTCCATCTTGTTCTGCAGCTATGGTTACCCATGTGTCCATGGCTACTAGTTAGGTAACTCCTCAGCTAATTTTCACTGCCACCTGCTCGCCACTTCTTGCTGATTTGTGCTTGGCTCCAGCAAAACCAGCCCACTGCAACAGCTTTAGTTACCAATTTCCTAGGGCTCTTGGAAGGCTATACGCAAGGATAGGAACTGAGCAGGGTCCTCAGCTCGCAGGAGGCTGCCAAACGATGTTTTGGGTTTTTTTTTATTCTTTTTTTTCCCCACACACCTTGAAACATAGTTTTAGATTAAGCCTCCTCCCATCTCTTTGCCTTCCTAGGTCATAACTTTGCTAGCCTAGTGAGGATGACTGCTGACCCCCCGGCACACTCAGACAGCGACGTGACCTAGAGTCATGCACCTATGGCACCCACAAAGCTTCTGACACAGAATGCCTCCCAAACATGCCGTGTAAGTGTATTTTGGTTCCAGATGATGGATCTTGATGTTGACAGTCCTTGTACTCCATGGTGTCACCACAGCTCTCCTCCCTTTAGAGGTTTTCGTGAGGAAGAGAAAAGGACAAGGATTGTGGAAGTTTTGCTTTCTCTGTAAGCCTCAGCCATCAGGCTTTTAGTGCTGGCTTATCCTAAAGCCCTAGTGATACACAGCAAGGGCAGGCTGAGCAGTGGTGGCCATCCAAGCAAGTGACCCTGAAATGTTCTGATTAAAGCCTGTTGCTGTTTGTGAGAACGTACATTAGCAACCCAAGACAAACAAATAGTTGTCTCACTCTCTGCCTTTCATTAGGTCTTTACTGCTTGTTATTTTACCTGCTCTTGCAATAAAGAGTTGTCAGACTTAGTCGCTTTGACTCAGTGATCTTATCAGTCACCACTGAAGAAGTGATACCTCCGGCACATAACCCCAGCTGTTATGTTTGGCCTTGGAAACTGTCAGAAGATGCAAATTCAGGCAAACCAGAGAGGTTTGCTGCCCACAGAGGCCCTAGCATGAGCTCAGGGAGCTGCTTCTCCGCAGATGTTCAAGATGTTCAGAAAAAGAGGCAACACAGAGGATACTGGGGTGGCTGTCACTGATAAAAGAGAGTGAGATGAATGTAGAGGAAGATGAAGTCAAAGATGTGGAAAAATCCATGTGATAGTCTCGAACAGTCTAGCACTTGTCTTTATAAAGATTAGACCTTATGGTGCTGCAGTGTTAGCAGTATGAAGTAAAATGATTAACCATTTCCAGACCAAATTGCAACGGGGGCACCATGTGCAGCATCCTCCTTTCATCTAATGATTTTGCCTTCTTTTTACACTCTGGCCTTTGAATTCTTGACATTCTGCCAAACATAAGGCAAAATGATGGATAGCTACTTATGCCGTGTGCTGCTCACTGCAATTAAAGTCAGTGCTTGAAACAACTTGGCCTGTTTTATGCTCTCCTCCAGGGAAAAAGTTCTTTTCTCACTTCCCACAGTCTCACTAAACTTTTTTTTTTTTTTTTTAATTCTTAGTGGTACAAGAATGTAGAGGAATTAGATGCTTTTTAGAATTAGAATAATGCCATGTGACATAATTATTAAATCAGACTTTATCTGAGAGAGAGGCAGTAGCCAAAACAGCTAAAATAGTACGAATATAAGGCAAACATATGTGAACATTGAATGCCATGGGCAGAAGATGATAGCCTTTCTCCTACAGTCCCTATTTCATGTAGCAAGAGCAGCATCCAGGTTTGAAGGAACAGGATGGTGGCCATGCATTTCTTGCACGTTGGTGACTCTTGCCTGCTTTATCTGTCCTTTGAATCAGCTGCTAATTGCCCTGGTGAGAGCAGAACTCAGGGTGCTCTAGGTCAGTGCCAGTCAGCCTTTCTGAGCAAGAACCCGCTTCATTTGTTAATTATTTATGTTACCTCACAGCGCAAGTCACACGGACAGCGGTGACCTACACCTCATCCACTGATCCAGAAAGCTCTACAGGCAACGTGCATGTCACAGGGTGAAAAGGGGAGCCAAAAGTTTGCAGTCCCACAATGACTTTAAATTGGTGCTAGGCTTTTCTGCTGCTGACAGGTCTGAGCTCTCTCTACTCTGAACTGTGTGTTTGGGCTCCCTCCCTTACATACTCACGCTGGTGCTCCTATAGCTCCTATAGCCAAGCCATGAGCTCTATATTTTGAGTTGTTGGATTAATTTTCAACCATATATCTGCACAGGTGCTAGAACTTGAACAAGAAAAAAGGAGGAGAATAAATAGCCAAGCCAAAGTAGGCTTGTCCAGATATATGTTGACTATGGAATTGCAGCCTAATTCATCCCAACTCCAGTCTGGCTGCTGCATTATGTATCTCCATTTCTCGAATGCTGAGGGCATAGCAATGTGCCACAAAGGCATACATAAATGCCTGGACCACTAAAGAGCCAGTTAATCATGGCAGAATATGTGCAGATTTGAAAACTAACCAACAATTTTCTTTTTTTTCCAACAGATAAATTCATGAGATTTTAGACCAGAGCAGCAAGCAGCAACTGAATGGAAGGAGCCTCAAGTGATGGGTCATGCTGATGGTCCACAGCAGTTCCTCCTGGCAAGCCCAACCTTGGTTCTTTTGCAGCATGTTGGAAAGGTTAGATCTTACTCGAAGAAATTGAATCTCACTTGTAACTTAGGAGGAACTTAGCAACATTCTACAGCTAAATATTTAAAGATGAACTGCTGGGTCAAATATATGCTTGACAGGAAGGCATTTGTATGAATTGATTTATACAGCAGTCTCTCAGAAACTCTGGAGAGAGTTTCCTCCATGGGTTGGGATTCATCCTGATACAGACCCGATGATATGTGGTTAGAGTTTCCCCTTGACTTCAGCCAGATCTTGAGCAGGAACTGGGAGGCTCAGTTGCAAAATTTCTGCTATTATATCAGGTTGAAAATATGACTTATTCCACTTTTTAAGAAAGCACACAATTTACTTGTAAATTACAAAAAAAAACCTACCATCTATTGGCATGAAAATTGTTTATTGATTCAAAGAAAATGCTAGCGATATTTTACATAAAAATACTGTGCTAAAACTAAAGTTTGTAACACTGAGGACTTCTGTGAAGTATCATTAGAGGGAGGAAATGAGTTTCACAATGGAAAAGGATAACAGATTTTAAGAGTTTTTCAAAAAGAATTAAGTGCAAAAGTTTTCTTTCACATAAAGATATTTGTGTTTAAGACACACAGATACAAAATCGCATAAATATATTGTGCATTCTAACTCATTTTAATTCATACAAATCAATGTGTAATGTGTAGAAATACTTTTTTTTTTCTTCAGAAAGCGGAATCATTTTTTACCAATGTAATGTAGCAAATGAAATTGTTATAACAAACACTTCAGAATAAAGCATGTATGGAAGGATTGCCACTATGCTGCCGTTTGCCAGAGGTAGCTCCCAGTCTCCTTCACCTCTGCTGCTCTTTGCACCACACATCATCTGGGCTTGACCTGGTCAGATAGGAATGGAGCTGAGTGCTCCGCCTTGGCTATATTATTTTAGGATCAGTCACACACTTAAAAAGCAAGTTTAAGTGTGGTTAGAACAAACCCAGGCATAATGGTTTTCCTTCCCCATCCAACTAATAGAAAATCATTTGTATTTCTGACTCAGCAAAGCCCTGAAACATGCAGGTTGACCTACGTCAATCCCAGCAGATCAACATGAAAATACATTGGCCTGCACTCAAGGAAGCGGCATGTACAACTGCTCTGCTGGAACTGGAGCTATATCTACACTTGCTCGTGGGCTGTGTTGGTCCTCATGTCTTGCATACGAAGCCTTCAGTGGGAAAAGAGAGATGATGCAGCTGGGCTGGACAGGGGGACATCTGTGTGCAGACAGTGAGGGTTTCTGAGGGCAACCTGGGTCTCCACTGCAGAGCTGGAGACCCCAAATTGCCAACGATTACCTTTGCCTTTACCAGGGAATTCAAAGAATAAGCACTCCCGAAAAGAATTAGTGTCTCAGTGCTAAGTTTGCACCCAAACTAAGAGATGCACACGCTACTCCACGTGCAATTAAAGTCACTTTTTGCACAAGAAAGGATGAATGCAGGATGGGGGGTCCTCTCTCCCAAAACCTGGGAATGCACTAGCTCCCTTCATCCCCTGCAAATTTTTGCCTCAAAAAGGGGTACTCTATAAGCTTATTATGACAAAGCAAAGGCATAATTTTCTTCCTAATGGCATAAATTGAGGAAGTTTACATGATTTTGACAGCTAAATGACATGGCCCATGAAATTTATGTTGCCTTTCAGTGGCACAGACTGCAAATTTCTGACAGGAAGCAAGTTTCACTCGACCTTAGAGGAGAAAGCTCTCAGTGAGCCGAACACTCCTGGGTCACCCATGTTTGTGTTTCCTTGGGGTTTAGCTGCCCGTGAGCTATTCAGAATTGTCCCCTGCAGCATCGCAAAAATGCCTCCATGAATTCACAATTCACAATCACATTTCACAAGCTGAAAAACTAAGAAGTTTTGCATATACTCCGTGCAGCAGGGTACATCTTTTCATTATGGAAGTTCAGGGCTCAATATAAAATAATCCTTATATCTGTCTGAGACTGCTATGTGCTCTTGCCATACAAATGAATAAATGGCAGCAATGGCACTGACATAGGTGCCAGAGCTCCAGTCAGCATTTCCAACTACCCCAACCTGTTAAACATATTAACCTACCTTTGGAAATAAAATATCCGCCTGAAGCATTTCTCTACTCATTTCCCATTAAAAAAGAAAAAAAGAAAAATCCCTTCTCAGCTGCTTGAAAATTGGCTCCCCATCTGCTGAGATATATCTGCAGCATGCCAGGCTTAAGTCAAAATGCCCATGCTTATTCATCTGAACTCTGTTACAAATGCCTGGGAACAAGGTTTATTACAGAAATGCTTGATCACAGCTTTGCCAAAAGACAACACCATAATTTTGATGTCTCTGGAGTAGATTGGAAAATCACCTATCCTGCAGGTTATCACAAATTTTTATTAGTCAATATCTAATTTTCTTCTGTATCACACATAAAATATTACCATTTTCAAGGCTCTGAGAGTAGAGCTTATATGTGGTATTTGCTAGGAAAGGGCCAGACTCACCAGTCAAACTCTCGGCTTTACTGCAGTCTTTCTTTACATCCCCAGTAGTGCAAAAGGACTGTAAAGATAACCAATAAAACCTCTCAAGTGTCTTCCCAGTATATGGAGAAGAAAAGTCTCAGGGATCTCAGCAGGTGGAGTAGTGTCTTTCCTGCCCCCCCCCCCCCTTTTTTTTTTTTAAGAAAAAAAGAAAATAATATGTATATACAGCTAAAAATCCTCAGTGCCACAGAGCATTTGTGAAATCAGTCCTTAGGTATCATTGAGGCAGAAACTACATGGGAATATCCACAGACATGTGCAGAAGAGGGGAAGCTTTCATTTCATCAGTTCTTAGCAAGAATGAGTGTTCAGTTTGGTAATTTTCAGCTATTGGATGCTGGAGGTAATTAAGAGTGTATTGTGAAAAATTGCATTCTCCATTCCACTTTTTCCTCCCACTTTAAAAGGACAAATGTGGTTATCAGAGAACACTTCCACCTGCATAAGAACGTTTTCTAATTATTCATGCTGCTATAAATGACCTCTGGCAGCTCATAACACAGAGCAAACTGAAGATGAACAGTACATGCCACTGGGAAAATGGAGCAAATCCTTCCCCAGTCCCTCAAAATGAAATTTTGGGTCTTACTGTGGCAAAGAAAATAAAATGAGTGCACAGTTTTATAGCTAATTTAAGGTCTTCTCCTTTCTTCACTCCATGTTTCCAACTTCTCTGTTGCAGAGAAGCAGTATGCATTTGTCTGGTTGAGAAGTGATTATATTTCTCTCTTTTTTTTTGTTCTTTTTTCAGCCATGTCAGTCCCCAATCTGTCTCACGCCAAGGTCACGCAAGTGCAAGGGCTAGGGGAGGGAGCTGCACAGCTTGCAGGACAGAAGAGAGGATGATGATATATTCAACACCACGATGCACTTGGACCTGTTCAAATGGGTTGTAAAACTGCAACGGGTTCAGCCTTGTCTTTAAGGATTTGGCAGCACACGACACTCCTCTGAAGTAGTAGATACATCCCAGTTACATGAAGACCTATGCAATATTTCACATTGTGGATACATCCCAGTTACATGAAGACCTATGCAATATTTCACGTTGCGTCTGCAGCTCATGGCTGCAGCGTGAGCAGCATGCAGTGTAATAGCATAAATCGGTGCTGCCACAAGATGGGAGGCTCCAACTTGTTTGACAAGAAATCCTTGGCATTTAATTCAGAAGCAAATTTTACAGCTTAGTTGTAAACACCTAAAAATCTTGTTTTCTAATAGAAGTGGGATACAGCTTAATATATAGCACATCTGGGTAGCACGTACAGCACTAGGAAATTCAATGTTTCCCTATGGCAAACCTGCGACTGGAAGATGCAATGTTAGTTTTCAATACTTACCTGCAGGATCCAGCATAAATCTGAATGCAGCTGAGGATTAATTCAGTCGTGGAGTTTATTTTTATTACAGTAGCTCACAAAAAGAAAACAAACAAGCAAAATCATATTAATATTTCCATCAAATTGTGGTATATAGTTGTGAGGTAGCAATGCAAAATATGTAGGTATTTCTTAGTTTAGTCATCCTGAATAGCATATCTTTTAAAATTTGCTTTGCCCAAAAAGCAGGCTAATTTGCAGAGGTAAATATTCAGCTTTTTTTTTTTGCCTTTTTTTTTCCCTTGTTCATAGAAGAATATCTGCACTGTCCTGTTCAACTTCACAATAATTATGCTATGCAGAGATAGCTTTAACAATTTAGTAGCCATTTAGAAAAAAAATGCTAAAATGTATGCAGTCATTAAAGTAATATCAAGTAAGTGCTTTAATAGTAATTTTTGGTAGGGGCACATATGTTATAAATAAAATTAGGTGCTAAATTAACCTTAAATTAAAAATTAGCACAATCACAGTCAGCAAGAAAATTAGATGTCTTACAAACTTTGTTTTGCAACTTTTAAATTCTCTGAGAAGATTTTACTGGAAGTGATACTTAACCTTTATATGTCACGGTCTGGGAATGTCGAGGTCTACACTTCTATGGCCAGGCCAATTACCTTCAATTAAGCAATAATGTGCAAGGCTTTTTCAGTGCCAGTACAAATTCCCTAGCTTCATCCGTATGTCCGAATATACTCTAAGAGTTAAAAAGCAGAATCTCCTTCCAGTAACATTTTAATGAAACGCACCTTTATGCAACATCACCATTTAATATCTTTCATTTAGATAAGGTTTTATAGCAGCCTTAAAGGATAAAACTGCTTGGCTATCCTAATTTGAAATAGAAGACATACTGCCCTCGTGCCTTACAGGGGTGTCTTAACATCCACCACGTGTATTTCTTCTGGACAATGACCATATAAAAGATTAACATGTTGAGTGTGTTCATTGTAAAGAACAAAATTTATTGGAGCAGTTCATTTTTTTTAATTTACTATAAAAGATTACAATCACCTACCTGCAGGAATACTGGTGATTTATCTACAACATGGCTTACTCAAGTTCTAGCACAGATCTGGCTTTTTGGTATGGAAGGGATACATGAGCTATTTTTAATGTATCAAAAACATTATTTAGCTTTTTCAGAAATAACATATCCTACTGAAGTGCTTTTATTAGAGAAAAAGGAATTGATAAAATGGCTGTACAAATTATTCTGATGTTACCTGAGCTGAGTAGAGAGCGAGTAGAAGAAAAATGGGATACTGTGCCCTCCTGGATTTCTGCTTAACGGGTATTGCCACTTACCTCACACTTTGCTTTACAGCACAGTCACAGTGTGTACAGACATTTTAGGTTGCGCAGAACAGAAAAGCTGCTATGCTTTTCCCTGACCCCAAAAATGAGAATTTTTAGTATATAAGGAGAGAAAGCAAAACAAGAAAAAACAAACCACAAATGATTTACCACAAATGAAACATTGCAATTACTACCCTATGATGTGCCTTTTAAGCACACTGGCTCACTTATCCCTTAAATATATATAAACACAAAGTGAGACTTTCAAATAATATCAGAATAAAAGATTACAGTATCCATGTCCTTTTCCAACTAATTTGAGAGACATATCATGTTTATATCTGCCCTATGCACAGCCTCTTTACTGATAAGTTCTTCTTTCTAATATCATATGGTCAATCCTGCTGTATGATCACATTCACCTCAGTTTACCTAGGTGATGCTATCCAGCCCAAAAAGCCAAAGCTAGATTGCAAAAGCCTTGGAAAGGAGAAGGCTTCAAAGCAGGACCCAAAGCACAGAGAATATCATCAAGGGCTCTGAGGGAAACATGAAGAGGTGGCCTGCTAGTAAGTGGCAGCTAAGGATGCCTAGGTTATCCTTGTGGAATATAATTAGAACAAAAGAAGAAGCAGAGCCCTGGACAGCTCCAGCCTCCAGGATGTTCCATCAGCATCTGCAGAAGAGGCGCAAAGAAGGTGGTGCAGGGAACATACACCCTAGGTCTTGCAGCTCCTGAACCTTCCCAATGGGATAGAAAACCCATGCATTGGAGTTGAGGTTGATGAAGAGGGGAGAAAGGGGCAGATTCTGCCCATGATGGGCCTGGTCCTGGTAGCACCCATTAGATGTCCATTAAAATCCCCTGTGATTGTCACTGGGGGGAAAGCCACAGCTCTGGCCATGACTGGAAGATGAGGGTCAGAGTGGGAACCACCAGGTGGGAGACAGCTTTGCCTCACTTGCAGAAACCAAGTTTAAAGCAGATGCATACATTTCATTAAATATTTGTTACAGCTCCTCTATTGTTTAACATTGTTTCTTATAGCTTTTCTATTGTTTCACACGTTGACCTATGCATTTTGCTTTCCCACCTTTGGGTGACATAAGTACATGTTGAGTGGCACTGACAAATCTGTTTTAATCCCTCAAAACAGGACGAAAAGGGCTGAAAGTGCTAGACAGTAGGCAAAGGATAGCACAGATTGCAGGATCCAACCGCTAGTCACATTTTCCACCTTCCAACTTACTGATACGACGGAACTCTTCGGGAAAATGGTACTAACAGCTGCCTTTTTTTTCCACTAAAAAAAAAAAAAAAAAAAAAAAAAAAAAAAAAAAACCAAATTAGTCCCTAAACATTTTTCAACATGTTCAGGAGATATTCTTAGAAATCCATTAACTAGAGCTTCTATGTTTAAATGTTTGCTGCTCCATATTCAAATACTCCCCGCCTTTGCTAACATAGCATATGCTTTGCTGACAGGTTCGTAAAAATATATATATTTTACATCCAGTATATTCATATAGATATATTGTGATCACGTCAGGAAGCAAGTTTTAGTTTGACCTTAAAGGGGGCTTGTGTTTGTGAATTGGATTCTCCAGAGCACAAAGACAATGGAACCTCTTCCCATTTTGTTCTGAAAAGGCCATGTTCATAACCTCTGCAACAAGCTAATACTCAAAATTTCCTTTCAGGTCCCTCTCCTTCAACCTCTCCATCCTCAAGCGACCTCTTGAGAGAAACCAAGGAGATGAAGTGCTGTAATTCATATCCGAGGAGATGTACATATTGTGATGCAGCCTTCCCAGTAGAGTTTTTTTGTGTCTGATAATTGAAAAAGAAAAGGCTACTACTGATGCAATGGCTTCAATACATGCCCTGTAGCTCTCCTCCCACATTCAGTTCATGCTGGTTCAGCTGGCGAACCCCCAAGACTGCTCTCCTTAATGGAAACTTTTTGTAAAGTTTCAAAAGCAGCTATTCAAAAAGCTGATAACTAGCATGCACTTCTAAATGTCTTTGAATCTTTCCAACAAATTGCTTTGCCTTGCTCTCAATAGAGATAAAAGGATTCCACTGGAAATCTGTGTCTCAGGCCTCCTCTTTCCTGTTACCTTCTCTTTCTCTGGACTTTAAAAATGAAATAAATGCTGCAGCACAGGTGTGATTCTGTAATAGAAATCTGTTCCTTTAGCTCTGAAGAAAGAAAATGGAGGCCTTCATTTGGTAATGTCTAAGACCAATATTAATAGCTAAAAGTGGAATCTGATTTTCAGATTTGTCCTTGTTTGACTCTAGCCCTTCCTTGTTAATTAGATCAAATGCAGTTCATGCTGAAACAACAGCATCATCAGCCTGGAAACTGTCAGTTCTCTTGACAACAATCTCAATTATTTTGCAAATTTAGTCTTTCTCTCATCCTTTGTGGTGCAAAATGTGCAGTGTGTTCTGATCAAAGTCTTTCTCGTTTACAATCTGCATTCATCTTGCTGCTGTGCACAATCTACATTTAGAGAGTCAGCTCTTCTGAGGGCTCCAGAGATCATCTTTGGGACAGCTTTCCCCAACCATACATAAAACTGATAGTGGTTTTTCTTTAACTTTGTAATAAGAATCTGAAGAAGCAAACCTGTCGTATGCATACCTTTGATCAGTTTTATATGCACCCTGGCATATCATTTGGACACAGAGAAGAAGTTATACTGTTAATGCATCCTATATCTTGTAGATGGTATCTCCATTCACATTTCTATCCACATAGATGCACAATACAGTGTTTTTATTGTTGTGGAACTGGTAATTATGATAATATTTCTTATCAACTAAATAAACTATCAAAGAGAGCTTTTCCTAAAGTCTTTTCAAAAGACCAGTCATACCTCCAGTGAATCAGGAAGTATCTGGAGAATTTCATGCTAACTTTATGTCTAAAAAAAATGTCATTTGTATGGGTACTTCTGTAGAATGTGTGTTAAATAGTATATGTGTTACTCATGTCTGGCCATCACATACCACATAGACTACTGCTGATTCACACGTGCAAGTCACATTTAAAAGGCGTGCTAACATTGTAAGTGTTGCAAGCTGGCATCTTGCATCCTTCTGCTGCAGCCTGCATGCTCCTGCTCCCTGTCTTACACTGGTGCTCATCTCCTTCCAACAAGGAGATGGTCTGAGGACTTATAAAACAGCCCACCATGGAAGTGGAGCAGCTGCCTGAGCCGCAGGGGAGCAAGGGCAGGCATCTCTCATGGACAGACAGCTTGGCCACATAGACAACCACGCAGAAAAACAGAAGCATAAAAACAAAAGAATATTGTATAAGGTCATTCTTACCGGAGCTAAACCTCAGCATCCACAGGAGAGCTATAGATCTCAGCAATACTGTGGGCCAAAGCACATTACTGCCTTTCTCCCAAGACTGAGCGTATGCTGAACAGAAGGAATACAAAAGCAAAATGCTGGAAAAAAAAAATCAGATATATGAGTTCTTTCAAGGAAATATTATTGTCCCTGTTTGAGATGTCTAAATTAGGAAAAAAGTCTTAGATTTGAAACTGTAACAAGTATACCTCTCTGTCTGAATCTGAATAAGCTCACACCCATTAACTTTTTTTTTTTTTTTTTTTTTAAAAAAAAACATAGATAGCATGTCAAATCGGAAAATAAACTCATGGCTGTGCTTATAAGTCTCCATGAAAGAGTAAAATCCATTTCTGTGAAGGGTGATAAAAAGGGCTATTGAGAGACTGAACAAAATCAGCACCGACAGTTTGTGCCCATTACCAGGAGGAGATTGTCAAAACCTATATAAGCATTTTTGCCATTGTCGCTACTGCAACTACAGCTAAGTGAAATTCATCCCTGTATAAGGTAGATGTGTTAAAGAACAAAGATAAACTTGTGCAGGGAAGCAGCAGCATTTCTCAATTCAGAAGTGTTTAACTTTGCAATTAAAATACTGCTCAGCCAATGCAGTTATTTTACAAGTAGTATATGGTTTATAGGCAATTAATGTATATAAATTTGATCATGACGAAACCCTTTATGTTCTGGAAGTGAAGCTGAATTGCCTTCAGCTGGGTGTTGCACAAAAAGCACTGGAATAGTCAGGCAAGCTGCTCTATTCAGAACTGGGATCTGCTGTGCAAAGGCACCTGCTAAAAATCAGTGCAAACACCTCAAAAAATCCTTTAAAAACTTTTCATATAATTCAGCCAATGGAACCACTCTGTCTATTCATAGCAATTTCACGTTCCCCTCATTTTTGTTTTCCTTTTTTCTTTGTTTTCTTTTTTTTTTTTTTTTTTTTTTGGTGTGTCCTGCTTTGTTCAGGTGCAGGACTCTTCCAAACTGTGGAATCAGTCCCTGGGAGGTACCAAGCCTTTGCATTAGTGAACGTAAACATTACCAGGGATTTGGAATTATTTGCACATAACTGAGACAGTCAAATTAAGATCAGTTTCAGCGACAAAGAACTATTCTTTACTTCAGTGATAAGATGCATTTCTCTTCCAAGCAGCAACTTCTTACAGAATAACACCACGTGCAACCCCTTTCACAGGAGTTTGGCATCGATTATATTTAGAAAATCCAAGGACATTTTGGAATTGGCAGTGCGAGGCCTCTAGTGTTATGTCACTCAAATTGAAGTCCTCTGTGACAACACAGCATTTTCCCCCAGTATTGCTGTCAGACTTCTCGAGAGCGAGTCACCTGTTACATTCAGCGGGTTGGAGCTGACACTCATTTTATTTGCTCGAACATTAATCTGCAGTCATTTAAGACAATTTTGCTCTTTGATTACTTCAAAACTGATATAACTGTTTGTAACACAAGCCAGACAATTTTTTGCTCTGCGGCAGCACATCCCGCACCCCACATCTTCCTCATCTACAAGGTTTCTCTCACAGCAGGAACAAAACACCTATATAACCTACTCCAGGGTAAAACTCAAAAACTGTTGTGTTCAATCTACAAGGAAAAGCAATAAGATTTTAAGCTGTTACAGTAAAAGAGCCCTACATAGATCTATATTTTGCTGCAGCGTTTGCTAATTCAAAGGGATGCCCAGGAAGAAACAATATTTAACTAGATATGTTACAATGTGCATTGACTATATGAAAGATTAAATATTGCCAAAGTGCAAGAATAAAAAAGTTAGGCTTCAAAAATTTGTTGGACCTAAGAGAATGAGTGGTAGGTATATTCATTACTCAGGAGTCTGCAAGGACTTTATTAATAATCTTACCTGTTAGTTATAAAGAAAAACAATAATAACACATTAGAACATTTAGGGTACCTGTAGGAATTGCCTTTGCTAGAAACTAAGTTCATCTTTAAGCTGCATTAATAAGATGGAAATTGCTGATATCAGTTTGGGGAAAATATAAAAGAGTAATTTGGGCAAGCGCTTGCAAGAATGAATTTCCCTGGCCTGTATTTATTGACATAACAGTGTCTCAATGTACCAGACCACATTAAATTGACGTAAAAGCAAAGAAAGGTAAAGAGCTGATGTTAGGCTCATTTGTTATTATCAGCTGCTTGGGTTTTACCACATGGACTGCAAACTAATTCTTTAAGTTTGGCGCAGCAAACCAACTGGTTTCTGCAATAACTTCAAAGTAGCTGGTCAGAAATGGCCGTAGTAAATGAAACACAAGCAGATAGCCCTATCTCTGAACTACTCTGAGAGTGAACAGATTTCACAGTCTGACACAGACCCTGTTGACAGAATATCAGATTTTTGTCACTGAAGATTAATTCTAGTCTGTTCTTAGCGTGTGAAAGCACTATTTGAAAAGCATTTGAAAATGGTCATTCTCATCTATGAAGGGACATGTGGAGAAAAAAAAAAATCCAGACACAAATATGCAATGTTATCAATTAGGTCATTGGAAGATCTAATTCCTCAAAGTTTCTGTGGTGGAAGCCACAGCTTTTGATGCATATAATCCAATGTGATTTTTCATGTTAAGCATGATGCATACTTTTCCACCTTATGCAGTCCCTCATTTTTGACTGCTGAATCCTAAGGTCTTACATTTTACCTTAAATCTTTCCCTTTCACTGTAAGAAGATTCTGCATAGCATTTTGTGAGGTTCTCCACAATCATACTATTTAAAAATAATTATCTTCTATTTCACTGCTTTTGTCCTGGTGAATTCGTGCAGTTGATGTAAACAAAATGATGACTTGATTTGGAAAGACTCTGCGTCCTGCCGCTGAACAGCCCCTTGCTGTGCTGTAACCCATCTCTGCAATAGTATTCAGCAAAAGCAATTGGGCCATATTTTCCACTCACGCTTATGTAAATCAAAAATAAATCATGGAAAGCCAGCAGGCGCCAACCGGTGAGAACAGATTCACAGCTGTTAAGTACGGGCTTAGTAAGGAAAGATTTGCAGGATTCTGTGGTTTACCCTAAATGCAAGTAAAGAGCAGATTTATCTTTGCTCTGTAACACGCCTGGAATTTGGGCTTTTGCAGGACATGTTATCTTTTTGTTCTTCCTGGATATATCCAGGATGTTCATTATTTTAAGGAGAATGAGCTGAGCTTGCATTGCAACTCTGTTTCACGTACTCATAATGCTGACAGCCCACCGTTACTTTAACATCATTGTCTTTACATATAACATACTTAGAGACAACTTACTGATGAACATAACAGAAGTAAATTAGGCATTCCACCTCTCACCATACTTTTGGATTCATTCCTCTGGGGTTTAGGCTAAAATTCCTAACCCTATGCAGCTTGAAATAACTCATCCTTCTTTCCACTGCCTTTGCCCTACCTTCTGCCGACCGCTATTATGTGGTGCTTAGTGGTGCGGCCCTTAGTGAAAAGCCACCAGACATCGTGCCACAGCACTCAAGGGCACCTTGGGAAACATTTGACATTGTTTCATGTCTCATGTCTTATTTCTTTATTTCTAAGATCTGCTAATCACAGCCTGTCTGATATAACCTGGCTTTCCTTATGGCCACCCTGGACATAATGGTTTGTTTGTCTGAGAACAGAGAAGTAAAACTGTCTGGGCTGGGGAGCAGTAGAGTTTATAGAGATTCCCTATGTGGTGACAGATGAATATACGTTCTTCCTTGTACAGACCACACAAACATCAAAATCAAATTTAATTTCTGCTCTGTCAAATAAGACAGAGTATAATGTATTCTTCAAGCAATCTATATTATATACCCAGGCAGCAATATTTCTAATCTCTTAAACTTCGTTAGCCTGGCCTTTGGAAGCTCCATCTCTGTGATTAGATAGTAGAAATTATGTAGTTAAATGTTTTAGTGTGTAGTTTTAGCAGTCTACGTAAAGAACTGCCAATGTCCAGACTTTGATTATGGGACTAACAGATCCTTTCCTTGGGGAAGGGCAGTTAAACAAGGTACATTTTTTCCTTAGTATGGAATTGTCTGTGGAATAAAATACTGTAACTGTTTTCAAAATAAGTCTTACAACCATAGCATTTTCTTTTAATCAACTTAACTAGATGCAATAAGGGATCAAGGCATTACTCAATCTAAGCTGTCGAATGACTTAATGGCATGCAAAAGAGATGCTAAAAGTTAAATCTACAGCTATCAGCAGTTCTTAACAGGCCTGCTCTTAATTTGGTGCTTTCTGGACATTATCCATCAGTCAAACTTCCAGAGCTCCATACCCAAATAGCTGAAGGAAGAGTGAATAGACGGTGCTCTATTGAGGGTCAGACTCAATAATCTGGTTGTCCCTTGCAGCTGTAAAAGCCCCATCTCTATATGTTTAAGTGCTCTCTACAGGCTGACCAGTATATTTACACCCTATGCTTTTTTTTTTTTTTTTTTTTTTTTCTTTCATCTCCTTTGCTTTTTGTACCCACAGGATAGAAGGAAAGACCACTTCACCAGACCTCATGGTGGAGCTACCATATTGTGTTTCCACCACCATCGCCAGTCTTCTGCCTCTTACAAGTCTGACTCAGTTTAAAAGCCACTTCATTAGGAATTAGTGTCTGGTTTTATGAAGAGGTATCCTTTTTTTATATATTATTCAAGAATTGTATTTCCCAATAAAAATAACTTTAATAGGTTTTTTTTTGTACAATTAATTCTATTTTCAAAGAGCTATAGCAGCAGTAACCAATAGTGAGACTTCAAATCTTCTTAAGTCCTAGAATCAGGAATCGTTCAAGCACGTAAACTCAAAACAGCTGCAGTAATTGGCTAAAATTGCCACTTTTAATGACACAAATTATACCAGAGTGATGTTTAATGAAAGCTACAATTCCCAGCTTCTATAAGGAAAATTTAAAACATTCTCCTAAATTGTGTTGACCTCTCTCATTTAATACCCTGCTAATCTTTGAAAATTGGAAACAAATGCTTCAATTAAGAGACAATTAATTGACAATTAATTCAACAATAAGCAGATGGCCAGAAAGAGCATCCTGCTATTAAATGAATCAGATTTGAGGGAGCATTTGACCTTTGTTATATAAAAATCCTCCAAAAAATACCTCACTTCATTAAAAAAAAAAAAAAAAAAAAAAAAAAAAAAAAAAAAAAGACATGTGGGGCTTTTGTGTCACACCAAGTGGAGCTATAGACTTGAAAAATGAAAATAAAAAAGCTTATTTACATCAGCATTTTGGTCTAGGGGATAGGAATCATGAATTAGGACAGGAATAAAGAGAAATAGCTTGCACAAGGGCGGGAGGATTTACAATAGCTCTTGCACCCCAAGGCGTGCTAGGAGAAAATAAAGCCACCATTATCATCAAAACTGCAGATGATCTCATAAAGGGCTCATCTATGAGGGGAGGTCAGTGTAGCATAAGCTACGCTGTGAATTTAAAGTGCATTTGCAGCTCTGCATAGCTGCCCATGAAGACGTGATGCCTGATTTTCCATGGTCAAAGAGGTGAAGCACAGGATAGACGCACTCCTCATGATCCCCAAGTACTAACCATGACTGCAGTGAGCATGAAAATGCACAGCAGAGGTCAAGCATGAACCTTCTTCTACCCAGAGCTGGTGGGATCCATGCCCTACATCCACCTCAGCTTCTCGCCACCCCCTTCTCAGCTGGGAAGGGGTCAGTGTGGTGCCCTAGGCATGAGCAAAGAACAAGGACTCTTAGCATTAGTACTCCCACTCCCTCCCCAGCAACTTCCCCCATGTGATCTAGCCTAAGGGTTTGTTATTCTTAATGTATCTTAGTATCATTTTAGTGTGAGAATGAAGTGGATAAAGCCTTCACTTCCTGAAGTCAAAGGGAAAACTCATTAAGCCAAGCCAGGACTTCACTCTGTGTAAATCTAAGAAGACACTAAAGACAGATAGATTCTCAGCAATGCTGGAGATATTTTCATGCATCTTTGTAAAATGGACTTTTGTAAGACTATTGCAAAAGAACCTCAAAGAACTTTTTGGAGAACCAACCTTTGGATCTTCGCTTCTTGGAAAAGATGGGTGAAATCCTGATTTTTCTGAGATCTGCCATGTGTGTGGATGTAAATATATGCTGAATTTGTAATGCACTGTGTAGAAAAGAGAAGACATTCAGGCTATGCAAAAACAAAGAGCCTCTTTTCATTAGCATAAATTAAACAGTTTTTTCTAATAAGTTATGAAAGCTATAGAAAAAAAGAAAAATTCACTTGACTAAAGTGAGAGTTTAATGCAAATTAAAAAAAAAAAACTATAGGCAAATAATTTTTGCTGTTCTCAGACTTTCCATTTAACCTGTATGGCAAGATTAACATGATTTATTACTGAGACTTCTACAAATTAACATGTCAGTCATCCTGCATGTAGCACTGCAGGAGCTCTTATTATGTTGCATTTGCTTTTTAAGTATATACTGCATAAACCTTGATGTTGTTTGTGGCAGAAGCAGTAAGCCTGGCTTTCTAGGGCTTTGGCACAGGCAAAGCAGGCAGTGTAATCATTGCTTACACCTAGGACTGGTTGTGTTTTGTTAATATTCAGCATACACCTGTCCTTTATTTCAATGTATGTCTCTTAATCCCACCCTGAGAACAACCTAATCCAAAAGCTGCGGCAGCAAGACCATTAAACAAATTCATGAATACTCATAATGCTCATCTTTCATATGTCAACATAGCAGTGATGGTCTTTTCCTTTGGTATTAATAATACATATGCATTTGAAAAGTTTTTCAGGCATTCTAGAAGTTCAGCCATCAGACAGAAGTTGCTGTTGAAAGCTGGAGATATTCCTTGACTTTTGCTTACACGTGTGGACAGTTCCTTCTGCACTGGTGGGACTCGAGAAAAACTGGCTTGAAATGCATAGGCACAAGCTAAGCTTCCTGCATTAGTCAACTTCAGAAGTCACTTTTAAATTGCTTTAAAATGGTAGTGCTAGTCTCAGTTTTCTTCTTTAATTCAGCTTTAAGATACCAGCAATTTTGAGCCCCTTTCTTCACCTGCAGTATCTTTATCAGTTCCAAGTTGGCATGCTGCAAGGTCTGCACACTCACTAGCAGATGCTATATAGATAGGAAAACACACACAAAATGTGTATGAATATTTCTCAATCATAAATGTACTGAGTTTTCACCACTGACTTGAATTTAATTGTTTTCCAGTGAGAAAAATGTTGAAGAAAACTTTTTTTTGGAAAGGCTCAATTTTCATTAGTTTCCTGAAATAATCAAAAAGCTTGAAATAAGGAAAAGGATTGTTTGACTTAATTGATTTTCATTTTTCTATTTTTCCCTTTTCTATTTCAGAATGTCATTTCAAACATTATGCTAGCATGAAAGCCCAAAAATCAAAAGAGCTTATTAAAACAGAAAAAAAATTATAAAAATAAGAAATTTAAAAAGTTTTAAAAATAAAGGAACAGTCATGTGTACCTGTTTATGAACATTTGCTAGCCATCAGCCAAGAAAGAGGACTACAAGGTCTAACTAGCCCAACTTAGAATGGGAAATAGATATAACAGTTACACTTACTTTTGATAAAATATTTAATATTGGATTTAGAAGCAAGAAGTATAGAAAACTGATACTGGGAATCCAAAATACATGAGAAAGATCTCTAGCCAGGTGAGCCCTTAGACAGTAAGATTTTTCTTTAGCATATTGAAATATTTCTTCAATATACTGAAATTTTTGAATATATTGAAATATATTTCAGTATAATGCAAAGTTTCTAAAAAACCCTCAATATTCTAGCAAGTGAAAGCAAAGCCAAGATTAATGAAACAGGGCAGAAATATTTCATAGATATTCCTGCTCTTCATCTAGGAAAGAAGTCAGATAAGATACACACACAACATGTCTTCACTAACACTGCACATATGCTAACAGTTTCATTCCCATAGTAATCAAAATGGATATTTCAGATTTTTTTTTTTTTTAAATTAGCTCCACAGAAGATTTTTTAAAATGTTTAGCAAAGGACCTATCACAACTACTATTGTAGTTTAAAACAAGGTTAGTAGATTATTTAGTTATTAGATTAGTAATTATATTCTAGGGACATACCAAAAGGCCAGAAGAAGCCTGAACAAAAATATTTTGCCAACATTATAGCAGAATGAACATCTGCTTAATTATACATCTTGCAGTATCTGCTTCCAAGTTCAATCTATTTGTGTAATGACAACAAAATTTAAGGGTTTACTTATAAGAAGCTGCTATTCCATAATTATGTAGGTAGTGGACCAGTTTGTAAGAGTGCTCTTCAGCAGAGAACACCCAGATCAAACAGAGGTTTAAACTAGGCCAATGCCACCTAAAAATACAGTGGTCTATGCTTCCTGAAACTTTGGGCTAGATGACCAAGGGCTGTGTTCATGCTCACATCCTTGGCAGTATTTGAGGATAACTTATCTCGTTGCACCACGAGTATTTGACCAGACACAAATCTTCATTTGGAAGCCTCTACAGAGGTCTGACCAGGGGACAGAGATCCGCAAGACCTCATGCATGCTGTTGTTCTGGCTTACAAATTAGAAAAATAAAACAAATTAACAGGTTTTGTATATTTTTTTTGCTGCTGTGTTCTTTTGTGGACCGTGGACTTGAGCAGTTCCCTCACCTAAGACAGGGAGCTCATCACCAGCTCCAAGGCAGGTTACAGTTTAGCAGGACTTCAGCTCTTTGTTGGCTTAAGTTGAGATCCAGACCAAATCCTCGTGCACTAACAAGAAATGTCAGGAGAGACAGTGTATCACAAACACAGCTGGTGCACTTAGAGATGGTCCCATGGAGCAGGTACGCAAGGCGCATCACGCACACGGGGGACATTACCCCCCTTGGACCCGCCTTTGTCCCTTTGCTAATCTCCCATCAGCCACATTCTCCTCGCTCTTCTGCCATCTGCACCTCCTTCTTTCCAAAATCCTTAAGTAGACTCCAAGCAGGCTGCAGGAACATGACATCACTGCCGAGTCAGCATTTTGGCTACAGATCATTGAAGCTTTTCTTCCAGTCCCAAACCTCTCTGCAGCCAGACCTCTTACTCCCAGGCTCTTTGAAGTGCAGATAAGCGAGTCCACCGGGCTGAGACTCCATCCGAATTACTTAGAAACGTCAGAACAGGAAAGGCTTCGTCAGCACAATGCCCTATTTAGCAAACTCCTTTAAAACGATCATAGCAGGAAGCATGAAGTTTGTCACTTTTAAGTCTTTAAAGCATGGTCTAATCACAGCTACCAGACCTTTCTGAGCAAGCTTTTCAACACTTAAACAAAGTACATAGTTTGCATCCAGTCCACTGCTGACATAGCTACTAGTTTGATGTTTAAGTGCGATGTGAGCACGATGGCATTGGGGACGCTAAGCTTGACAGGCAGTTTGTGGCTCTTGCTCCTCTTCTGTCACTAGCTTAAAAGTTTGTCCAAGTAGAAGGTCAAATCCAGGAAAACAGCTTTATTCACCCATGACTTCTGCAATTCACTGGTAGAGCACTTATGAAAAAAGACCCAAACCCCAGGCCAGTCCCACTTCTTTGGAGGGAGATGAACAAATACATGAAAAAGCCCCTTAATTGGGTACTTCTCCACAAAAAATTCTGCTCACCTAATAATTACTAGGGATTCCTTCAACATAACATAATCATTTTCTCCTACAGTATTTTCTGGAAGCATGAAACCTCAAAGCCCACAGGAGCCCAAAATGTCTTATAGAACCTATAAGAGTGCAACCCACCAGATTATACATTATGTACAAAAATTTCCATAGACATTTGTTCCCATGCACATGACATCTAACCTCCTTCTCCAGTGTGTTTAAATACACCAGGGGAATACCACTATTTTCCTGCCTGTTGCCTTGCTAACTGAGGAATTGTACCCCTTTTTGCAGGGTCCCTGCCCAACTCCAGTCCTCGGCACTGTGCTTTGAGCCTTCACTTAACGTATCAGCTACATGCAGTTAAAAATAAAGCTTGCCACAAGACAAACACCTTCCCCAAGGTGAGCAGAATAACACAGTGGCAAAGATGCACTTGCAGCCCCTTCATAACACTCTCACCTCTTACTGGAGTTAAGATTTCTGAGGCAAAAATAGCCCAGATTGCACTACAGAGGCTTCTCAGACCACAGAGAGATATTAAGGTTATTCTCAAGGTGAATGCCTTGTAATATCACTGCAAAAGGCTGTTAATTCGGTACCTCACTGAACACTCATCCATAGTGAGAAAGACAGCTTGAGGCAAAGGTTGCATTTGATTTGGCCATGAGCCACAACACAAAGGAGCTGATGACCAGATTTTCCTTCCCGAGGAAGTCCCCCTGGATCTGAGTACTCAATACAGCAGCAGCAACTGCTGGGACATGGAAACTGCTTGGCTCACACTGACCTACCTGACTTCTTGCTCCACTGGGGAGCATCATCCCAGCAAGGAGCCATTTGCCTCTCCAGCAGGACGTGCCATAATCCCCAGGAGAATCTCCATCAGGAGACACTTACCCATAAGATCCACCTGAAGGATGCAATCACAAGCTCTTGGCAAAGCTGAAGTATAACATCACCAGCATCATTCTTACATCCTGCAAATGAGAACAGCAGCCTCCTTTCCCCCTGCTAATTATACCCACGTGGGTAGCCCTGATAGCCAGGAGACGGTTTTCAGCTGTGGAAGAACAACTTTATGCTGAGGTGAGGCCTCAGGTCAGTGTTTTGCTGCTGTAATACACAGATGAGCTCAGTAAAGGTCGTGAAGAAAACAGACCTTATGAAAGTAATTTCCACCGTCATTAGGCAGTTGGGATCATCATTCTTTTACAATAGCCAACGCCTGTGAGTTCAGCCTTACCTAGAAACCTACCTCAGATCTGGGCTGTGAAGAACATAAATAACTTTCTTTTTTTTTGGAGTAGCGAATTGAAATTCACGCACTTGTTTGACCCCAAACACGTGAGCATCATTTCACTTGCATGACACCATGACTGCTGCCTCTTCCATGTTATTTGGTAACCATTTAAAAACATACCTGACACCAGTCTGCGGCTGTCAGGTTACCTCCTGCTTCTGTTTTACCCCTTATCTTTCAAGAAAAAAACAAATCACAACCAAACAAAACAAATTATTGGAGTAATGAAAGACTACACTGTGAGATACCTGCCCGGCATGGAGTGATTAATTTAAATTAACATTGGGAATTTAGTGGGCCGCAGAGACACAATGATTAATGGGAAAAATACTTCATGCTAGAATAACAAAGTAGACTTGTTCAGTTCCATATATTACTGCAATTAAAGCAAAAAAAAACCCACCCACCCTTGCAATAATTCTATAGAGCCTTAAGGGGAACATCTATATTAGAAGAGCTGTAATGCTTTGGTCATATGGATGCAAGCAGGTGTTCAAGTCATGGAGGGAGGTATTTTTAGTTAATCTTGACTAGGGTGCAGGCAGTTGTGTCCGGTGGGCAGAGCAGGTGAGAGGTAGATTGGAGTGGCCCCAAAAAGCCAAAGAAGGGCAAAAAAAATCCATGATCAGAGAGGTCAAAGCCAAGAGCAGAGCAAGGCGGACAGAGGCCAGAAATGAAATGTTGGTGCTGCTGGTGAGGAGCAAGGAAGCCAGCATTTCCTAATGGATATGTAATGTAGTGACCTTAGTTGATAGGGAGACCTCATAAGAATGGCCAGCAGCCAGAAACTCCAAATTGGTTGCTGGAGTTATACTGGTGAGACTGGTTGTGATGACACCCCTCTACTTCATCTCTCTGCTTGCTCAGTCTACCCAGAGACGCGCGATGTCCCCTCCCTGCAGGAGGTTTCGCTTGGCTCAGACGTGCTTTTCTAAAGGAATATAAAATAGCAGCAAATGAAATGCAAAACAAATAGGATCTGCCACATCCGTGTTTCGGAAGAGCTTATTCCTGCGTGGGAAGTGCTATAGTGCTATAAAAGACTTTTATACATGCATAAGTGTAACTCAGTGGGAATGGGCCAAGTGAGGGGGATTTCATATCTCCAGTCAGTCTGAACACGCAGACTTTGGGCAATTCCAAACTAGGTTTTTATTAACATCATTCACTGCCATCGTGTAGCATGGAAACGGGACTGCAGATGTCCCCTTTCTGCTGCTCGTGCTGATAAACAAGCAGTGGGTTTTGTGGATGCATTTTCACATGCTCAGGAGCAGATGTCAGTGGTTGTGACCTGAGGTCTGACCCCGCTCATTCCCTGCAATAATCAGCAAATCTTCCACAACGTTTCCCCCTGCCCTGTAGCTGGAAGGACTCTGACTGGAAATGCCACGTGGAATTGTGTTTTTCCTTGTGCATTTTTTAGCAAATGGAGAAATGTGCTGACTAAAGCATGAAAATACGTATTAATACGGATCAATCAGTAAATAAAAGCATTTTAATGAAACGTTATCCTCCAAGGCAAAACACAATGTCTTTTATTTGTCTTAGTGGAGTGGAGTCACTGAATTGATAAATAAATAGTAACTGGTAGTACAGAGACTACCATCAATGTAATATGCCAACGGAAACTACACACTACACTTGCCAGGAGCAAAGACAAAAACAGCACATTGTATAGTGCGTTTTGCAAAACAAAATTTGAATATCCTCCTAAGTAATTAGCAAATGCAGGAAACGTAACCTGAGGAAGCGGGACGTTTCTGCATGTCAGACTGTGAGCCGCGTTCGCGTGTCGGGAGTGTGAACCTGCCTGACAGGGACACGGCAGCAGCACTGAGTGTGGCACCTCTTCCTTGGCAGGGTTTCACAAAACCACCGCTCTTCCACAAAGGCAAATTATCTGTTCTTGTTCATGCGTCTACCCCTTCCAAAATATACTGTCTGCATCAAGATAGAGACGTCAGGACACAAGATAGCTGTGCTGTCAGCGGTGCTGCTAACCCAGATCTGTCAAGGTGAACATGGGGAAGGTTTCAGCTTTCCACAGACTGTTTGGAGGAGGGAAATGATGTACTGTCCCTGCTAAGCTGCTACCGTCAAGGAATCAGTGAGCTTTCAGAAACACCCTCTGGTGCTTGAATACTTAACATATTCCAAGTCTTTTTTTCTTGTGGCATGAAGGATGCAGCCCCTAGATACGTGGAGGGACTGCTGTTAAGACAAGGTGTGGAGAAAAATATTTTCTCCATCCATCCTATGGAGCAAACAGCCAAGAGAGTTTCATCCCTCACAGATTTTCTTCACCTGGGGGCAGACTGCATGGTCCAAGCTACAGCTCTGACAGTGTGAGGTTCCCTGAACCCCAAAGGGAGCAATCCTGGTGGCACTGTCCCAGCTTTGCATCTCTCTGGGCTACATGCAGGAGTTTCACGCAGGAACTGAAGTCCTTTGGGACAACATGTTGAAACGGGGGGTCCCTTCTGGTCTATTTGGCTATTAAACAGCCCATGGCATCATGGCTACAAGCAGCAGTTCACGGTAGTCTTCTCAGCTTCTCCAAGAGATATTACAGCAAATGTTGACAATATTTATATGATAACATATAAGATATTATATGACAACATATGACATGTCCTATATGAGAAATCTCATATATTCTCATACATTGCCATATATGAGAAATTCCTGAACTAAAAGTTTTGCAGGGTTTTCTAAGGTAAGTGCACAGACATAAGCACAGTGGCCAAAGTGCCACTGTAGAAAATAGAAGAATTTGATAAAGCTAAGAATTCAGAAAAGAACATCAAAAGGAGGGAAAAAAAAAAAAAAAAGTGTTGGTAACTGGTGTCCTGACAGCATGCTAAGCAGATATCTTTTTCAGATAAAGCTAGTCACTACTAGGATGAGTTAAGAGAATACTTAGAGAGAGAAATAGGTGTTTTCAGAATGGATGGGCCATTAAGAGCAGATAATTGAATCCTTGTGGTTAAGAAGTGTCACTGGATTCAATAACAGCTATACATATATCTGAAGCCAACACATGGTTTTGTCAGACACCCGATAAGGTGATGGAAAGCAATACAATCCTGAGCAACAAAAAAAGCATTAATTCATAATAAAAATTGAAAATATGAAGGGAGGCTCACACATACTTAGCATGGACAAGCTTTCCCCAAAGCAATGAAAAGCTTGAATGAAGATACGTAATTCACTCACTCTGGAGCTGCTTCACAAGTAGATAAAGACAAGGGCTTGGTCTGGTGAAAAACTAAATGTTGGGCTAATACACCAGAAGAGTAGGGAGGGTAGTTGCATGAGTAAGTCACAAATTTTACTTTGTCGCCTATCACTCTTGTCAAAGAGCATACATAGTTGTAAATAAAGATTTTGTTCAAATTCACTGCTCTTTTTGTCATCTAACTCAACCCTCATACAGGGAGCAAGAAAAACTGCTTCTACATCAGGATTTTCCTAATTATTCAGAAGCTTTGACATCCTCCAAACCAATAAATGAGGTATGTCAATGGTTTTACATAGCTTCATAATCTCCCACAGGAAAATGAGAAAATTTACATGATAGGAGTTATTTTAAACCTGACTAAAACTGTTACTGGAACATACCTCAGGCACATGATGACAGCTAGATGGAAAAGATTACCTTAAAACTGTGTTCAAATCCAGTAAATGTTATAGGTCTATTTTCACTCACTTGACAGGATCTTATTGCATGTGAGCAAACCCCAGAAAGAGTCACAGGGTATCGAAATACAGTAATTATCTCTCCAGCTTTAATGAACGAGATCAACCATGCACCACAACCAACAGTACTTATATCAGCTTCTCACTGGTTTATAGGCAAACATTCACTCTGTGCATGTTCGTGCCTGTAAAATCATGACAGATAATGTCAAAAACGGGACTTTATGGACCTCTTTCCTGTTGTAAGTGCTCATTCTCATAATACACATCATTGTCCAAAAGCCATCCTGATCTCTTGGACTACTTCTCTTTGACCCTGTCCCATCTATTATTTGGCTCTCTGTAGCTATTAATTTAGCTACATTGCTAAATTAATATCATCATCTTCTTATTTTAGCTTCTTGTTTTGGCTTCAGCTGTATTTGACTATAGACCTGGCTAATTATAAAGACACCCCAAATATCTGTGTTGCCTCTGCTTTCACTTTGGAATTAGCCATGCTCGTTTTCATCTTTTCTGGGGGCAGAGAAGGGATGTGTCTAGACATTTGCAGAAATGCTCTAGTCAAAATGCATGCAGCATTTATTGCCAGTAAGTATTCTCAAAGTATAACCTATTGCAGAAGCTCCCATGCCAGCCAAAAAAAAAAAAAAATTGAAAGAGTTGTACAGACTTTCTCCTAGCTAAAACTTTCTTATTTGTATTAAACATATGAAACATGTAGCAAATTTATGCAGCCCCAAACTACTATTTTTCTGCAGCTTTTGTCAATCTGCCAAGGTATTTCTTTGATATTTTCGGAAATTTCTCCGATATTTCCTCACATCTTTGTAGGCTCCTGTTGATCATAGCTGTAAAATACAAATTGGCTCACAATTCTCTTGAAGACAGGGTTAGGGCTAAATCAATAATGCTCTTCCTGATATATTTGATAAAGTCAAAAGCAAAGAGTGCAAAGACAACCCACATACCAAAGTCTGTGCTACGCAGAGCTTCACAAACAAGAAAAATGATTGATTTAGGCAAACCTGGGATTTTCAATCTGTAATCACTGACAGACAGATGCTTCTCTGATATAAAATGGCATTGCTATATTGACTTTGATGTATTGACTTTAATATCTAGAAACAATGAAAATGTAAAGGGCTTTCTATCTCTGGTCTTTGGTTATACTTAAGCTGTTTTGCTTTAAGCCACCATTTTCAAAGCTAGAAAATCATTGATTAAAATGAGATTTTTAAATGCATGTTTGGGATAAATGACAAACCTGAATTTTTTGCCAGTTCTATATATTGTCCAGAAGAAGAGAAGTCTAGAGATGAGCTCAGCTCATAACGACCCCAAGCATCTTGCAGACAAGGACTTTGAGGTATCACCAGAATGATGCATGGGTCTCTCTAGAGTAAATTATGATCACACTTTTGCTCACAGACTCTTCCTCCATAATGTCTGCACATTATTATATTACAAATATTGTCTTCTAAAACTGGGGGTGCTATATTTTATCACTTCAGAGATGTTGAATATAAAAATGCAATCTGCATGATTTTACTTCATGATTAGTGTTCTACCAGCAGCAGAAACTCTCTTTAGGCTGATAAATATCTATGGAAGACTCCATTTATACCTAGAATTAAATAGATAATGAGGAACATTGCAAATTGAAAATAATTTGTGCCTTCCCCTCTCCCCCAGCTCCCACTTAGTCTTAGTCTTTGCCTTTTTCCCAAGAGATCCTTTAGCTAGTGTGAAAAAAAAACACACACACTCCTAGAAATTCTGCACATTTTATGAAAGATTCACTGATTTTTATTCCTGTAGCTGACAAGGAGGAAATTACTATGAGCCATCATGTTTTGGAGAATTGGGAATACCCCGTGCGAGCATTATGGTGCCCACGCTGCAGCCGATATTTCGGGGAGCCTGACCTTTGCAAAGAGCATCCACACACAGCAACTCCCTTCATCACCCAAAAGCACTCACTGGTGATGCACAGAGCACCTGAAACCAGTTACTGAGAAGGTAGTCCATGAATATGAAAATGCAGCTCGCAGAGCACTCTGCAACCCTCTGGCAAGCAATGTCACCAAGAGCAATGACCTTACACTATACATATATACATATATATATTATATGTTTTATATATATATATATATTTCTACCCATCAGAATTTGTGCTGGTGCCCAGAGAATTCATCAGCCAGCTACAGAGGCGTAGCAAGAGCTGGTCAAGGACAGAGCTCACTATGCCTTCTCGCATGGGGCAGAGGCAATCAGGAGATTTCACACATATTTGTGCTGCCTGAGAAACATCCTTAATGCGTAGGGACATGGACAAGGGTAAGAGCAAGAAAGATAAATTATCTTGCTCCGAGCTACAGTCAGCCTGTGGATAGCAGCAGATTGACACAGTTGAGTACAAGCACCATGAGCCGGAGCCTGTAAATACCTGTTAGAGTGCAGGAAAACTGCTCCCTCCCCTTCGCCCTATCCCTTCCACTCATCTCCTTCTGTCTCTCCTGATAATTTTATCATCTTTCTCAGCGAGCAGAGACAGGGTGGAAGGGGTAAGTGGCAATTCTGACCCTGGCCCTGGATACTCAAGGGTGAAGTATTTAAATTTGTAAGCTAGACTTGAGAGCCATCATCCCACAGAGAAGAGTTCTTAGATTAGCAGTTGTGAAAGCTCCTCAGGAATTGCAGCTAAACCGGCTCGTACAAAGCCTCCCAGTAATCCCTTTTCTGCGCATTTGCAAAAAGGGATTGAGGAGGGTGAGAAATATTCAGTCCTTCCTCAAACCTAGTGGCATAAATGACTACTGCTATAGCCCGTGGCTAATTATACTAAGAGATGCAGATCCTACAGAAAGATTTAGACCTGAGAAGAAAGATAGGAGAAAATGTTCAAAATTTTCTTTTTGAACAGCAGGACAGAAGCAGTCTTTAACTCCCTTCCTGAGTGGGTGTGCAGGTTTCCCTCCATGGAAACTAAGTCAGGGAGCAAAAACCTGCTGGATATCTGAATTTTGTCCTGTCACTTGCTCAAAGATACAGCTAGGACATGGAAACTCAGAAATATTTTTGTAATTTCTATGAGGCTCTCTAACCAGAGGTAGACACAGCTAGAGAGCTATATCCAGCCTAATTAGGGGCTGAACCTCAGCTCCAGAGGCTGAAGAAGTCCCAAGATCACCATAAATGTGTGTAATGCACAGAAAAAGAGGGAGTCTTGCTCCAAGAGCTCCTGGTCACTGTGTCCTCTTTTGACAGGCCATCACTTGACGAGATATTGCAAGAGCTCTTTATCCTTCAGAAACTGTTATTCTGAAATCCTTATTTCGTATGAGAATAGCTTAGTGATCATCTGGACACACGACCATATGGCAGGTCATACGTGCCAGGTGAGCGTCTCAGAAGAGCTGAGTTTCCACCTTCGGAATATTACTGCTAATCACTCTCCTCCAGCCGGGGAGAGACAAGATGCACAGGACACTGTCAGGCTTACAGACAAGTCTGCAGAAGAACTAACCTACTCTGGTGGGAGTAAATACTATATTACAGTATAAATAAAAATAGAATATATTGAAATAAAATGCTATCAACAAGTTTTGAAATACAGAAGGAATCCTGCTTGGTGGTCTCCAACTGATTTTTTTTTTCTTTTTGCTTCATTTGGGCTTTTGCAGCCTGCTTTTTCATTTTGATAATGTTTTAGGTATAAATTCACAGCAAAAGAGAACAAAAATTGCTCTTCAGTAATCAAAAGCAAACACTTTATATTCAAAACAGAAAAAAAAATGATACTGATAACAGCATGAAACCCTGATGAAGACAAAAAACTCATTGTTTTTCAAAAACAACTATTAGTCATTACTGCAAGGAGGACTGCAAATATCACCTATATCAGTGCTTGAGGAGCCCGGTTAGCATGGAATTTATTTGCAATGGCTGCCATGCTCATAACCACAAACAAGACGGCAACTTTCTAAATGTTGAGATTGCTGAATATTAAGAAAGAAACTTATAAATTACAACCCAGCTGATCATCATCTAGATGAGACAGCGAATAAAATAATCCCAGAAAAGTCCAAATTTCGGTGCTGTTGAATCAATTCTTTCGTTTCTGTCTGAAAACAAGAATGAATCCAATGTATCTTAGTTTTACGTCTGTGGAGCGCTGATGACAGCTACTGCCATACCGTTCACTAGGCCTGTCGCATTTGGGACATCTTGCACTGGGAGCTGAATACAATGACTTTTAAGTACAGTCTTCTCAGAAGCAGATAACTAGTTTCAAAAAAAATTATCAGAAGGAGGAATAAGAAAACCATTGCTGAAACTGCAAGGCAGATGGGAAGACACGCTTCTTTGCAGCTTCATTTCCACACTGAACGAGAAAAACAAAAGTCATAAATAAATTCAGGTTTATGATTAAAAATACAGTTCAACCAAAACTGTGCATCAAAAATAACGGCTGCTTGCTGTAATTAAAACTGAAGACATAGAACTGAGGGCCAGGCAGGCAGTTCACATGCTGTCTGATGGAATCCCTACACATCTCAGATACTGTGCTGATAACTGCTTAAGAAATGGTGAGCAATGGCTGAAAATGAACCTACATCGAAATAAGTCTGGTTGCAACGTTACTGGGTTAACTATAAAATAGTAAAGAATAGATAAGTTAATTACTTCTTTTTTAATAGCTTTCAACATTACAAAGATATGTGTTCTGCTTTTGTTGTTACCTGTAAAGCAAAGAGGAGCAGCAATTACACTCCAAGGTTTTGAATGAATGATTAGTTCAAATTTGCTTTAATTCTATAAAAAACAGAGTCTTTAGGAGTTTCTCCAGCCCACAGGGACAGAAAATTCAGTGCAGTTTGAGAAGGTCTATAAAGTTCTCTCTGTGAGCACGGGGATTTGGCCAATAAGATATTCATTTTAATGCTGGACTAAGTTTGTCAAAAACAAAGCCTTTCCAATTAAAAATTAATTGTCTTTAGTGGCATATGACATTAAAATGTAAATTTAAGGCTCAGTCTTTTAAGGTGCTGAACCGTATGGTTTTAATCCACTGAGGCATTAAAGCATGTATTTAATTTTTTTACATGGATGGTCTTATTGATGTAAGCACTTCTTTAACAGCAGCCAGGTTATGAAGCTTCTTTAAGGATGTAGCCCTGAGCAGTGAAAAGAGGTAGTTTAGGCCAAAAAGCATTACAGTGGGCCAAAGCCCACACGTTATTTGCGTTTCCAATGAGAGCATTCTAATAATTTAATCACATTTGAAAACCATTGTAGAGAGACGATCCCTAGTCATGTGGGGAGCTAAGTCCTCTTAACTTCTAATTCTCACCCTTCTGCTTATTCACAAAATAGCTTTAAGAAATATCTTCCCATGTCTCAGCTTTTCCATTGCCACAATACTTACCTCAAAGGGCTATTGTGCATGTCATTAAATAATGCTGGTAAAGCACTCTGGAGATACGCATTGGTGTATATATATATATATATATTCCAAGAGAAATGATTATTGTCATGTTAGTACTGTATGAGGTTTGATACAAATCCATGAAATATACCATTGGTTACAATTCTTTAAACACAATCTCCAGCATAAAGACTTTAAGTGTAAGAGATAGTCGACTACTTTAGAACACAGTTTTGTAAAGCCTTCATTCTTATAGCTATATTGTATTCAAATGTCGGAATATATCCAAACCCCGATTTTTATTTTAAGCTTGGCTGATTTATTGATGGCTGTGCTTAATTTTTAAAACATTTTCTCCTTTAGAATTAGTCTGCTGTCAAATCTTCTAATGTACACAGTCCGGAGTCACCCCGTTCATCTTAAGCAGCTTAGCATTAATGTTTAATTCTGCAGTCTTTGCCCTAGCTGTGCAGAGCGGTTTGATAGTTTATGCACCTCTGCAATCAGCAGCAAACACGGATACGGAATTCTAGCCTGTGCTGGCAATCTCTCCTGCCCCTTGCCTCCCCTTTTTTTTTTCCCCCTGTAGTTTCCAGAGCCATATAATTTTCCAATAACAAGTAATTGTGAAAGCCTGCAGTGAACAGGGTGAAGTCCAAAGGAAAACTGCTCTCGTTGGAAGAGGGGGTTGGAGAGAGGATTACGAATGGGATTCTGCACTGATGGCCCTGCCAGGGTATTTGCTTCTGCCTGTTGACCCCCTGCCACCAAGGGGTTTATTCGCTTCAGGCCTTAGGCATTCTCTGCTGCTGAGCAGACCTTCCACCGATCCAAGAAACATGCTTGTCTTCACAAACAGAAGCAACAGCTTTGATTTTTTTCCATACTTCACAAATAGGGGGTGCCATATTCACTGGCTCGTGCTGCCCATGGGATGAACATCAGTTTAAATGTGTTGCTTTTTCAGGTTTTTTACATATATCCTTGCCTACACTTAGACATATTATACAGATATTTCCTCAAAAAAACGTATTTACACCACACTCTGCTATCTGTCATAGTCCACACACTAGCAATATGCCCTTTGCTCTAAAACATTTTAATGTCTGCTTCTCCAAAGCATGTGGAGGCTGGAGAGGCCCTGATGCAGCAAAGTATATGGTTACCATTAGACCAGGCTTGTCTTCCATTAAATCTAATAAGATTAGGCACTTGCTTAATGTTAATTATACACTTACGTGTTTTATGGATTGGGGCCTGGATTACTTATTTGATTACAATTAAGCCTGTGATTGCGTGTTTGCAGAGTTGGGACTATCAAGATAACGAGCCCGCCTGCATCCCTGCTCTGTACCTACCTCATTCAATTTATTTATTTATTTATTTATTTATTTATTTATTTATTTATTTCTTATTACGCTGCAGCTTTGAGGGGTTTCTGTTAGCCTAGCAGTAATGGCAAACTCCAAACTTTTTTATGCAAAAATAAAAACACTGCTTTTTTTTTCAGCACTTTGTGATCGTTTACAGAAAAAGAATACTTTATCGATGAGAGAGTCAGCAAGCTATTCACCACACACAAACCTCTTACACCTTTAGGCCGTGACTATATGCGTGTATATATTTTTCCCCCCAGAAGAGCTGCGAGCAAGACAAACTCTGCTGACCTCACTCAAACTAAAACCAAGAGCACAAATACTCCAGGGAAGTCATTTTACGCAGGGCAAGGCTTACCAAGTGCCTTAAACAGCTCGTTCCTTTATGCGGAGCGTCTCCGGTAGGCACGCGCGCTAGGAAAAGTCGACGTGCCCGCCACACGTGTGTCATGGGGAAGGTGACGGATTGGGAGGCCTTTCCCAGGGCCGTGTCCTTTTCATGCCGTATCTTGCCCAGAGAGATTGCGAGGTGGTTATTGGCCGTGACGGGCAGCGCTCTCACGAGCCGTCCCGCCAAACGGCGCCGCGGCTCGCGGCGCGCTCATCCATCACCGCGGAACGGCGCTCCCTGCGTCACCCTCGGATTGCCCAGGATGTCCTGCACAGTTACTATCTCCCCCTGCTCTCTCCCCTCCTCCCTCAGAAGGAATTTTGAGGCTAGAGGCTTTCCAAGAGAAAAAAGAATGGTTAAATACCCATTCATGTATAAAGGGCTTTTACATAAATATAAATGGCAGTCATTCAAGCTATCAGTCATACCGAGGGGAAGAATCAGCAGGCAATCTAATTCGAGGAATTAGATTGTAATGCCTGATGCAGATCCACCGGTTAATTTAAATAATGAGTCACCTGGTAGGCAATCAAATCTAGGTCAGGACATTTAGTGGGCTGAAAATAATGAGCCTAACAGCAACAGAGCTAACAAAACAATCCAGATAGTAATGACAGCCCAAGAGTGACAGCCCCAACAGCATCAGGCAGCGTGCACGAACTGCAAATAGGCAGAGCAAAGAGAGCCAACTTGCGCACGAAGGCAAAACATATTCTCCAATGAAGCTATTATAGAAGAGTTATGCTTGGTTAAAAGGGAGCACGCTGACAACCAAAGAGAGGACGTACAATATTTATGTAATGTTACAGAACCTCCAATATCTGTAACATCATTCCTCTTTCTCAGTTGTTTTTTTTTCCCCTTTTTTTTCACAGAGGGCAAATACAGTTAAATTTGACTGTTGTTGGTTTTTCAAAGAAAAGCAGAGAGACTAATCTTTTCCTAGGGTCTTTTCCTGACTTTTGCTTTCATGGATTGATGCACGTGCTCTGAAGCTAGGAGCATTGTTGGCTCTCCAATGATATGACTAAGTTAGACAAAATGAGGAATGATGACAAAGATTTATCTAACAAGTTTCATCTTACAACCATGCCACTGCAGGTGTTCTGTTTCCTTGTTTCTAATGCTGGTCTGTTTAGTTTATTCCCTTAACCCTCTCCTGTTTAGGTGGCCGTTTCATTTAGGACCTGTGAGCTCTGCTGTAATGCATGTGGTAACAGGACGAGAAGTTGTAGAGAGTCACTGCTCTGTCTTCTCTACTCCCTGCCCAAAAGGTTGTTGTGGGTGTTACAACTTCTTGTTGTGGTACGGCCTGCTTTGATTTTACATTAATCCATTTTCTGTGTTCCCCAAACCGAGCAAATTAGTGAAATCTTCTCCATAGATTGGAAAGAAAAGTTAAATTTATGTGTCCACTTGGTTTCTAGAGTGTTTTTAGGTCTACCTATATGAAGAAAACTTTGGATATGAGAAGAAAAAACACATTGTTTTAAGAGCAGACTGGGCATTTCAGCAAAAACAAGTAAGAACCAGCCCACATAGGCAGGATGGAAATCTCTCCGTATTCAATTTGTATGAGTTTTTTTCTCCGGTATTGGCTGCAATCACATCTCGACCACTTTCATTATCTACAAGAAGCACTTTCAACCTGTAAACAGGCCTGCTAAAATCTTAAGCCATAATTTTGCTTCTTTTGGCTAGTTAGATTTTACAGTTTATAAACAGCTACAATAACTCATGCCATATGTAATTCTAGTCAAGCCTACTTAAAATGCTCATTCCATTCATTTTTTTCTAACCAGGGCCCCTTAGAATTGAGGGAAAAAAAGGAAAGAAGTCCTGTCGGCTCATGCTGCTTACCTGCACTTCCAGACCCATCTGACAGTGGCACAGTCACAACCACCTTTCAGCAAGAACCACCAATGAGTCTTTTCAAAATAAGTTTATTTCAATGCCTAAGTAGCTCCAGCTTAAGCAGCACATGTAATTGCTTAATAAGCAGTTCTTCAGGGGAACTTACTTTCAAAGGGAAACGCTGGACCCATCCAGCGTTTCTGTTACTGGCTTTGACAGTAACAGAAATTAGAGATGCCTTTTAAGCTCTCCAGTTGTAGTCATTCTGCACCAGAAGACTGGTTGCAGCAACCCAGCAACACATTGGAATATTGATTAGACTTTCACATTATGCACAGATTTTTTTGGGGGAAAGATATTGTTAACTATTGTTAATATATAGCAACTACTGAACCTACATGTAGAAATCTGTTAGCTGTGTCGAAAGTAGCTGTGGGCTCTAAAATAATAAATAAAAATAACATGTTGGGATTTGGACAGGGAAAACCTTTCAGATTAATGGAAATTGTTCTTACGTTGCTATCAATACTCTACCTGTACAAAGAGTTCATAGGTTTAAGGTATAATCTTTTCTAATATGTTGTGTAACAAGGACCGTAGAACTTAATTTGTGTTTTTTTTTATTTATCTGAATTATGGGCGACTGATTGACAACCACTTTCAAAACCACAAATATAGTATAAAGTAAAACAAAATTATATATTAAAAAAAGACTGACATTAGTTTATATTCTCTTTTCCCATTTACTCAAGGTGCAAATGCTTTTTAATCCTGGGAAGAAAATAATTTTGCCTATAAACATGCAGATTAAAAAAAAATCAAGCAAAAATGTAAATTATAAAGCCATAAAATAGATAGAAGAAAAAATTAAGAACTGATCAAATACTAATCAGTTTGATGTTCTAGATCTGTCTGTATCTATGCCTTTGAAATATCTTTTTAATGTATTTTTCTCCAAGTTTTTGGAAAAATATGGTATCTTCAGATTCTGAGCAAAATTCTTATTAGCTAAAGCATTAATCAGTGGTTAATTGCAATTACTTACCCTGTGGAAAATTTGAGAATGGAATTCAATTGTGACTGCAAGTCAAATAAAGTTTGCTTTTACTATTGATTTAAACATTTTTCGAGACAGATATTCAATGCGATTTAGTTAGCAATGTTTTCTGTGTTGCCTGGTCAATGTGCTGAATAATGATTGAATTTGGTCTTTACAGAAATTTTTGTATTACATATAAGTTACCTTGTAATCATCAATAATCATAATAATAGAGGACAGCGCACACAGTGCTTTGCCAGTGTGTCTGTGCAAAGGTACAAACTGAGATGTTTTTGAGCTCCTACTCACAGCAGTGGAGCCGTGTAGGTGGCCAAGGCCTTTAGATGTGAGGAAATGGCAATTTGATGGTAGAGTCTCTGGTGTCTTATAAGACACATGACTATGGCTTATCCATAGTCTGGTCGCCTAGTTCACAGAACTTGCTGGAGCTTCTTCAACTGTCTTCAACTCAGCATCTCTGCTGAATCTAGATGCAATCAGCCTGCTGGTGTAAAGGTCCACCCAATCTGAGAAACAAACCCAGAATAATTATTGCTTTAGGTAGTATCTTCCTATTCTGAGAACGAGAATAGTGATACTGAAATAAATCTCAAATAGACCTGCAGAAAACAATGCACACTTTCCAAGGAACACTTGTAATTCTACAAAAAGTTAACTGACTTTTTAATTAACGGAAAACTGAAATGCACTATTTCTGAAATTGAGAAGTTTGGAATATTGGCTCTTTCATTTTCTCCTTCTTTTCACTTCTTTATTATATGTATATATATAAATAGGAGGAGGGAGAGAAATCACAGGGAAGTAGAATCAAGACATGGAGGCTTATTTGACAATCATGATAAAATTTTGCAAAAAAACAGAAAACCTGATTGACAAGGCAACCTTATCTTTCATATTATGATGTCCTGATATAACAATATTTGTGTTTATAGCAAGCTAGTAATTCACGAGCATTGAAAGCTACTATAGGAAGTTTTCTTAGGCTTTGGAAGCAGCTATACATTACCACTCCTACTGGCAGATTATTTCACTTTTATAAATTCCATTTTTCTAAACTTGTATCTGAATAATAACAGTCTTGCTTTCTCTTTTCCACTTGGATTTTGATAATGGCATTTTATTTTGACATTTTACTTATTCATGTGGTTAGAATCTTTTGTAAACTACTTACTTTTAAGGCAATATTTAAGAAAATTTTCCAAAATGGCTACAAATGGAGGGAGGATATGACAGAGACTTACTTAGAGTATTTGGAAATGTTTTATTTTAAAAACAATACTGATTTGATGCTGCTTCTTCAGTTCCCACCAAGGCCAATTTTGTCATGACTCATCTGAGGTGGCTGTATCTATAGTTATGAAGCAAAAAGGTAGGAGGCATTATTATTTTTTTTTTAAATTCTACTAGTTATTTTTGTCCCCCTTTTCCAGTGGAGACTAAGCTAATAATTTATCACATAGTAGAAAATTACAACATTTTTTCAATGACTCATCTCTGTTGGTTTGGTTGTTTGTGATAGCAAATGGGTAGCTCCTCTTTTTCTCACTCTTTTTAACCCATTAGAGTAGAAAAAAAAAAGTTTAAAATTTGGGAATTTTTGAATATCAAAATGGATAGCTACACAAAAAAACTTTGACACTTTTTGGTATTGCAAAGGAGGAGGTTTGCAGCTCCAAACTCGGATGTGGGCTACGGGCTGCTGCAGCGGGCATCCAGGCTGGGCTGGGACATAGCAGTGCCAAAGTCCTCAGTTTCTCCAGAAACCCCTGCTCCAATTCAAGTTCAAACCACGTTTGTGGTTTGTGTCCTTATGCCAAAGAAACAGCATGTGCAGTAGAAACACAAAGACTTCCTATTTTACCCTTTCATTCCACCTTTCCTTTTCAATTCAGGTGATACAACAAAACCCTTCAGCAAAGATGCTCATGCTCTTCAAAGCCACTTGTATGTTCACAGGTTTTCCTGTATTGCACAAATCTGCAACAGCAGGCTCTGCTGCAAGCTGGGGGCCAAATTCACCATGGATCTTCATTTGGGAAGATTCAACACGGGTCTTTTTGTGGGAAGGAGCAATTCTGCCATGAATAACACCATCATCACTAAATAAAAGCATGTTGCTTTTCTCATAACTGACCTACAAGGGATCATAGCAATCATGAACTTATTCTTACTTATTTTTACATGTGTACTAATTACCGATTTTTACATATATAAATGAAAGAAACAATTCAAAGTAAAAAATTGAAAAGAGAACAAATCCAAATCAACAGAAGGCAAGAGTTACAGTATAGCTATAAAGGGCAGTATCAGCAAAACATTCTGCTGGCCTTCCTGCATTTGGTCATGATATAATTAATCCAGTACAATCCTTTTGTTAAAGAAATTACTAGTAAGATAATTTTAATGAGTTTTAAATTACATGTTACATTTTATGTTCTCTGTAAATTCAAATATTGGCAATAATGCCTGTACAGAAATATTTTCTGCTATTATAACTTCAATAACTACAGTGCTTGTAAGCTAAGATATGCCTTGATGGAAGAAAGGAAACTTTGGATAATACATCATTAACCTTAGGCCATATTTTAATCTTCATTTCTAAGGGTTTCCCTTTGTGTACAGTTTATTCATTACCGATTTCCCACTTACAAGAAGCAAATTCAGCAAACATTATTTATCCGAGTCTCTTTGTAAGCTAGAGGCAGGCTGGCTTTCCTGTTGTGTTGTGGAGGACAAGCCAAGGAGGCACATTCAACAGCAAATAAGTGGTTGATGTCCAGGTTTTCCGTCTTATTTTTTTTTAAAAAAAAGACAGTGGAATTGTCCTTAAAAGCTGCAAAGACACACGATAAAGTTTCCCAAGAGGAGCCTAATTCATGCTCTGACCTTTTATACCAATTTGGTTATAGCATGTATTCTATTAGTCAGTTAAAAAGAAAAAGTAAAGGGAGATGAAGAAAGCAAGTATAATCCATGGCAATGTCATCGTTTGCTGTGATTCCTGCACTCAGTTAAACTTTACTCATAGGGCACAATGAGGCCCTCAGAAAAGGGGGCCCCCTAGTAAACCAAAGGCAGTAACATAATAATCCAAGGGCAATAATATTTTTGAGAAAAAAATCTAAACCAAACTAAACATTTCAAAACGGTAACCTTTTTTTGTTATTTTTTTTCTGTTAGATAAGACCTAAATTGTCTGCATCCTCCATACTTTGATGTCTCCATAAACCTGAAAATACAAAATATGTCATCATTTGAAGGAAGGAGGAGATTCTTTACATCAAAGTGCAAACAGCTCATTTCTATCTTGGTAAATGAGGTCATTCTCTTATTACTCCACTCTGCTTTCTTCTTTCTTTCCCTGGATACTGAAGTCTCTTTGAAATTAAATTGTCTGCACCTCCTTTTTATAAGGAATTGAAAAGCCAACTTTTCTAAGCATCATGTTGGTTTTATTATCCACTGGGGTTCAAATTTCAAAGTTTTTAGAAAAATGTAATGCTTGCTTTCATTTAAAAGAGTATATTTTTCTTTTTTCTGGCATTTTAATATACTGTTTTTGTGGGTCATTCAATTGCCATTCACATTCCAATTTTTAGTTGCATAAAAGTTGCAAAGTCTCAGGAATCAGGCCAATATTTCATGAAGGTTTCGTATGATACCCTGTGACAGGGATTGTCAGAAAATTTGCTTAATACTCAAAACAACATTTTCAAAAGTATTTACCTGTTTTGAATTCGTTAATTATTGTATGATTAACAGAGGTCCTGGGTTTGTAGAGGACATTCACTGGTCTTATTTACAATTTTAAATGTTCACAAATTTACAAACTGCTATAATAGGCTGTTTTATTTGGTATTACTAGTGTCAATCTGAGTTTTATAGACAAGGCAAGAGTATCATGATCAAATCTAAATCCACAAGGCATTAGGGAAGTTTAAGTTTAATATTTAGTAATAATCAATACAAACAACAACAGAAAAATGTTTCAAGAAGTTCTTATCTAGCATGATTTCGTTACAAAAGAAACACTTAAAATTATCTCCATTGCATTCAAGACTGATGCTAATTCAAATTCAAGGAGATAGTTTTCTTAAGTAAGGATACTTACGTGATTAAGAAAATCAAAGGGGTGGCTCCAAAATTTGTTACAATTCCATAATCACTTGCATAACTGAGAAATCATCAGCCAGCTCTATTTTTGCAAGAATTGACCACATTATTTTTCCCAAACTCCATCATTTATCTTTTTAAAGAATGACCCAAGACTGAATGGAAATACAATACTCTTCTGTAGGGAAGAGAAAGATTAGATTACACTTCATATTTTACATGAAGAAAATTGTGGCTATTTCGATCATAAATATAACCTATAAGAAAAAAATATTGAATGTGGATTGCCAGTGCAATGCTATTATGCTAGAGTAATATAATATCCCCAAGGATATGATAGGTGCTCTCGAAAAAGTATAGATATGCAGTATGATGCAGTACGCTCTGTAGATGAAATGTTCTCTGTTAATATATAGCCTGCATAACAATTTCAGGATAATAAATGATGGGTGGATTTCTTATTATTGATTTTACCATCTGAGACAGTTGGAGGTCAGCATACATTTACACAGCACAAACTACAAATCCCAGTAGCCGTAAGCACACCACCTCAGCCTTCTTTTTTCCAAATAGTTTGTACAACAGTAAACACAGAGAATAATAATCCTTAGTGCTTAGCAATTTCTTTTATTCTGCTTTATATTATATACAATCTTTTTTATTTTGTGGGAAAGCCCTTAAGAGAAGCAAAATCAATAGGCCACTATGAAAGTGTAATAGGAGTCTGCAGAAATCTCTGAGAACCACTGGATATAATAGAAAATGATAATATCTTTATGGGACTTTTCTTTCTAAGGCGAATAACATAATAATTATTTTTAAAAAAATTAGAAGTCTTTTTTTCCTAGTAAGTTGTCTTATAATCCAGAAAGGCTGAGGAAGTTCCTGTAGCTCTGAATATATCCTTGAACGTGCACAGCAAGTACAACCTCAAGCCTGTGTGTGAGAAGCTCTTGTAAGAGACTTTCCTCCTTAAGGATGCACGAAGACCCCCAAGCAGAGGACAATGCTATAGAAAAATATAGAACACTGGAGATTTTTATTTCTCCAAGTAGTCTTGAGATCTCTGGATGATTAATTCCCAGTGCAATGGAGTGGCTTTTTTTGAGCTTCCATGCAGTACTGAGCCCCACTGGGGAATGAACAGATGAGACAGCTCCTTCAGGGAACCTTCAGCTTCGTTACTGATCCCCTGGAATTATCAGAGCAAAGTGAGTGAGCTTTCTGCACAACATTTTTGTGGGTTTTCAGTGTTAAAGTGATTAAACTATCATAGTTGGTGTGCTTGTGCAGTTCCCTCTAAAAATTGTTTATCTCAATGAGGTAAATATTCAAAGGACATACAATAGTACCTCTCTAGAAGCACCACAAAAAAAAGTTTTATTTAACCTCTGTGTTTAGTGATGCTCTCAAGTATTTCAAGGTGTTTGGGTGATTACGACAGCATAGGCCAAACCAGTCACAAAGAACAGGGACTCTGATTTGTTTGTTTAATCCTGATTTGGCTACATTCAATGTGGAATTTTAAGTATACAAATAGTTCTATTAAAACTGATGCTCTTAACATTATGTATACAAACCCCTTTACAGCTTGGGGCATATGTCAATATATAAAACATAATTTTCAGCAATGAGCTTCCTTTTCACAACTAATAAATGCACAATGGGAACACTCAAAATTATATTCAAAGGTAGCCCAAGTTATAATTATCTGCTGGATTAGGGATTTGCATGTGTCCATCACACTCACCCTGGAGCCTCTAAGCACAGGATCAATCGTTTTCATAGGGTTTAATTTTTGGTATCTCGTGGAGGTACAGTGAATCATTATGTTGAGGTACCTGCCTTTCCTCTATGCAATCCATCCAGACTCCTAACTGACTAAAATATCTAAGTTAAATTGCTAGAGAATCTGAATTAGAGTATGAATATATCATCAGGTAACAGCAACAGATCATACCAAATACTACATTCTTTTAAGTCAATACAAATTTACTGAATTGAATGGATTTAAGACCTTTTTGCATTATGTGTTTACTTGCATAACCCTCCTCAAATCAGTTTTGTAGTCATAAAATAACTGTGGAAAAAAAAATAGGGGATATATAAACTTCTTTTTGTCAGATGCCTAAAATTCTCCAAAGCGAATGCTGAACTGAGCCAGAGGAAAGGCAACCCAAAGGATATTAATTATTTTCTTTCAGTATTCCAGCCAGAGACACCACTTCAGCCCATATATTCATCAGAAAGTTTTAGTGTTCCTTTCACATTTTCATTATTCTCTTTGCTCCATTAATAGAACTATTTGCATGAAAGAAAGAGCAAATTGTCTTCTTACTGGTCTATTACAAGGTTCATTAATGAATATAGGGGAGCTTTATTAGTACTTTTATAGTGCACCCATTCTCTTTGAGTTTGTCGTAGATGTTATTGTTATAGCAAGTTGCTTCCCAGATGTCTGGAAGTGCTATTAGTTACAACAAACAACATATCAGTGACCAACTCTTACATTTTTACCACTCCTCAAACGTAAAAAATACTGGTATTTGAGCAACAGTTACTAATAATCATTTGATGGGCACTGATATTTGGTCATCTTAAATGTACTTGAACAATATACTGCACTATTTGCTGCTACAAGTCTCGTATGACTTTGTCCCTACAAAGTGCTGAAATATTTTTTTTAGAGAAGAAAGAGCTGTAAAACAAATTTTGAAGAGCAAAGTATTAAATTAATGTTTCATCAAATTAACTACACAATATCCAGCAAAAAACTTTTCTACAAATTACTGCATTAAATTTAACGCAAGACTGAATACCACACATGGGCATATTCACTGCATCTTTAGACCCTCACCAAGAGTCATCTTCTCTCATCACATTTGGGAATTTGGTTTGAATAAGCATGGAGAAATTAAAGTCTACACTGAAGAAGACCTTCTAGTATGTGGCTCATATATATATATATATATATTTTTTTTTTCCTTTTCAATGCTGGTCGATACTACTGAATATTGGTAATGAAAAGACAAATTAAAGTGCCGTGTCATTTGTTCACCCTTGTTACCCACAGATCAGCAGAGGCCCTGGTGGGATGGGTTGCTTGAAAACATCATGCACAGGAGAACAAATGTCCCAGTTCTGCCAGAAGTTTTTCCAGTGTCTGAAAGCAGCAGCATGTTTCCTTTTGTTAGAAAAAGTATTAGCCTTTTCCTGGTAGGGACAGTAAACTGTTTATACTTCAGTAAAACATTAAATAAAAGGCAAAAGCAAATTCTTAAATGACATTCTATGCTGCTGAGGAGGTAAGTTGAATTGTTTTAAATAAATCACTGTCTAAGACTCTAAATAAGTTGCTCTCTGCTTGATTTCCTAAAGAAATACAGAAAGACTCCTCTATCCACGAGTAAGCTAAAAAGCCTGCCCAGGATTATGTCTTGTTCTTTTTCTGGTTTAAGGCAAAAGGTGCAAGCAGAGGCCGTGAGATTTGAACTCACTTGTTTTATAGGACTGAATAGTGATGATAATGGAACGAGGATAAGTATTTACAAGCCTACATGGTACAGCTAGCTTTGACATGAGCTAACGTCACTCCGTGTTCAGAATCTCTTCATTCATAAGTATTCATCAACTTGCTTTTTTTCCTTTCTTTTTCTTGCAAAGTACTGTTTGTCAAAAAAAGGTTTGAAGAAAATCTAATCTGGCAAAAGGGTTTAAATATCTCAGAAGAAGTACAATGAGGTTGAAGTTAGCATTAATGTTTATATTCATGAAAATCACTATTATCTGAGCGTTTTTATAATGCATTTTTTTCCAAGCTGATAACATAGGCTGACGTACCATGATGCATTTTTTTATAGTGTTTGATTATTCTCGTGAAGGCTTTAGTGTCTAATTTACTGAGGATGGAGGGATCAGCTTAAATTTTGTGGGGAAAAATGAGAATGACACTTTTATACAGACCTGTTACACTGTGGCATGATTAGATGCAGCCAGTCTTCATGAAACTGGAGACATCATCTTAGCTCATGATAAGCACAAGTGCGGCAGAGCATATTGAGTTACTAGGAATACTTAAAAAGGAATACAAACTTTATGTAAAATCCTCAACATTTAAGAAGAAGGAAAGCAGATATGCTGCCACCAGATTTAACTCCACTTTGGAGCTGATCTGGCAACATTTACATTGCAAAGAGTAAGATGTCTCACAGTTATCTCGTGCATGATTACATAATTTTTCATTCCAGAGTTCATCCTCATTGTAACGACACTTTCCCATGTGCATGGAGGAGTATTAACTCGTCCAATTTTACAGCAGGTGAAAATGACCCCAATTAAGCCTTCTCTGATGCTAGATTAAAAAAATGAAAGTGTTTCCCACTTCTCAAGGTTTATAAGTGGATAATTCCATTTGATTTATTTTTTTTAGCTTTTTTTCTTCCAATAATGTGTCTTGATATGTTGAATGTAATTTCCATGTTGCTTAACACCATATTAATATTTCTGTTCCACAGACATTGGGATGGAGTTCATAAATAGTACTGAAGAACTCCTCCAGAAGTTAAGAGGAAGGATATGTTTCAAGAAAGCAGCACTATGAGACCTCTCAGTTTGGTGAGTATGCTTCAAATAATGTTTGAGAACGAGGGTCTCTCATCATAAATGCAGAGTTTTCTTTCAGGCTATGTATTTGTATTGCTCACAGCCTGGGCAAAATCCAGCTCATCAAATTAGGCATTTGAGGCTGGCGAGAGCTGCATCTCCTGCAGTATCTGTGCTAATTACTGTACAATTTCTTCCTTACATTATTCTTTAATGTGACGTCACTTTCACCTTCATTTTGTCAGAGATGTTAAGAGTATCAAAGTGAAATGCAAGGCTGAAGCAGCACATGGTTAATGATACAACAGGGGACATACGTGTATTCTAGAAAGAAAGCTTTATATTTTTTTGGAATTGCTTACATAGAAAGCAGCCAGAAATAATTACGTGGGGATAGGTTTGCCTCTGTATTTAGTTCAGTGTTGTATAATATTGAGACAAATGCTTGCACAGGTTATTTTAAAACAAAGCAGAGCAAGCATGAACGGTGAGACAGAAAGCATCAAGTCTTTTTTTTTTCTTTTTATTCTGTTACTAAGCCCTTGACATTCATAAATCACCAAGAAGGCTGACCAGATATTCTGAAACCTGTCCAATTTATCATTGCACTGATAGGTTACACTTTAGAAAGTTGCTTGTTCATTCTGATCATTATCCTAATTTGAAATGGCAAGATAAATGCTCATATTGATTTCATTAAGACAGTATTTTTTGCCATTAGAAGCACTGCTTAATTTTTTCCCACTCAGATTTAGGCGCCAGCTCAGGAAAGCATCTGAGCATGGAGTTAAACAAGCACTTACTCTACTTGGATTTTAAGCATCTCCTGAAAGGATGAAAGCATTTAAATAATGCACTTAAATGCTGTCTGCATAGGAATCTTAATATCAGCATTTTTAGAGAGATGTATTGATTGCAGCCAGCCTTGCTGTCACTGTGCACGTCCCTGTCTCCCTGGGGACACCCACATCACTGGTGCTACTGGTATCACCTTTGCTTCTCCCTCCATGTCTGCCCAATGCTGTGTTCATAGCAAGACTCTTCTCTACCATTTAAAGCGGGTGTCACTAGAAGGTATTATGAATTCTTCCTCCGTAGGCTTTCAATTCAAGTTTTCAAGTTAAATATCGAACGATTATTTTCATTCCCTGGATCAACAGGAACTGATACATAATATAGGAAATTTCATTTCTAGGAGTGTGTTATGTTAATATGGTGCTAGATTAAACTTGGTTAATGGAGTGCTATGTAAAGCACAGGTTTCTGGTGCCATTGTGCTGACTTACTGCAGTGTCAAAATATTCTGGGATTTAATATTAGCAAGTTTTTCAGGAGAGATGAATGTTTACAAATTCATTTAATTTTAATTCCTCTAAAGGAACTCATGGGAAACAAATATATTTGATTTCATTGACATCTTTCTTTTTCCTAATGAATTTTAAAATCATTATGAAATTGTGAAGAACTTACCAAAAATGTACACAATTTAGCTTCAATGTCTGTCTTTATGTTGTAGGCTCCAACCGAGAGGCACCTTTAAAATTGAAGATAAATCTCGCAAAACAAAAAAAATATATTTGAAAAATCCTAGCTGATACATCAAGCCAATGAACACAGAAAACATTTCACAATGTTTTTGTGAAATCAGTGGTTTGTTGCATTTTGCAGAGTCATCAGAAACCTTTCCCAGTCTGGATAAATAGTACTTGACTTGAGCAATACCGTAGAATAAACAATTCTCCAAACATTCTTTGGTCCTTGTTATACAGCTATTTAAACAATATATGGCATTTACAGAGATGCACCTTGTCAAAAGTTAGAAATGATGCCTCCTGGCAGGCCAGCAGGCTCACAAACATGCCAGTTTAGCGTGGAAACCCCTCCAGACATTGCCATGAAGAGCAAAAAGGGGAATACTTGCTATTTATCAAAGGAAACAGCATTTAAATAATCTTGATTCTCGCTGCTGGCTGTTCTCCTTCCCAAGCTCTCCATCCTTTTTCACTATGTTCCCCTGGGAATCACAGAGATAGCTGTTCTTAACAAAATTCCTCAGGGAATTTGCTCATACAAGCTGAAGAAGGAGAGGGCTGCCTCAAGAGATCAGCGCTGAGGTGGCGATAGTCCTCATTTTGATACACATCTGCTTCCCTGATGACAGAGTACAAGTCAACAAAGCCATATCTTTGCCTTACAGTTTCTTCGTGCATTTTTTTTTTTCAGAGTTGACTATCATTCCTGTTACTAAAACATTAAGGACGGATGCTCAGCATGCCCTCAGTGTTGTTTCCAAGAGTCCCACTGCCTGGAGGAAGCCTGACTCCAAGCCTTTGAAGAGGCAGCTATAGGAAATCGGGCCATAATAGCAACACTTTTGAATTACTTATTAATAAAGCAACAGTTTCTCAGGACTATCAGGCAAAGACCCAATTTCTTTTGTGCTATGCACTACACGGGCACTAGATTAAAGGATTATTTTCCTGTGCAGGATGCTTAAGATGGTTGAAGTAAACGATTGAAATGTCTTTAAGTAGTATTGAATCTTAAGTATTTTTCTTTTGACAGATAGTTAGCTAATCATTTTTTTTTTCCTAAGAAAATTCTAAGGCAAAAGCTTAATTTTAATACATTTGACTTGACTGGACTTAAACTTGGACTTCATTACTCAAGTTAGGTCCTGTTAGGTAGCTCTACAAACCTTCAGAAACTGTGCAATTTTTCTGTGCAAGAAGTTCGATGATGGAAAACGTGCCAATAAATGAGAGTCAACACTGCAGTGAAACAAATATATTGGATTTCCACGTGTCAGCTACTCTCTACTTATTGGTCCGTCTAAGAGATCCAGTCTTTGAAAGACAGTGTCATTTGCCAAGCACAGGTGAGAGCCCAAATACCTAAATCCCAGAGGATTACAGCCAGTACAAATGGAAACAAACTTTCAAGCTCTTTTCTAAATTAAACAATTAACTCTAATATTCACATCCTCAGAGACATTCCGGTTGAGCTAGCATGTCTAATTTATAATCAATGATTAACAGAAGATGCAACTAATTTGTCTTTGTTATTTGATTTTGCCACAGTCAAATTTACTCAGTAAAATAGATTGAAACAACGTCCTCAAGACTGGTGAGCATTGAATTAGAAATCTGGTATGTGGTTTCTTTATAGGAAAGCACTAGATAGATGTAATATAGGACAGTATCTCTTGCATTAAGTAGTTCTAACAAATTAATTCTGACCCATGAGCTTAATAAAGTCTGTTAAGTAGGCCTGACATCTCTGCTAAGCTAAACGGAGGCTGAATATTTAATTATTTTAATTGTCTGATAAATTTGAAATTGAGAAAGTAACAGTCCTGAAAATCTTAAAATATATTTTCAGCCCTGTGTGTCATGAAGCATTACTCTAGCAATTTTACTGCATCCATGGGGTTACAAAGTCAAGCCCAGCCACCCCTGATCGAATGCGAATTGCACATTAGCTCAAGAAAAATAGTTTTCCAGGGGTGAGAGCACCAGTCCAGGGAAACCAAGGCACATTGGCAGGAATATCTGGCCTGGTGCTTAGGCAGCAGTAGATCTAATGAGGACCAGCAGCCAGATGCCCATGTAGATGCGATGGAGATGGTGCATGTGTGGGACACACCGGGCCAGGCGCCCGGGGCAGAAGCTGAGGACTCCTCTGCAGTTCAACTTTATCGCTTCTGAAGAGTCTCATTTCTGAGCAGCCTCACTGAAGTCAGCGATAATTAAGACTGAAATATTTCTTATGAGGATCATAAAATTAAAAAAAAGAGCCTTAAAAGCACAAAGGAAGCAAAAAGTGACTTTGGCGTTAGAGGAAGGAAAGTGTGTCACCTGCGCTAAGATCATTGCACATTGTGAGAGACTGATTAACAGGACATCTAAAAGAAAAAATGTGGGGATATGTTAGGAGTATACATATGTATGTTATATACATACATGCACATATTTATATTCATCAGAAAGACAAGGGTGGTCTAACTCAGCTGACTTAGCAGAAATATGTGTTAAATAACTAGTACAGTTAAATAAACCACATATGCTTGCTGTGGCACATGCAAATCGTGGGAGTTACTCATTCAGTTTGACAGCATCAGATCTTATTTCCACCTTCTGACTTGTTAAAACACTGCTTTTCTGGCATTGCTTTCCTACTTTTGTGAACTACATAAACAGCAACTTGATATTTTCCTGCAGCTGAAATCACTTACAGTTTACAGCTATGCGGTGCAATAGGACTCTTCCTAATGTCAGTAAAAATCTTTTCTAAAATTTACAGTAATAATCCAATAATCTAAACAGAACACTAGGCCCAGTAACTACAGCTGAGCCATGTGCCATATCTTATCTCTCCAAGTAATTCTTTTACAGAGAAAAAAAAATAAAAATCCTTTGGAAAGCACTCTCTCCAGAGGCTGCTCCTGCATTGAACATATAAAGACAGATACTAATCAGTCGCAGTAAAATAAAGCAGATAAAAAGCAACTACAGCCAGTACGCTGAGAAGTCAGCCCAGTTAAAATCAATACTGTGATTAATGCTGAAACAGAGGAGATCAGAATCTATCATGCAATATTTTTTTTTCCTGTCTGTACTGTTATTTTTATTGCTTTAACGTTGCTCTGCTGATCTGCTTTGCTTACGAATAGTTAGTGGAAACCGTCCCCCTTCCCTCGGCGAGAAAGAGAGGGGCTGATGCTCGTGATCATCGGAGAAGGAAGAACAGCACGACGAACAAAGTGAAAGAAAACCTCTCTGCTTTTTATATTTCTTATAATGTAGACTAAACCTGGTGGATAATTTACACAAAACCAGCCTGATTTTGCCTGTATATACCAGCCTGTGTACTTAAAGTCTATCTGTTCAGAAAAATTTAATTTTAGGAAAATTTTTCTTTCAAGACTCTGGTTGCCACAGTGAAGAATGACCTTCATACATAATAAATGTGGTAGCAGTCCCACAGCTTAACAGATAAGCGGCACTACGTGGTCGTCAGGTTTTCAGAAAGGGATATAGTTAACTTTGTTTGGATTTTTGGAAAAAAACCCAAAGCAATAACTAGTCATTTCTTCTGCAAAGTTTGGCCAGTGAGATCGTAGCAATTCTTTTGGGGAAATGCATCGTGAGTAAAATATTCTGAAATGACACAAATAGCATTTTCTATCCAAAAAGGTAAGAGCGTGCCTCAATCCAGCTATTTGCCATCTCCCTCTACCCGAGGCATAATAGCTCAGGGATGGGGACTGCAGACAGGTGAGTAAGAGCAGCTTCATAAAACAGCATCAAGAGAAAGACTAGCACTGAAACGCCTTTAGTTTCAGAATATTAACTTTAAAAGCCCCGCGCCAGGCAGATAAATGTGCTATTCCAAAGAGACTAACAAAGAGTAAAACCCAGTGCCATGGGAGGGCGAGGAGAGGCAGTGCTCTCTCCTGCTCGGTAACAACAAAGCAGCTCCTCTAAAATTTACAGGACTGCACTGGCATGAGGTGAATAGAATAAATGGGAGGAAAGATCATATTAATGAGGGAAAAAAAGTCCTAAGAAAATGCCTTTCTTTTGCCCTACTTCCTGCTTGGTTGGGCTCCCTGGAAGCTCATCTGCTGCTAAAGAAAGAGAAGCAAACTCCAGAGACACTGCGGGCTCTTAATGTATCGTGCTCTTAATAACGTCCCTCTTTCACAATAGCCCATAATGCTATTGGTTTCCAAACAACAAAAGTAATTTGCATTTCTATTACAATTGACACAGATTGAAAATGTTTTTAAAACCTTACCAAACTTCTGGTCTTGTAAGATATTAAAACTACAGGAGTTTTGTCTTGCTTCATATTTTTGATAAAGATCGTTATTTAACCATCTCCTTAATTGTCACAAGCTAAATAATCAATGATTTACATAAATTAGAGAGCCATATTGTACAGAAAGTGTTCATATGATATTTTTTACACCTAGCAGATTTTATTAGACAGCTATATTGAGCTTTGCTTTTCATCATCTCGTGCAGGCTTTTACATCAAAGATTATGGTTTGACACTTACTTTTCCCCCCCTTTCTATTTCATAATATTATTGATGTATAATTTAATGATAGAAGATTTTGAATGCATTTGTTGATAAATAGAGGTGAAGCTTTGTTCTCTATAGGATCAGTGCTTTTTATCTCTACTTCACGGGACTGTCAAGCCTGAATACTTAATCACAGCTAGATGTCAGGCCCCATCTTCAATGCCCTGAAGTCAATGAGAGTTTTGCAACAGATTTTTATTGGAGTGGGTCCGAGCACACTATTGGTAATGTGCAACTTAGAAATGCCATTTGCACACATATCAATTTTATTAACTCCCTTAGTATGGGATTTTCAGAATGTAATAGTTTGGCAGGCATTACTTAAGATTTATAGGACTCCAGGATGACACTATTAAGTCACATTCACACCTCTGAAAATTGCCATGGCAACTTAGTAGGACCCACACTTCCATCCAACACCACCGTAACCCAAATCTCTGCTGCTGCCTTTTGGGGGCACCACGGAGGGCTGTGCGAGCCCCAACCATCCGACTGTGTTCAAACAAATAAATATAGCCACAAATAGCACAAGCAGATGATGGCAAGCACGGAGGCAAAGCAGAGAGGATGGAAAGGTATGGGAAATGCTGGCATATCTCATTTTTTACCGAGTTGCTGTGGTGGAGCTGTGCTCTTTGCGTGGACTCTTTCTGAAGTTTTTTTGTTCTACAAAAACAAAAAGGGATGAAAAAATGGGAATTCTTAAAATACCAGCAATCCTCGCTAAATAGAAAAAGATGACTGACCAGTCTGGTCCCACAGGTGACTGACTGACTGCCCTCCCTTCCCCTCAAAAAATAATATAATAATTGGATGCATGTTTTAAGTGACAGCTAAAATATCTCATTTTCCAGGAGAAAAAAAAAAAAGAGGGATAATTCTGGCTGCAGAAGATGTCACTGTTTCAGCTAAAAATTGCAGGCAAGCTGTTATTGCTATTTTCTACACATACAGGTTAGCCCTTCCTGCAGCTGTGAATCCAGCTGCTAGAAAATATGAAGCATTAGGGGACCACTATTTGTTTACACCAGCAAAAGACGAGCCTTTCTATCCATACCTTTAACTCAGTCCTTACATTTCTATTTGCCTGGGGAACAAAACGTGGCTCTGACTCAAACAACTTGCCAGGTTATCCTGCTTTTAAACAGTACCTAAAAACGGTGTATAGGGACATCTCTCCTGCAATTTTAATGCGGGCTTGAGCCTGACTCACTTTTTTTTGGCAATGGAGCCATTCCCAACTCACGCTGACTCACGCTGACAACGTTATTTGATAATTTTCTTTCCGAAGAGCTACCTGCAGTACTTTCACAACACTACGAACTAAGAAAGATTAATTTTCTTCCCAAAATTAAACTCATTATATACTTGTGAGTTTGAAATGTTCTCTAAAGAGTTACCTAATTCTGAATTAATGCCTCCTAAAGCATTTCTGAACAATTGCTTTTTGATAAGATTATAGAGATATAGGTAGTTAACAGATAATCTTTTGAAATAAAACGATTTAAAAGCCAGAGGAGTAATCTTCTCAGTGCCTGGAGATGGAGTGCAACCATCCCCAAATCTCTTCACTTTTTTTTTTGCTCTTTGTGAGATGATAAAAAGAACAAAACTGCGGATCACATTGATATGACGCTGGCAGAAAGTGGAATAAGGAGACTGGGGCTATTCCACGTGGGAAGCAAAGCTGTGGGAGCTGCCCACATCCCCAGCAGCTGGGAGGTGGGCGCACATCCCGTCACTCCAAAGCAGATGCATCTTTGTGGGGGTCCTTTCTTCCCCTGGTTTCACAGCTTAAATGGGGTACCGTCCTTGCAAAATACCCACTGCCTCATTCCTGAGATGTAGCTCTTCGCTTTGCTTCAAGTTTATGCATAATTTGAGTTCTCCTTATGCACTCACCTGCTGATACACACCTATGGTTTTAACAAACACATTTTTAAAAGACACCTTAGGTGAGCAAGTATGCAACGCATTATCTCATTTTATTTTTTATTAAACTGAACTCTTCCTCATAAAGAATACAGTCACTAAGCAACTTACATTTGCTTGCACTTTCCTGAAAAATACATGCGGCATATTGATAACATGGCATAGCTGTTTCTTATTTGTTGACAGGTAGTCACTAGTGGTCTTAAAGAAGAAAAAGAAAAAAAAGATGAGTGAAGTTTAAACACAGGGAAAAACCTTTGCAGGAGCATTTTAAGGAACTGAGACAGGTACATGCAAAAGTGTGAGTCCGGCAGCTTTTCTACTGTGAAAATAATTTCAAAATTCTTGTTGTTTGGGGCAGTATTCTCCATGCTAGTGGTAAATAATACATTTTTTTCCAACATTTGTAAGAGTGCCAAGACTCATCTGTGATAAGTATTAAAGCAGTGCTGGGGGGAAGAGGAAAAAAAAAAAAACAGCAGACAGGGGAAACATCTTCAATTTCCTCCCAGCATTTCAAGCTTCTTCAAATATCCTCAGTTCCATGTCCTTTTTTCTCCTCCAAGATGAATATCTTACCTTGCATTAGCCGATTCCCAGAGACCATGCTGGGTTTGCTCCTGGTGAATATGTGCCACTCGCAGGTTTTCATTCACAACCATAATAGCTATTGTACAGTTTCAACAAATCCTGCAGATCTGCTCTTGGGCACAGGTCCCTGAAGTTCCCCACCTCCACCTTGGTCCTGCTCAATAGCTCAATTTCCTTTAATTTCCCCTTGCTCCAACCTCTGCCAACCATGTCCCTATCCATGGCTGGGGGAGGTTCCTGGTGGATCATTTTTCATGCAGACCTCTGGAAATTGCAAAATAACATGAGTGCAAACTTTATATTTTCTATATTTCTTACATACATTTGCCAATTTTCTAGCTGCACAAGCAGATTACTAATTTCAAAGAAAAGATGAATATTTGCTCTACTACTTCCCTATAAGGAACAAAACAGTTTTCTGATTTCTTTTAATCTATCTGGAAACTGTGAAGTATGCCAGCAAGTAACTACATATTAGCTATGGTTGTTGTAACCTGTCAGTCATGGCAAATCACTTAAATTATTAGGTTTATTTGACAAGTAGGTTTCTTTCTTCTTAATATCAAGTTATTTCATCCCTAAAAAGGAAACAGTGACTTTGTAGACCTATATGAAAAAAAAAAAAAAAAGAAGAAAGAGTGAAGCGCTCAAGAAATTCAGAGATTTGTTCCTGCTAATAGTTTTATAACATTCAGAAATTTCACTTAAAATCCTCTTTTTATACAAGCGATTTTCATCTTTGGTGATTAAAACTTCAGAACTACAGTTACAGATTTTCCAGTAAGGAGGGGGAAAAAAATCATGTAAAGTATGCTGTCATTGACTTTCTTGAAAATATATCCTTAGTAGAGGATGATATCACATAAGAAATGCTCTGCTGGGTCAGACCCACGATCCGTCTCAGGAAAGACAAGGATCCATCGTGGGAAAGCGGATGCCCACGGAGCTGCCATGCGAGTCTGCAGGCCCCCTGGCTCCTTGCAGCACTGCCACAGCACAAGGCTTGACTTAACCATTAAAATAAATCCAAGAATGACGGTAGCAAATGTAGTAAGTAAAGATATTTCTCCTAGAACACAATTTAGATTAAATAGGCTTCTCTTGAGGCTTTGCAATGACAAGCAGCCAGATCCATTAACCAGTACACATAAATATTTCTAATGATGTAGCGGAGGAAGTAGACTAGGAGGAAAAATTGATAGGATTTGTTTGGCTTGCTTTTGCAGACTAATTCCTTAAGCAGCCTGTGTTTTAACTTTTTTCCCCCGCCTCCAAATGGAATTTAGATAGGTGCCACTTGGAGGCACTCTTATACTACTCACTTGAAACTTCTGGTACAAGCACTTCATGTATGAAAATAGCCATTTTTTCTTTCTTTCCTTTTCTTTCTTTTTTTTTTTTTTTTGAATGGGTAATTAACAATGGCTTGTGTATTTAAACTCAGACGTTTTTCATATATACTGTTTTGCAACTTGGTGCAAGATGAACAGTCCCCTCTGCTTTCGGTACACCTGACTTAATTCCCTTGCACGAAGGATAATAAAACATGATGCAATGGTGTTTCAAAGAAGTGCTGAGAAAAGATGGCAAACTTACACAAATTATTCACTTTAAAGCTGTGTGGGGTTTTATCACTTCAGATTTGAAATCAAACACCCAACTTATAATTATATTCTATATCTGTTAAATTACATATAATTATCTTTGAGAAGTACAGAAAAGTCTTTCTGTTTTATAGGCACGTATAATCTCCTCCTTTTGATTACATGTTAGATACAATGAAATGTATTCCAAAGTTTTGTAGTTGGAACAGGGTCTTTCCTACACAGATGTGAAACTCAAATAATTATCCTCAGATCTAGCAGAGACGACATTTTGCAAACTGTTTGCACGTGTCATAGTACTTTTAAATGCAATGTGCTCCTTAGTATTAAAAATTGCACATAGTTCATGAAAGAAATGCACAATTGGCTAAAGCAAAAGGTTGCCCATTGCTTGCTTCTCCTTTCCAATGCCTGCTGCACCGGGCAGCTGTGTCCTGCAGTGCAGATCTTGGAACAAAAGTGTGTAAATCAGCGAGATGGATCATGTGTGCAACTTTCCAAAGAAAACCTTGCATATACTTATATATATCGGTATGTATTAGGAATTCCTCAGCGTGCAGATTAGTACGGACTATACTTGAGTCCACTGTAAGTCTAAATAGTGAGCAGCAAGAGATAACACCTGCCTGGGGAGCCGTAAGGACAAGAGTGTACTTAAGGAGAGTGATGGGTTTCAGCAATGTCATAAAGAAGGCAGCAAGGGGAAGGCATCCAGCCATGAGGAGGGGAAGGAGATGAAAGCACAGGGAAGAGAAGATAGACATGATGCTGCCAGGTATCTGCCTCTGCTGGTTGCACCTATCCTTTTAGGGCCTATCAACTTTCCTCCTCAGCAGGCAATGATCAGTCCTCACTGCCATCTCCTCTGTTCCCCCAGGAGTGGCCCAAGTGGGTCAGAGCACCCAGGACACCAATCAACACAACTCATCCCCAGCACCATCCAAAAGCTGGAGCCACCCCAGCCTTGAGCCAGGGTGGTTGTTAAATAGTGATTTATCCCGTAAATTCTAACTTTGACATGCACTCACCAGCTCTCTGCTATGTCCTTTCTATTTTTTCCTCCCTGCTAAAGACATTTAAGCTAAGTATGCACAATATAGTAATATTAATATGTATTATAATAATTATTATATTAATTATAATATTAACATCAACTGTGAAAAAGCAATTATGATGGTCCAAATGAACTCACCATCCCATGGCAGGAGTTTCAGAGCTCTCCTACACATTTTATAACTTGTTTTGAACCTGCTACCTGCAGCCTTAGGTCTCCTTATCTTCAGCTGCTAGAAAATTATTCCTCCCTTTTTTTTTTGTCCTCTTTTCCCTTTCCCTTCTATTTATTTACCATGTGTCACCACATCTCTATCCTTACTCTTTTCTCTTCTTGTCCTTCCTTCCCACACAGCCAGTTAGTCCTCTAATTTCTGGACACTCTCTCCTACCTGGTATACATCCCTGGTATGAAAATATCCTTCTGAAATATACTGGGAACTCAAGAAAACACAATTACTAAGAGGCAGAGCTTCTTATTGGTCTTATCCTGTTCAGAGACACCTTCTGGCATGATCCATAATCCATGACTCTACTGCAGAAACAGAGGGATGAGTTTTCCCAGAGACCTCAAGTGGTCGCTTTGCCATATCTTTTTCGTTATTCATTTTCTTTCTGCTGAAAACTTCACCACCACCACCCCCCCCCCCCCCAAAAAAAAAAAAAAAAAAACCTAGAGTACATCAGCTAAGCTAAACATATGTATTCTATGAGGGTAAAATTTCCTGAGAAAAATAACAGAGATAGTATCACACAGCTGATGTTTGTTCTCTATCAGAGTTAATCTATGTACACATCATTTTAAGATGTTATTCCACCACTCACATTAACCCAGCTCTTCAAACAGCCTGGGTTAAGGATGAGCTGGAGTCAAAATCTGAGCCCCGCTGCCAGCTCATCCCAGGGTGGCAAGAGGTCCCACGCTTGATGCTTGCATGGAGAGAGCAAAGGTTGCCCCCGAGTCTCCTTTCAGCTCATATTCCTCCACCCTCAGGTCACCCAGTGATTTGTGCTTGTGCCCTTGCACTCAACCTGGAGCCTGATGTTAACTTGACAAGCCAACTGGTGAATCCTTAAAACGCTTTTCTTGTTAAAGTGACTAGACAGAGCTGAAACTGCACATTAGGGCGTCAATCACAGAAACCATCTGCTCTAACGGGGCTTTTTGTACTTTCCAAATTCAAGCTTTCTGAACAAGACGCTGACTGTTTTATGCAATACTGACAAGAATCAGTATACAAGGAATTACCTATTCAGCATCTCCTAAAGATGATAATTGACAGTAGTCAATTATCACAACAAGGAAAGGTGTTTTGAATGGTTAACGAGAGGGAGGGGTGTGTTATAGAGTCTCTTCATTAATTCTGTATTAAATTAACCTTCCTAACACTCATGGTTCGAGAATTGCCTTGCTTAACACGGCATACAAGCCTTAAGTGTGAGGCATTGTTTCCCATGGCCAGCCACACCAGCTATAAATCTCATCTGGATGAGCTTTGTTGTCTTTCTTTAACACAATATCCCAAGGTAATTTTATTTTCAGTCATGAATGACTCACTCTGCTATTACTATCATGGCCAGCTTTTCATTTATCACAGTAATTTCTCAAATAAAACCAAACAGGAGAGGTTCAGGCTAGATAAAGAAAAGCGTTTTCCCCCATGAGGATAGTTAAGTTGGGGAGCATCTTGCCTAGATATGTCACATCATCATCCCTGGGGGGCTTCCCAGTCCCAAGGGGATAAACCCTGAGTGTCCATGTCCAACCCTGGAGCTGGTCCCACTTTGGGGTGTAAGGTGGCACCAGAGACCTCCTGCCCACCCCAATTCCTCTGTGACCTTTTATCCTTGAAGGGATAAAGGATCCTCACACTTGGTCTTATGCTGTTACATTTTATAGACATTTGGCTAACCTTGTCTTCATGGCCCTAAGGTTTCCCAAGGCACCGCAAGTTTAACATGAAATCACCGTAATTTGTGGATTGGGAATTACTCCTGATCTTTGTGTCTGCAGTAGCTACACGCATCCCCTCTCTTGGTCTCCTCCAGGAAAACACAAGCACTTTCTGCTTAGGCAGCAGCAGGTAGTTAGGGATGCTCATTCCTACTCTGACAGCACCATGGAGGTTTAGAGCACAAATCTCTATTCAGAGAGGAAAGAACATTTTAACAATAGGTCCTTGATAATCTACAATAAAATTAGGCTTCAGAATTCCTCAAAAGTAACAATGCATAATAATGAAAAAAAAAAGAAAAAACACAAGCAAATTCTTTACAAAGATTGAGAGGCTCTTCTCCCTTGCTGTTAGCAATAGACACAGTAACGGGTTGTGTTAATATTCCTCTCCCAGTGCAATGCAGTGCAAAAGGGATTCATTTAACCTCACCAGCAAACACACTGCAGCTCACAAGGAACAGATCCCTGGCACCAGAGCGGGAAGAAAATCCCTTCCAGGGAAGCTGCAATACTTTCCCTATTGCTCCCACTCCTTAGCATTATCTGGTCTTTTTCAGTGATCCCTCAAATTTCCAAGTGCAATGAGGAGAGCTCCTTCACGAGTGTTTGCTCCTGAAATTAAATGTGTTCACATGAATTATGAAGCTTCACTCCTGGATTTCCTGGCTGTTCTAGAAATCCTCATTTGGTTTTCTGCCTCTCTGTTCACTGAGAAGCACCTACCTTCCTCACACTATACGTACTAGAGACTTTTGCTAATGTTTACAACATTTATTTTCTCCCTTACACAGACTTATTTTATCCTTAGCAATCACAAACACTAGGAGAGCAAGGTATGCAGAGGGATACATCGTCCCATTAACACCTTCCCTGTACGGACTGACATACCAAATAGGAGCCAAGAAAGAGACATCACAATTTGTGTAACAGTTTAAAAAATGACCTTTTTGGTTAAAATAAAATAAAAAGATACAACCTTCTATTACAACAGCAGCCCTGAAGCTCACAGCAGCATAGGTGTCCCCAGAAGGGCGTGACCCTCAATGTAGCTGCATCCTGCTAAGTCTCCAGCAAGGAGCTGCGTTTTCCTGTACCCTAGGACAGCACAACCGCGGGGCTGTAGCAACACCGTGCACAGTTTACAAGGTAGCGATCAAGCTGATTGACAATTCTAATTAGCAGCTCTCTTATGTGCAACATTATGGCACTTTATAGCAACTTTCTGTGGCCTATTAAATCTCCACTGCCGACTTCTACGAGTAATTTATAGACTGCTCGACACCCAGTGTTGTCAATTATGTTTGCTTATACTGAGGGGCTTTATGGGTCTGATAGCATGCTGATTTGCATGGAAAAATGCACATCTGCAGTAGTTAGCAATATCTTCAAAAACCTCAGCAATTCTTCTCTGAAGAGCTGCTGGCATTTGGGACCAGCCTAGGAAGACTACTGTGTCCCCTTAATGCTGTTTCCAGAACACAGCATACTCCAGGTATAAGATTTTATATGTTAAGAGAATTTTTTTTTCTTCCTCTTCAAGAGAGGTGATTCATAACAATATAGTAATCATAAGAAAAATGACATCTGTTTAAAAATATGGTTCTCTGTTACAAAGTCACAATGACATATCACATTTTGCTTGGTTGAAAACATGCTGGAAAATGGTGCTCATTTGAGATGTGTTATGAAACGTCTAAACAGATTTTTCATGGAATAACATATTTCCCCAAAAAATCCAACTGTAAAATTAGATAATAATTACACAGCAGGGTCCTGTCTTAGCATCCCCATCGAAATTCATGGCTAGCAGACCAAGGTCCATCAGAAATAAGCTTGTCTTTTACTTGTTGAGTTTCTGACCCATATTGAATATGAGTTTGTTTCAGAGTATTTTTTTTTCTTGATATTCCTCTTGGAAAACAAGGCCTTCCATCATGCAGAAGGTGATAAATTGCTGAGAAAAAATAGCATCTTTTCTTATCATGTGTGCGGACTGTACCAGAGATCTGTTCTCCCCGGTGTTCTTAGAGTAAAAGGCACTATATAAAATCTCCCTTTTTATGCCCCTCCAAAATCCCAGAACTGCAGTTTAAGCCTAAATGTTTCCTTAAGCTTACTATAAGGTAACAGCCGAACACTTTCAAAACTAAATTTAAAGATGAGCAATCAGCAAAAATTGTAACACCAAAAAGCAGAAGAAAAAGAAAAATTGTGAAGTATGGATAAGAAGGTTGATGATATATATGCACTTGAAATACTAGATATCAGCAGACAGAATGCAAAGCACAGCAGGGCAGTTACAACTCAGTGTGATTCATCTTTTAAATGATAAAGCTTTTCTAATTTTATGAAGTATTTGTCATAGTTCCATGAAAAATTTCTTTGGTTTCCAGCCCTAAGGATTTGGATGTACAATACAATGTTTCCTTCATATAGCATTTAATGCTGGACTTAGGAATAAAGTGTTCAGCACTTAGGACTAACGTGGTGGTAACTGCCCCCTCTAAACTTAAACACCTTCAAACACCTTTGATGTAACTTTACAGCATCTCCCAATACAGGAGGTCCCAGCGCCTACTTGGAGGGTGTTTGGTATTTTATTCAGAGGAAGGCAGAGAGCCCGAAGATACCTTGACTTCAGCCTTATTGTGTATTATGTTGCAAAATGTTATATATATATATTTTATATATAATCTGAGATTTTTTTTCTCTGCGAAATTAACCAGGAGGCAATATATATATATATCTATATACACGTGCACACACCCATATAAAAAAGTTGAGATCAAAGATTATATGGTATTGAATTAATAAAAGCAAGCACATTCGAATAAGTGTTTTAGCATAACCATCAAAGTATCATTTGCTGTTTTTCCAGGCTTCCTCCCCTCCAATCTTTTTCTCACCATCTCTTCCTCCATTGCTGAAGCTCTGCTTCGATCAGGCTCTCTCCAACCCGCATCCATAGCCCTGCAGGATCACACAGGACAGGTCTGTTTTTCCCAAACTTTAGAAAGCCCCTGCATGCTACACTCCATTAAAGCGTAAAGTAGGTTTTAGCTTTAAATGGAGCCTGTGACATGCAAATGTGTATTAAACATTTTCATAAGGCCCATTAAAGAATGAAAGGCCTTGTTCAAATTTAAACAGGCTCCTCTCTTCTCAGCATAAAGAAAAAACATTAAATTTGCTTAATGTGTTAAACAGCAATAATCAGAAATGGCAAAGAATATTAATAGCAAGTATATTCTACAGAGAGACGGAGGAATCGGTAGCGCTATCCTGAAATCATTGCTAAATTTGGCATCACTAGCATTGCCCAAGACAAGAGTAAATCTTCTCTCTAATTTGCATTCAATGCAGCTTAGAAACAGACTGATGCATAAATATGCAATATAGACCTGTGGTGCAAATAGGAGGATGGAAAGGTACCCCACCTTGAATGAGGGAAAACCCATTTACCCCAGCTATTTCCCTTCAGTTGCCTAAACAAGAATAGGGAAGGGAGTTCCAAGATACCAATTGGAAAGGAGTATGTTAGTTCAGGAAACAACAAAATCCAGTAATAGAGTAAGACCACAACAGAAAAAAAAATTACAATTCTAATGAGTGATCAGAACTCCATGTTTTACACAGCTTTACACGGGGAAAAATATAAGCCATCTAAGAAATACAATTAATAAAAATCTCGAGATGTGAAGACATCTCTATATATTTTTAAACTCAATATTTTCCATGTAGTATCTTTAACAAAGAAAATGCTCCCAATGTATTAATGGGAAATAGGGTAACAGAAACAAAATCATTTTCCCAAGATTGTCTGGAAGATTATATAGCAAGTTGGAGCAAAGACAGAAATTGAACATGCATCTTCCAGCTCTTCCAATGCAGATACCTCCCAGAGAGGTCATGTTATTCCTGCACCATAACACTTTAAAAAAATCATTACCCAGAAGATAAATAGACATGTACAGGCATTAGACAGCAACTCTCCCTGCCACTTCCCCTAGTTAGAAATGCAAACAAGAATTGACCCGTACCACTTCTCCTGATCTTCGCCCAGTTATCAGAGTGTCTCTCCTCCAAAAGCCAGGCCAAGAGAATTCAAGTCAATGACCGTGGATAAAAGCTTTTCCGATAAACTCCCAATTCATTAAATCAAAAGCAGACCTTAAATTGATGAAGATTATAATAAATTATTTCTTAATCCTGCCATACTAATCTATCATACACGGTACTACGATGCAAGGAGCAGTCACACTAAAAGCTTTCTGAAAGCCAACTCCACATCTGCATCCAGGGTTCGGTCCTGGCTGGGGAGCAGCAGCCGGGTGGGAGAGGAGTCTCCAGCTGCCCCACACCACATTGCCTCTGTGGGCATGGAGGGTACCTCTTCAATGGAAAAAAGCAAAGAATCTGTTGTTTCAAAGCTACTGCTACTAAGAGGAGGAGACAACAGTCTCTCTAAAGTTGTGTTAGTATACGTGCTTATGTTTTTATGGGTTACGCAGAGACACCCCTGGAAACCATCCAGGTATGAGCTGCTTTCACTGGCTAGCTCCTAACCTGCCAGGTTTTATGCACCCGCATGCTTTTGCTTGATGCAGCTCTTACGGGTATTTTAGGATTCACAGAGTTTACCTTACTGAAGGCATCCAGTGCTTGTTTTGATGCACTGAGCTGGATTCTGATCATATCTCTGGGACTCCCTGCTGTGCTGCCAGCCCCAAAAGCACGGCCGTGCTGAGGATGAGCATGGACAACTCCATCTGAACATCCCTGCACATGCAGCTTGCTCCTCACATCACTCGGTCACAAGCATCAGTGTGCATTCCTCAGGTCAGCCAGAGCCCTTACACCTCTTCTTTTTACTTTCATTAACTCATGGAAATGTCTCCAGTCATTTATGCTTATCTAAGCATGTATAGTTTTAACTTAGGACAATATACTGCATTAAGGATGAAAAGAAAGAGGCTCTGTAAAGGTAGGTGCCTAAAGAAATTAAAGGTGTTTTCCCATGATCCTGTAATTCATGGAGAGCTTTAGTCTAGCGAATGCCCAAAGCATCTTTACTATAGTCATTTTCATAAGTCAGGGGAGCTCTCTTTCTCCCAGCCCTCTGCTCTGAGCTGCAATATCTAAGACTAAAGACAAAGCAAACAAGGAAATGTGTGGCTTTAATTTGCATTTCTCTGCAGATGTTTTCTATTCACCACAGTACATTCACAAAAGGTGAATCTAATGGGAATACTGGCTGAGAGGGCATCAGCGCAGGATTTCAGGTCCAATATTGAAGATCCAGGATCCTGCCATAGTGTTTCATAGTTGCACTGCTATACAAGCATCTCAATGCATGTTTCTTACAAAAGCAAATCTCACAACAGCCCTTCCAGATACAGTACAGCTATTTTACAGATGTGGAGTTTATTTTTTGTACTGAAGATTCCTCAACTATCAAATCAGCATTTGCTTCTGTCATCTAGAACAGACTCTTAGGCATCTAGATGATAACAAAAATTCAAATTTGGAAATGGGCACCTTGCTCCAATAAAAGAACAGGAAATTTCAGAAATGAAAAATATACTATACATGAAAATAACATAGTCAAGACCTTAAGTTAATTAAGAACCCTACAAAAAGGCTTCTACCTGGTAAATTTTCCAGCAGCAACCCTGAAGGGAAACCAGCCCTCAATATTAATAGTGTTTTTCTTGGCACTAGACTTAGCATTCATGTAAGAAATTATATTATCCTCCAGACCTGGAGGTTGAGGTGTTTATTTGCCACCTTGATGAAACAATTAATTAATGACTAGAAATTTCTTTGGCATTAAGGGGCACCTCCACCACTCCCCTGTGAGCTTCAAAACTTTTCAGGGCTTCCTCAAGTGCAAGTTCCATGGAAATGCATCAGAAAGCATCACAACTAGAAGCTGATGCATTTATGGACTGACTGTCCTTGCATATGTGTGTGTGTGTGTGTGTGTGCGTGTGTGTGTGTGTAAGGAGAGCAGGTCCCAGAAGGTTTGGAAGGTGGAAGAGTCTCTCTAACCTCCCATAAAACAGACAAAAGCCTGGTTCTAGGTTCCCCTTGCAGAAGAGCCTGGAAAAGAATTAATAATGTAGATGTGTAAGTGCTTAAGGCTTTTTATTAGAGCTGTTAAACAAGAAAAAGGCTCTAGAACCCTGCTTTCCTGTACGCAGAGGACTTCCCAACCCCACTGCAGGCAAAGTGCTTTACTACTTTGAGAGAATTAAAGGCCCCTGAGCCATAGGGCTGCAGCATTGATTTTGGGCCCTTTGCTTCCTTCCAGGCTCCTGCTGTTTAAACTTTGCTGCTTCCAGGCAGAGCCCCAGAGGCTTTTGCACACAGGGGCTGTGTCCTCAAAGCAAAGCACAGTCCCATTGCTGCAAGCTCTCCTTTTTGGTATCTTTCCTGCAGGTCTAGACTCAGAGCTGAAGGTATAAACTGAGTCATTTCTAACTGAAAGGAGGGGGAAAAACACGATTTTCTTACCTTTTTTTTTTCTCTCCTCAATAGAAGTTGATAAGACTGTTAAAAAGAAGGTTTTCTCTATGCACTTCCAGCTTCTTTTTGCAGATTGAGAATTACATTCAATATACATAGCTCCATAAATAAATGCCCCATTAAACATCCATTGTACCTGTCAGTAACAATAATTGTGACCTGCTTCAGCTTTTTCTACACTTATTACTCCCCCACCCAACACCCTTTTTGCTTTTTACTCTACAAGGATGAATGCAAGAAAGGCAAAATTCAAAATTCAAGACTAAAGAGAAAGTAGCCTCTAATGTTATAGCAGTTTCTTTGTGCTCTTGCTTTTCCAAACTAAGCTTCATTGCCATTAGCATCGAGTGCAAGGATCCTGCGGGTTCTGTTGCGGTTGTCCTATTGACTTTCTCTGGATGAATAAGTTCCTGTCAAGCGCACCACTAAATATCCACTTTAGAAAAGTACTTTTAGCCATGAAGAGCACATTTTCCCTTCCTTTTTAGGAGTCAGAGCCAGCACTACAAAGCAAAATGAAAATGCAGTCTTTGGAGAAATATATAATAAGTAAATAGTTTGTAGTCATTAATTAGCAAGGATTTCCACCTGTGTTTTGCACATGGTTTCAAATAGGCTTTAAAACAATTCAGCTGCTGTCCCTATCCTTGCTGTGTGACTTGAGAAGCAACAATTAAACTAAATACTGGCATTGTGTCAAGCTTCATACACTTGAATAAAATGATGCTATTTTTTTCAGGGGTAAAGTTTCCCCAGTTAAATAGAAACTAAGGCACCAGTTCAGAACTGAAATAACTGAAGCCTCTTTGTGTTTAACTCCTGGTCAGAACTGAATCTGTAAGAGACCAATCATGCAAGATATCTGCAAAAGCCCATAATGCATACTTAAAATTTAAGTTAATTATCTGAAATTAATCACCTAAATATACACCAAGAATTGGGTAGTTTACATTCAGCACTGGTACCATAGATGAAAGTTAAAAATCCCACAGAAATAAGGCTACAGAAAATAAAGATAAAATAAAGATTTCCTCTTTACTGGTCTTAGACCTCTAGAAACAGCAGAGCAAATGCTCACTGAAGAAAGAGCCACCAGTTTTGTGTTGCCAACTAAAAGAACAATCAATTTCTTCAGGCTTTATGTTCAAGACTTTTTTTCATTGAAGGTTAGTGTGATCACAGATATAGGATAATACATCTGATATTTAACAGTAATTATTTTCATGTAAATAGCTTATGAATTCAGAAATATATACTGTGTAGAGAGTCAGGCCCTTTTCTTTAGAAACAAACCACAATGGAGATGCCCATTCCCTTGCTTTATTGGCATGACTTTTAGAAAGTCCCAGAGATATAGTCTGTAAATATTTGGCAATATATGCATAATGTCATTGGAACAAGTATCACTATCAATAAACCTATAGAAACTTGAGGCAGATGGAGGAGAAACACTAGTTTATTGATTTGAGAACTAAAATGAGAACAGGCCAGACAAGAGCACCTGCAGCTTCCCTCCCAAATGCCCTCAGTTTGTTTGACCTGGTGCTTCTGAAGACCCCCTTCATCAATCTTACTGGAGCAGAGGGAAACATGCCTCAAAATGCAGATATTTTAGAATTTGATGTTTACACATATTCTTAACTGCATATTCATAAGAAGGAAAATCATGCAGGTCATTGCCTGGAACAAACCAGAGAGGAGAAATCCTTAATATCAGAGTTGGCATTTCCCAACTTAACCTGATCCAGCTGTGGTTCACAAGAAATCAATTCAGAGACCAAAGGAATCAGGCAAAGCCTCAACTTAAAGTCATTGTTCTTCCTGGCATGGAAATGCTATTGAAAGCAATAAAACTGACATCCCATATAGTCCATCTGCAGGAGCAGTGAAAAGGTCAAACAGTCCCTGCCTTGAAGAGTTCTCCAGGATGAGGAGAGGGGCAGAATGCAGAAAAATCAAAAACTTCATGTGTGTTCATCTTGTCCCAGTTTCACTTATCCCAGACCAAGGATATTGCTTAGCACCTTCAGTTTAAGCAGCACAGAAATGCTCACTGCCACTGGAAATACTTCCAAAAATACTTCAAATTTACACATTTCTTCTGTACTAATTATTCATATATTGGGAACAAAGTTCTTCAGTTTCACTTATTTGGCAAAAGCTTTTGTTGACTGTTTTGAGTAATAAGCTCTATGAGCCCAGGTAAATTGTTGGAATATTTTCATTTTAAAGGTTGCAGATCACTCCTTTAGGTCTGCAATTTTTGAAAGAAGGGAAGAAAGGTTAGAGCAGAGTACAGAATAAATAATTCTCACCTAATGACCTTAAACATCAGGGTCAAATCTTTTATGGGTTTATTATTAATCTCTGGACTTCAACTGACTTCTGGGTTAGTTTAGGCAAATTATTTTACAGAAAATAAAGGCTTTCTCTACTTGGAAAATATTGTTAGCTATTTCCTTTATTTTCCAGTTGATGGGTGTCTTGATTAGGATTTTAAAAGTATGCTCTAGATGAATAGGAGTACTTGAGGCCTATTTAGTTGGTGGCAGGATGTTAACACTAATTGGGGCTACACTGGGAATTATTCATACAGATATTGCAATGAAGCAAAAATATCCAAGAACACAGACACCTATTTAGTATTAAGACATTAAGTGTACAACTATGCTACACTAATATTTCAGAAAACCATGGAAGCAAATTTGTGATGGAGAGCCAGAACTACAACTCACCTATCCCAATCTGTGCTCCAAAATTGAGCAAGGTCAGTAAGGGGATTAACTTCTGCTACCCAAATAGCACTCATTGGTCGTCTAAAAATTATATAACCATTAAAAACACTGTCAAGAGGAGAGGGCAAATACAAGAGGAGAGTACTGCTTACTCTCAGCAGTTGATAAAAAAAAAAAAAGGCTCAAGATCCATCCTAACTTCCTGCCCACAGTTATTGGATGGTGTGCTGTGTTCTCAGGTATTAAAACAGCTTCAGTGACACCCTGAGATCCAGCAGCGAGACATACAAGTTAATCACAATGCATATGTTGTTGCTCCACTGAAGAGCCATGAACCAAGGGAGCTCTATACCTGACCCAGGCAGGAGACATCAAATCTAGGGCACGTTCCTGCAGAAAAGTCATCTTTGGTTTGATTACATCCTTCTCTAGAGCATCGCTCAAGTTCAAGTTCAGCTGTATTTTTATTTTTGGACAGTTCTTTATCAGCACAGTCACACAAGCGCTGACTGCAGAATCCTAGGGCATGCTGTTAAATATGCAAGAACCTCTTTAATCACAAAGACATTTCTACAGCAGAGAAAAACAGTGCACTTTTAATCAAGTAGTGCCTGTTGAAAATAAAAGGTATCTTATTTTGACAGAAAAAGGTTCAAGTTTTCATAAGACTCGCACTACTGGGACCCACATTTAGCAGAAAGCAATCCTGGTAGCAGCCGAGATCCCACTTTACAAAACAGTCTAAATCCCACAGTCTGAGCAAGAGCCAGTCCCAAAGAAAGGGGCAGGATCCATTGGAGGAACTGCGATTAGAAAGGTGTAAAGGTGAAACTGGCCCTTCTTAGTAGCTATAGTCCAAAAAGACACCCACGCAGAGCTCTGCCTCTTCTCATACCTCCTCTTATCCTTGCCTTATGGCCCTGGGGAACAATAGAGGTCTCATAAGAGCATAAATAAATGAAACAGGACTTTGAACACTCCAAAGGAGCTTCCCACAATTGTTCACAGGGATTTTCCAAGGGCTGATGACTGGTGCTGTCCACTGAGCTTTCTCCATTTTCCCCCTCTCCTTTAGATGTGGCATTCCAGTTGCACTGGGGATTGTTTTCCCCAATTTCTTGCCTTTTCCCCTCACATTTAACTCCTACCCTGCTAGCCTTCTGGGTTGCTGCAGTTGGCTCCTCTGCAGCCCTGACTGCACCTGGATTCCACCACTTGCTCCTCACCCATGTCTCTACTTGCTTGCAGGACAGAACCCTCTTGTTCACCTGCCTGGGGAACAGCACATTTGCAACATTTTTTGGTAGTGTGTTGAAGCCAAGAAAGAACAGTTCCCACTTAGGTAAAAAATAATTAGTTAATGCTTTACTCAGTGTATTTTTTTTTTTTAAAAAAAAAGCACAATCGTGCAGAAAAGTCAAGCCATCTATATTCTAAAAAATCCTTTAGACTTGCACAGCACTTGCAAGACTGCTGAAGTGACCATGCAGCTCACTGAGCTGGCCTACATGCCCCAGAGGTACCATGCCACTCCTTGCTACGTCAAAAGCAAAGGCTGAATTCCAATCTCTGCCCCATAAGGAGGTTTAGGCACCAATTAGTCACAGAAGACTATTAATGCATAGCTCCATTGCCATGGCAGCAGGTTAAAGTTAGAAGCAACTGGATTTCAATAATTTAAATACACTAAAAATACCAGCTTCTAGGTTTAAGTGATTCTTTGTCATTACACTGTCACCCATAATGACAATTGCCACCTATTTTAGAGCTTCCTTAGAAAACTCAGCCCTTGTATGAGCATGTTGTGCTCCTGTGTCCTTACTCCAAAACCTGTTGTAGGTCCTTCCACTGGTAGTCAACCTAATAGTTTTCTCAAAGGCAAATATAAGCCCTTACTTCATCAGTCTAGCAAGGCCAGAGAATAGACAGCTCTCCCAGAATTTGCTAGAGGGTAAAACCAACATTAAATTAAGTTTTCCTGTTCTCAAGAACTCCTGACTGTTCTGAAGCCTCCAAATTAATCCAATGCCAGTCTGGATTAACATAAACTACTGACCTGAGCAAAATTAATCAGGTGGATAAGTGTTTCCAGGCCTGTCCCTCTGACAAGGAAAGTAGACAGCTCACAACTTCAGCAAACTCAAAGAAAGCATCTGTATTTAGAACAGACATAGCAAAGTATTCTTGGCTTGTCACACATGTCCTAATTAAAAAAAACATAAGGAATAGGAAAATTGAAATGGGAGATGTTTAAATATGCAAATTATAGATAAAAACCTACTAGCAGCAGCCTACTGAAAAATGTGGCTCTGCTCCATACAGGTGTGGGAAAAAAATATGATTTATCATCAAGCAATTACAACTACAAAGCTGCCTATCAGCAGCCTAGTTGGGAAGCTGGTCCAACACACAATGGATTGAGAATTTTGTAAGAGAAGTGTTATACAAAACTAAAGCATATATAAAACTGTAAAGTTTATGTAAATACATAAACTAAAGCATATGGATGGTTATATAATTTATAGTTGGGGAATGGTCAATCCTTTTTCCTTTCCAGAGAATGGAGAACAACTGCCTGTTTTGCATTCCTGTGACAAGCTGATAAAGATTAAAGTTTTCTTATGGGCAGTTTACAAGTGGATCCCCCCAAATCTGGTCCAACTCTTCCCTACCAGGGAGCACAAAGCTATAAGATAAGCATAGCCACATTATTTCTTTAAGAAATCTGACTTTTGCACAGCAATTCTTGAGGGAAAAAAATCACAGGGTGAGAGAAAGGCAGCCTGCACTACTGCCCTGGGAGACAAAAGAGCACAGTTTTCCTAAAAATGACATAGCTGGAGAGCAGAAATAAGCAGGAGGCTAACAGGAAAATATTGCTGCAGCAAGCAGCTTCAGGGATGGATTTTGGGGTGGCAGAGAGCTGCCAAGTTTACAGAGCAAGTCAGTACTGATACCTGTGTAAAATGCAGATTGGAGGAAACAACTGTTTTAAATCTGAGCTCTTGTCCTGCCCGCAGGTTTCCAGCACCGCATCATTTGCTGCTCCCACTAGATTGCTCTGCATCTCCATTAAATTATGCTGCACTGGGAGATCTTTCTCCTGGGGTCATTAGGCATATCTGTTTAGGTTTCCAATAAAAATCTGAAAGTTATAATTTAGCAACACAGCTGTAGTTATTGAAATGGCTCTGACTGTCAACTAAGGGCTCTCAGAACAGCCAAAGATCCGAGAGTGGAATCAGGAGCAGGATGCAGGCAGGACCAGGAGCTTCTCATCAGCATGAGCCACCTAGAGAAGGGGATCTTAGCCAAGACCATTTTCTTTTTTTATTTTTTTCCCCCTCTGACACTAATGCGTTCCCATTTCCTTCTTTGCAAGGCAAGAAATCTTCAGTCCAGGGGCAGACAGGCAAAGTTCACCTGCCTCAACCCACCACATTTCCCCATTCATGGTCCTCTTCACACATGCTGCAGAGAAGTACCACTTGCATATAACAAATGTTCAAGCACTCAGCACTGACTCAATAGCCAGCTTGGGTTTTTTTTAAAATAAAAATGAAGCAAGCTGAAATGATCTGTTCACTGAAGAGAGCAATTGTACAATAGAGCACAACACTGAGCCTGTATTGGCCTGTCAGGCTTGCTGAACTCATAGGACAGCTTTTCTGCTTTGAATTTGCTGATTTGTTTTACATGTGTGAACTGCATTTCTTAACCAGTTTCAAAATGCAAACACTTTTGTGCTTGTGTCATTGATGAATAGGTGTGACAAGCCAAGCTGTAGACAGACTTGTCTGTCAGAGCAATATCAAATGGCATCTTAGCATGCTCATCTTCCACATTTTAAGGGTCTCTTAGCTTTATCTACTCAGAAGTAAGAAAATAAACAAAAATAAGAATTGCTGGCTAAACATCCGGAAGCAGAAGGCACAAAATAGTCACAAAATTTACGTTCATAATGCCCAAGGAACAGGCATTAAAAAAGACAACTTGGCAAATCTGGAGAAAGTTGTGACAGTCCCCAGAAAGAAACTAGAAGTAAAGATCTGATAGTTAAAGGACAACTTAAAGGCATAATATCAAATGACCCTCGAGCTGAGAAGGTAGGAGAAAACAGAAAATCCAGGACCACTAAATCTGGCCTGAAAAGCAGAAATATAATTGTGGATGAACAGCACAACTATATAGGTATAAAATTGGAAAGGCAGAGAGACAAGTTGAGTTATAACAAGCTATTAATGTAAACAAAAGCAAGAAAAGTTCTAGAAATGCATTATCCATAATAGAAAGATCAAGTCAAGCCCATCACTTAAGTCACAAAAATAACTGCATTAAATGCAGAGAAGCTCAAGTACCCAAAATCATTCTTTCTCTGGTTTTCACTACAGTTAATTACAGCCAGATTTTTAAACAATTGATTAATCAAGAGATAAAAGTGGAGGCCAAAAATGGAAAAGGACAGTTTGAAGAATATTTAAGACATGGCCAAGTTTTAGAGACAAATGAAATGCTTTTCTAAGTACCAAAATTAAGTCATCTAAGCACCATTAGTGATTATCTTTGAGATCTCAGAGGGCAAGGAAATCCCTAGGGGACCAGGGAATGGCAAATTCAGTGCTAAGCCTTAAAAGGGAGAATTGAAAGAGGATCCACAGAATTACAGACTAGCCTCACTTTTGTGTTTGGAAGTGCACTAGAACAGTACTTAAAACACAATAATGTAAAGATAAATGCCATGAGTTTACTTTTTAAGAACAAAACTGTCAAAATAAAGGTGTTGATACTGACAGCAGATAAAGTATGCAGACAGTTGATTTAAATTAGCCCTTAAAAAGCAATTATCTTTGACTAAGAGATGAGATGGGAAGATGCTTCCAGGAGACTCTTAAGAGAAGCCTTTTCTGGACCTAGTTTAGTTCATTTTCATCAGGGGCACTGGAATCAAACACACTCCATGGAACTTTGAGATAGTATGTTGCAAGAGATGTGTGTTTGCAAGAGCATAATTGCTTGAGTGGTCTCAGAACAGTAAACTGATAACAAAATAGCACTATTTTGCTAGAAGACTGGGAGCAGGCATTTTAAATTAGAGATATTCCTGTGGAGGCTGCGTTGCTTGAAGTGCTGTGCAGGGTTACTCGCGCTACCATTAGTATTACAGCTGTATTTATACTTCATACAAGGGGGAAAAATTAAGCAGTCATATAAAGGAACAGCCACTCAGCTTGATCCAAAAGCAATTTCAGACTTCTACAACACCAAATATTTCACAGAAAAATCTTGTCCATCTCCCCACAATTGAACAAGCCTTACAACATTATCACTAAGGGAATATCTCTTCCTGGCAGCCACCCAGCTATAAGGAGAAATGAGCCCAGCTGAGAAGCAGGATGCTCCGAGTAGCATGCTGATCTAATGCAGCAATATTGCCCCTGCTACACAAAGCAGATCTCGCTTAAGAATTGCTATGTAAATCTGCTAGGAAAATATCCTGTCCTTTCTGTTACATTTCCTCCTCCATCTCCTGTACGAACAGATAATAAGAATCATGCTCTACCCCTCAGGAAATCAAGGTGCCTCTTCAAAAGCTGAAGCTTGCAAAACTGAACACAGCTAGTAGTGGGAGAGCTACCAGCCAAATAGCTGAAGAGAAAAATCTCAAATCAAAAAAGCTCAAAAAAATCAAAAGCTCTACAACCATCTTTCCTTGGAGAAAAAGCTCTATGGCCTCAGACCTTTCAAAATAAGAAACAAACAAGCAGAAAAGAAAAAGACTAGTGAAACTTGAACAACTCAGAGCTGATATGAATTACAGAACATCTTCCCAACATCTCCGCAGTGATAAAGACAGAGTGGCCACCAGTCCAAACAGCTCAGATAGTGGTTTTCCCCCTCTACTCCTTTAAATGCATAATATGACCTGACCCAGAACACCAATTCAAGAAATACATACTGTGGCAGCAGAACTGCAGACAAAATCAAGTGCAATAAGTTTCTAATGTGGATATGCATATATCAATATATAAATTTATCAAAAGAAAAAGCTGATGAGGCCTTTCATATTGAGCCAGATGACAGATTCACAAAGGTACCTATAAGACAGCATGAAGGGATTTCATCCCCGCCTGTGCTATTCCACATATCATGACTAAGCATGAGGCAATAGCACAGACTCCTCAAAAAGAGAAAAGGATAAAATGAAGGCTTTCTTTCTCCCTTGTAGTCTTCTCAGCAAGTGAAGGAGAATAAGAGCGCATAGCTTCTAAAAAGAAAACAGCAAGGGAGAAATTAGATTTGTTTCCTGCCCAAAGTATTTTCAGCAAGTTCTGCCTCATCTGGAATCTCAAGAATGGCCTTCCCAAGCATGACAGAATGAGCCATTTAGCTTGCATGCCCATCTTAAAGCATGGATGGGCGGGTTGAGGTTGAATTTTGCCAAGATGCATTTTCTAGAAGCTTACTAAACTTCTGACTTCACAGAACATCAGAGCTTGTTTTTTTAAGGAGCTACTTTGTCCATCTTCAGCATTAGGTGCTTCCCTGTGCACCAATGATTTGGTCACTAATATGATCACTAAACCTTGATGACACCAGAATTATAGTGGAAGGGTACAATCAGCATGCTCCACTTCACAAATGTCCCAAGTCTTCAGTAAAAAGCAGCAAGATGGGTCTTCACACTTTTCCAAGGAATTAAGTGATACCCTGTCTCCCAGACACATGCACCAAACCTTGGAAACTGCAATACAGAGGTAAATGCATATTTCCTTTCAAGGTCCATTTACAATCCCCACTAACACTTATGGGAATTGTACAAATCCATTAAGGAGGAGATGAATACACAAGCCCTCCAGAGCAATCTTGAATTACATACCAAGAGCTATAGAGGTGTGACACCTAGAAGAAAACCTTGAGAGTCTCTATTTGTGATGGAGACTCATCTGCTTCTCACAACGGCAATGTTACACAGCCCTTGCCACTATGCACATATACTCTTTCTAAAGTGTAAGAGGTGCTAATGGTATTTAAAATCCAACTTCCAAATCAGCCCTTTCTGTTTCTGCCTCCCCATCTGTATCTGTTTACTTCGATGAAAATCTGTCTGCAATGTTCAGTTATTTCAGTAGCAGAGACTTGTAGATCTTTATTGAAGGGCCAGAAATCTTCAGCAGGTTTCCAAATTCTTTTGGAACTTGTCATTTCTGAAGCTTTTTCTTGTTTTGCACAGGATTCATGATTTTTCCTTTATGACTAATAATGAGCAAAATACCCTGGGATTATTGGCCTATAGTGAATATATGATCATATCAATTCATTTATGTGAGAAACATTTTTAACTTAATCAGCTGCATTTAAAGGAATTGGGCACTAACTCTTGTCATTAGCTCCTTCTGTACAGTTCTACAGCAAAAATACTTCAAACAAGCATAAAATTTAGTTTAACACGTCCTAATACTGAGGGTAAGACAAGTTACAAGACTAGTTCAAGAAAACCAAGTTATTTTCCACTGGAGTTATTTACTTATGGGCTGACTTAAGTTGAGATTGTCTCATTGTATTATTTAGTCATTGTTAAAAAAATCATCATCTTTTCAATGGGCTGCCAGATCAGCAGGCTGTAGGAAATATTCATACATCCAGAACTATACAAAAACATTCACAGAACCCTACAGACTTTCTGGTGCCAATTGTATTGCTGATTAGTAACACTTCTCTTCCCAAAGAGATTTACCAAATTATTAGAAATTCTTAGCATTAGCAATTTGTTCATTGTTTTGAAAACAATTGATTGTTGAAAACCTCACCATCTTTTGCAGATAAGCTGCGAAATTAACCCAACACACAAAGCATACTCAGCTGACAGCAAATTTACAAAACTACACCAGGCAACGATGGTGCTCCTGAAATAACCAAGGCAGGTCATTTGAATGACCCTAGAGAGCTCTTACAGAAGATTTTCCTTCTTTCTGCTCATTGGGGGATATAAAGATTCTTTGCATTCATCTTCTGGATAGCCAGCTGTCTCAAAACCCTTTAATTTGTTCTCAAATCAACACCAGCAATGCTGGCTTCACAGAGCATGCTAAGAGCCTGACCTGCTGTCCATTTGCTCAAAAGAACTTGTGCATCTTGTGAAAGTCAACACACAGAGTACTGAATTTACACCAGATGATTTGACTCCCTACTCCATCTACCTCACCCCTGTGTGTGTGCTTCTGTAGAGAATATGAGAAATGCAACAGCTGCACCTTACCTGCACCTTCCATGTGAATCCCCATCAGCTGCAAGAGTTTCTGTGGGACTTCACTGTGCAACTTGGCTGCTTCACTCTTGCCCCAAGAGATGCAAGATCTGCAGCACTGGATCACAACAGCTTTGGATTTCATCCCAAACTAGCCTGCTGTACACAATTTCCAGAAGGAAGAAGTGTTATCACAGGCAGCAAGACAGAGCAAGTCAAGTACCAAGAGGTGTTCTTCTACACACAAGTTATCCAAAAAACATTGTGCCTGGAGCTGCAAGTTCCCTCCTCATTAGGATTCAAGACAATGCTGCAAACACCTCCAGTTAGAGGAAACACCATGAAGAACAGTGAATAGCAAGTGAAGAACAACATTTCAAGCACAGTGTTTCATCCACCCTTTCTCCAAGGTATTTGCACCTCCACTGCTATCCCCAGCCCAAAGACAAGCTGTGGCTCTTGCAGAGCAGATTATGGCACGTATGTGCATGGCTGTACACATCAGAGCCCAGGTGCTTGATGTCCTATTTGTAACTGGGAGTGTTGCAAATGGCCTTGCAAGGAGATGGGAAAGAGGAGAGGGTGCCTGAACCCCAGGAAACAGCTCAGTTACTGCCTGGGAGAAACAGTTTCCTGAAACAAAATCCCACTGTGGTAGCACAGCCAGGGATCTTTCAAACAGGAAAACTGATTACACAGCAAAGTTCAGTGCAGAATTGAGAAATTATAGGTATGAAATGGTTCTAAAGCAGGGAAGAGATTACTCAATGAAGGTTTTAAGTTCTGATTCAAAAGAATCAACATTTTGAATGAATCGGGCAGAATAATTTCAGCTCCACTGAAATATTTTGCCTGAACTATGTTGCTTTAAGTTTTTGGAGATTTAAAAACAAATAAAGGAAAGGAAATGTGAATCTTTTATTCAAAAATGAAAATTGCTGAAAATGCAGCTTTTGCTAATATCCTTCATAAAAAGTAATGAAAATGAATTCAATAAACAGGATGTTAAATTTGTACTTTTTGTCAAAAAAGAAAACCTCAACCTTGGTGTTTTTCCCACTTTTGCTCTTTTTGAAGGCTCCTGAGCCCTACACTCCCTAGCACTATTCAAGGCCAAAGCCCAAGTTTAAGTGTTTGTAGTCAGAAAAAAAAAAAATCACATTTCTTCTGCTCCTACATATTCTGCTGCATAACATCAGGTTGGCTCATAAATCCCTTTGTGTTATGCCCCAGGTTTCTGCTTTAACTAAACCTGTTATTGTTCCCCACCAAAAGGCTCCCCTGAAAACAATGATTAGCACAGCTCAATGAAGCATTAACTTTTTTTTTTAATCTGGCAGCAGACTTAATGTAAACCTTAAAGTCAACCTACTGCTGCACATGACTTCTATCATTTTAAGTGGAAATATGCTGAAATTCAGTTACAAATGGGCCTCCGACACTTCATGTAAGAAATATGATTTAAGACCTTCTGGAGGTCTTGCTTTGCAGTATAATACTGCAACTATTTTGCATCCAGAAACATTATTAGCATTTCATGCTATTTTGCACATACCTGCTTTGTCATGTGGTGCTGTAACTTGTGTACTCTGTCACTTCGAGGTTACAAGACATAACGCTTCCCTGTGGCTAAATGCTTGTAATTAAATATAGCATGGAGAAACTTAATTAAAAAATGTTTCAATGACAGCAGCGTAATACTTAGTAACCTTATGGTGGAGCAGCTATGCAAAAAATACAGACTTCACTGTTTCTGGGATTGTGCTGCATGAATCCCATGTGCTCACATGATTGCAGGCAGCAAGGACCAAGGGGAGCAGCAATTACCCCAAGCACGCAGCTGCCACCATCTCCCCCTTGCTCTCCATGAGAGACTTAGAGGCAGAATTTGACACTTCTGGATTCCACTCTGGGGCCAGGAGCTACAAGATACATCAGGAGGAATCATGACCATGTTCATACTCAAAACAAACACATCCTGAACGTACCAGTTCTCTTTTATGACAGTTATTACTGAGGCTCCACATCTCATTGAAGTCAGGGTCTCATCATAATACATATATATGTATCATTGCTTTTGCAGGCCTCAGCAGTACAATTGGTTTTCACAAGCTAGAAAAGTCAAACAGATCCCAGTAAGAGATAGATTACTAGCAAATGCTTCCACTTCATACACATATAAAAAGAAAAGCCGCAAAGTAAAATCAACATCAATGTGTTTAATATGCATCCTAGCTACAGGCTGTGGCATAGAATACAATATGCATTGAACATGTTTTCTTATGTCAAAGTTCAATAAAATGATAGACTTTAAGAAACCCCAAAGGCTTAAAAACCATATGATTTGCCCTAAAGAGAGAAAACTCTTGTAATCCAAATGATCAGTATATAGTGATTTATACCTCAAGGTTAACACTGGCATGAAGAAAATCCCTTAGAAAGCCTCTTTTAAAAGTGAAATTTCTTATATATTTAAATCCCTCAGGTAGGCAAGGTTCAGAGGCACTCACTGGAAGGTGAGGGTGGCTCAGCCATCAAGCCCAGCAAACCTGGAGCCTGTGGAAAAGGGAACTTAGAAGAGAGTCCCATGAGACAACAGGAACAAGGTTTCAAAGTCCAAGAATGTTCTCAATACCTTCCAAAAAATAAACACTGCACATGCTAAGCAAGAATTAACACTAAGCAAAATGTTCCTTTCCAAGGGCTTTGAGAGGCAAGATGGCAGGAGGAACACGGACTCTCCATCACTGTCACCCACGGACTAATTTGATACACATGACTAAATTTTTTCAGACAACTGTAGAAAAAGAAAATGCAAAATCTTATTCTGTTTAAGCTCATGTGATTTGTAATGAAAATCCCTATTGCATACGATTTGGAGAATATTTTAACATGATAGTTTAGCTTCTCACAATAGGAGAGACAGTTTTCTCAATGTCTTTAACACACTTGGTCTGTTCTAGTGCATAAAATCTAACTCACTTCTTAACAAGTATCCCTCTGTCCCAAACTGTCCTTTATTGTTATTCCAGCTAATTAACAAGAGTCAGAAATTGTCATGACAGCAAACTGGGGAGAAACTGCTTTTTGACATCAATTGTACTTTTATATACTTGCAGAGCCCCCAAACTCTAGATTTCAATCCAGCGAGAACACAGGTGCTAAGATTATTCTTTTATCTAATAAACCTGTAGAGGTTAAACAAGGGTAATTTCCTTTAAACATGCAACATCACAGTATTTGTGGCTACATGCAATGTTTTTAACATAAAAGAAAATTTCTGGATGACAAGTTTCTTCAATCTTGAATGATTGAGAAACATTTTTCATTATGTTAATTCAAGTGATAAAAGGGCTTCCCAACTGACACCAATTGTCCCTCCTGGGGCTTAATTGACACAAGTTTGTCTCTAAACCTGCTCTGTTAATCAGCTCCTCACCCGCTTTGAAAGAGTCTTTGCAGTTCAAGTGCCAGCAAGGGTTACAGCCAGACACACTGCTGCATGTAAAGGTACTTTTGGATGCTCTGGTTTACTTCTTGAGTTTCATTAAAATATTTTTCTAATCTCTGCTCAAAGTACAAGATGGTCTCATTCATTTGCTCCTGGAATAGCTTTTTGTTTAGTAAACATTTAATTAGATGTTAAGCATTTCCTTTTATCTAGAGCAATTCAGCAGGCTTTCATAACTAGATATAAAATACTGTTTGGAAATGTATAGAATTAGCTAAGGCATCAAGCCAACCTCCTCTTCAAGAGGAGATTCATTCTTTTGATCACCGTGTGCCTTATCCACAGGATTCCTGCAGTGATTCACAAAGAGATGAAGTTTGTCTCTAGTTAGAATCACTGCTTATTTGGGCAATTTCTTTGTTCACACTTTTTTGGTGTTATGAAAGGTGACATCCCAGCTTCTTCAAACAGGGTACTTTTCTGTGGTCTTTGGCCAACACCACCTTCATGATTCATACTGAATTAGTAGTGTCCTTTGCCAGTATTTGTGACAACACTTTCCAGTAGTAAAGAGACCATGAAAGATAAAATAACTCTAAAATATTTAAGGCATTAAAGTGACTCACACTTGTGTCAACTAAACTACATCGATATTGAATTGCCCTGACAACTGTGACCCAGAGTCTAAGAACTCAGTATTTTGATTTAAAGACTAATAGCTACATCTATTCAGGTTTGACTATAGCCAGTTTTCTTTACACTCACTTTCATTTATTTCTTAGACTCATTTTTAATATTTACTTTTGCTTATATTAGTTTTCTAATCTCTTAAGAAATCCTATGGACTTGCAGTGTAAGCAGTCACCCCTTCAACTGCATAAACATTCAAGACCAGCAATCACCACTGAAAATCTGAGTTCTTATCCATAATGCATGTGAAAAGAGTGACCTCATAACACTGCTTCTCATAGAGAAGGGTAAATGTCCTGATATCACTTTCTATTTGATTTACTATGCTGATTATAGTCTTTGTTCACTGGCAGGATCAGAAAACTGGTTAAAAACAGTTTTAAATAAGAAAAAAGTGACTTATGAAGCATAACCAATTGTTTTACTGCCCATTGCAGATGGCAGGGATGCTTAGCAGGGATAAAACTGCTGAGCAGAAGCATTGGAGGTGACTTATAAAAGGGGCTTTTGACTCCTTTTAAGCTGGGAGAATTGTTTCTTTTCAGAGCTTTACAAAAGGTGTTTGGAAAGGTAAAACAAAACAGCTATAAATGTCATGTTTAAGCTATGCAGAGTTAGTTTACAAGATATCTTCAGAATGAGGCTGGTCCTATTGCCCCAGTTTACTTGTCAGACCTTCTCATGTCTTGCATATGGCACCAGCCCCCTGTAGCCTTGGCAAAAATCAGTCCTGCTCTGCTGGTACCTGGGAGGAACACTTTAGTATACTTATAAAATACTTAGATACCTTATTATTCCCCTTCAAAAGTCATCCTAATTCCTTCTCTTACACAGAGCACTTCAGAACAGCCAAGCAGACACTAGATTTTGGAAATGGTTTTACCTTTTTAAATGGTACCTACTTTAAGGTCAGAAGCAGGAATTACTAAAGATATACTAGGTTTGCAAAAATCCCAAAGTTACCACCAATTTTATACCACCAACATGCCCAAATGGAAAACACAGCAGTAAGTATGCCCAACTACTTTTATAAATGTGTGTGTAATTTGGAATATCATAATCAGAAGCACAGCAGGTTAAGCAGGTTTTGGGTTATACCAACAAAAAAACAAGCGATGCCCTAACAAGCAAAAATGCAACAGTTGCTTTTAAGTTGTTAAATTATTTGGACAAGTTATGTAAAGTGGAAGACTTACATTGCATAACTGAATTCAGTTTGGTTTTCAAAAAAAGGACTGAACCAATTTGAATAGTGCAAGTTTCCAGAGTCATTTTTCCCCCACACCATTCACTTATACATTTGACAGCTCTGGTCCTATGTCAGAAGGGTCCATGTTTTCTCAGGATTTTTTAATTATACTAAGGATAAGGAAGATTGAAGTGATTAAGATAAACCTGTGACAACATTCTATCATGAACCCTCACCCAATAAAGCAATTGTAGTTGTTCACAAGATATTGGTCACATGTTTGCTAGGCAAACACTTATCAAAGCTATTTCTCACATCCCTGGTTCTGCTGTATTTGCCCGCTTGATGCTCTGCCCAGTGCCATTTTCTTCCTCTTGCATAGGGATTTAAGCAAGATAAAATACATAGGTACGCTTTGCTGTTGCACCAACAGGGCTGTGAATACTGAACAGCAAAGCACAGAGAAACAGTAATTATAGACTGCTATTAAGGACAAGAGTAGTGGTTGTAAAACAAATCAGCCTGGATAGCAAGTCATGTGCTTCCTCCAGCAAGATAGTTATAATAGCAGCTTTTGCCATATGAGACTCTCAAGGCAGTACTACAAAATCAAGACAATTATCTACACTTCATACTTACATTCTCCAGCACATTTTACAACTGACATAAATAACTTTTCCCCAAAAGCATTCAGGCATATTGTATTCCTGCTGCATAGAGATGCTGAATGTGAGGGTAACAACCCAAGCAGCAAATCCAGCCCGCTCTCCTTTGGGACAACGACAGCCCCTGCAAACCTCAGGCACCTTCCCTGCTTCTGATGCAACTGAGAAGCATAAACGGGTATTGCTTCATCTACCTGTAAACACAAATTTCATTTCAGCAGTCTTACAGTTGATGAAACTATGAGAAAACTGGTAATGCATTAAACAATGCGCATACCTGAATAAACATGCATGTCATATACATTTGTTTACATGCATGCTTCAGACAACCAGATATAGGCTTCACTCCCCTTTCTAATATCATTTTTTCTTAATTGACACTAGATGTGAAATACCATAGCTCTGGAAAGAGTGACAGATCCATAATCCTGTCTTTGGGCAGTATTTTGCCAGGCAGCTTACCTTTTATAAGAAAAACAACTTCAGATAGACTAATATAGGTCATAGACATCTGGAAGCTGTTTAATGAACACATCAAGGGCAGCTAAGAAGTAAAAACAAGAAAGCCTGAAGTAAATGCTGTAACATTATTAAGGTTTTTCTGCAGGCCAAAAAATCTAGCCTGACACATTTGTGTATGCAGTGATCAACATATGCAGGAGCACAGCTTTCCAACAGACCATCTACCTGTTCTCAGTATAAAAATTGTTCCAATAAAAAAAGTTGAGCTCCACTCAAAAAACTCAAATCATCAAAAATAATACAGGCCCTTTAGGCCAATTACTTTACCATATACATCCAATTACAGAAATACCCCTCCTTAAGCAAAGAAAAGCTTTGCTTATGTTCCCCTTGGCTAATAGCTACTGTGAATTATATAGATGCACATTGCTTTTCTAGACATACTAGCTTCTGCTGAAGAGTTGCAGTTTACCTACTGGCTGGTCTAATTAACTTGCTCTTTTCAGGTAGTTTGAATATAGTCAGATGTGAAGACAGACTTGCTCTCAAGTTGGCATTTTCTGAATCAAATTTACTTTGACTACCAAAGCTTGCTAGCAAAATACCCAGGCTTGTGCCACTGAGCATTCTAGTGGTATGCAATTATAGTCTTGCTGGTGGGCTTTGAGTCTATCCTGACATACCTACATCATTCTCTGGAGAACCTGAGCAGAGCAATGGAAATAAGCAACCTCTTCCACTCAAGTCCATATTTGACTGCTGATTTTATAGCATATATTTCTTTAAAAGGGTTTATTTGCCCTAGATTATGCTCACAAGAAGCAAAGTGAAAAATAAACCCTCCCCATGGACTCACATTACCAATGTGCTCGGGGAGGGCTTTCACCAAGGACAGCAGTTTCCAGAACCAGAGAGCTTAAAAAAAAAAAAAAAAATCCACAAGTGCTTTTAACTGCTCAGTTTAACAGGCATTCACCTCTCCTAGTTACCCTTGCTTTAGTTGCCTTAGACTCAACTTGATAACAGCACTCCTGGTAAAACCCTCCACCCTGCAGAGGCAGCACCTACCTGTTTGTGGCAGTTCCTAGAAAGCAAATATTTCTGGGGTCACCCTCATGCTGCATCTCTTGTCTTTCCCCTCCTCCTGTGGCTACCCACAAAGTAAATCATATTCAGCAGGTATTGAAGACTTGCATGCTTTCTTGTGCAGAAGAAATTGCTCATGCCCACAAAGAAACAGAGTGCCAACATTAATGACTTTCTCCCCCCAACTTTAGCAGAACAATAAAAGATCAGGACCTCAGCTGAGCTCTCCATGCACAATTGCTGTGAAGATGTTACAAAAGATGTTAAAATAAGATGTTAAAATGGACAAATAGATAATTATTGGCCCTTTTGGTGATAGCACCAGCTAAGGTGTTTCTCATGAAGCAGTTACAATAATTTTGCCAAGTGCACATGAATAAAAAGACATTTTTGTAAATCAAGGGAGAAATTAAGACCAAAACAAGACAAAGGAACTTTTGCGACCTGGCAATTTACCTAAAATTTACTTTTTTGTGACAATTTTAAAGTGTATTGAAGATCATTTGCAAACTTTGTCTTATATCAACAATCAACTGGCAGGAAACCTACTCATTAAAACAATACTGAAAGTCAGATTAGCATATTAGATAAAACAAACCTAAGTTTCAGTCATCTAGGGAAAAGTCTGTATAGCCCTTTAATGCATTGATTAAAGACAAACAGCTAAATACACAAAAAGAACTTTCAGTAAACACAAACCTCATCATCACGATGGGAATAGAACTTGGATGTTCTGTTTAAGGCCAGAGTTGATTACTTCCCAGACAAAAAGGTGTTCACACTGGAGAAAAGTGACTTAGCTTTGATATCAAGTTGCTTTTGGGCATCTCTAATATCATGCCATGTCTACAGTGTCTCCAATATATACAACAGAAGCAGTAATGCACTGCTGTGTTACACTGCAGCCTCAGAAATGTAGCAAGTGGGTAAAAAAAAGACACCAGAATATTACAAACATGGAAGGCAATGCAGAAAAGAATAGCAATTTTTTAACATATGAAGGCCTTGAAAGGAAATTAGAAACAAAGATAAATCAAAATGCATTTCAAGAAAAACAGGGAGTTACTATTAGGGGACACCCAGGCTGTAGGGAAAAAGGCAGAATTTAGGTGGTTGTTTTTAACCTCCCCCTTCCCAAAGGGGCTCTTTATCCGGGAAGAGATATTGAAGAGTCAGAGGACTTAAAATTAATCAATTGACTTTTAGTCACATGTAGCTATTGCAACAGGAGTACAAGAGAGACATATGACCTGACTCTTTTAATCAAGTCTGAAGAGCAGAGCAGTTTTGTGCCAGAGATTACTCCACCACTTCTTGGAGTTATCTAGCCCATTTCCCCATTCTAATTTCATGCTGTATTTGTACACATGGTTAGAGAGAGATTTCATGGAGCTAAGACACAAATACTGGAGGAAAGAGGGATTACTGTGTTCATAAACAGTATGTCATAACTATATACACATCAAGTTGGCAGTTTGACTGACCATCAAGAGCCAACACTGAACTGTGATAACAGATGCAGAATTACATAGCATAAGTTCTCTTCACTCTTAAATTAGATTATTTCACCCTTTGTCTTATTCAAGTCTTTTTTTAAAAAAATATAAGAAGGAAAACCTAGGAGTTACTGACTAATCTGACAAGAGATGAGAAAAATACAAACATGTTGTAAAGAGGCAAAGATGAATTGTAACTCTGGGTCTGTCCCCAAAAGTCTGTGGGATCCAGAGCCTGCCTCTGTCTAGCATATCCCCTTTATGCTTTAAGAAGTTGAATACACTAGCACACATCCTGAGGCTATAAATGAAGTCCACAACACAACTTAAACCAAGTCTGGAAATACAGCATGGAGTGATACAGGTAATCCTACATCGTTAGTATATTTATGACAAAAATGAAGATCATCAACAATGCTGACACTTGTTTCCGTAAGACAAAATCCAATCTGTCATAATAGCCTTCACCAATGTTTCTCTAACTTCCCAATGCAAAAACTTCTGTACACTACAGTTTTCACATGACCAGACATTGATTCTGCCAATAACAACTCAAAAGGGACTTTTCTCCTGAAAAATAGAGAAAGTTTGTTATGTGCAAGTTTGCCCTTGAAAAGCATCATCTCAAGTTATGCTTGTGCTGCTCCAGACTTTCAGTACAGCCCAGCCTTCTTTAACTGAGCCAGGTGTCCTCATGAAGGGACAAGATCCTCAAAAAGGAGTTAACACCTTATTCAATAGCAATTCAATAGCTTTAGTCAATAATGATACCAGGCATCTCTGAAAATCTGTTCTCTTCAATTTCATGTCTAAACTACAATTGAATTCACAGAGAAAATACCACCTGTACTGGTGACTGGCACACAGTCACAGGCTATTTACACTTGCAGGAGATCTGCCACTGCAGAGTGGCAGCTTGGAGACTAGCTATGAAATGAGGTTGTGTGCCATGGCTTGTTTTGTTTCTTCTTTATCATTAACTCTAAATGAGATGTCAGAACTTACAAGAACTAAATAACTTCAGAGACTTCGGTCTGAACAGTCCAAGATGCAGCCAGTCCGGTGAGTGAGGGGCATGCAAGTAAATGCACCAGCAAGAAGTAAAACTAGAGATTCTCCTTTTGGTTGCCAAGATCTTGCTCATACATCAAGAAACAAACATTTGGAAGCACCACCAAGAACTATTTATAATTGAAGACTGGAATAAGAATTCTCTTAAAAGATAAATTGCTTGTGATTAACTCTTAAAAAAAAAAACAGAAAATCAGGAATTTCAAAGACTCAAAAGGTTAAGACCCTTCCAGCATCACAGGGATACCAATGATTGCTCATCCAACTTGCACTTCCAAGCACTGGGAAGTGATAAAATAATCAGCACAGCTACCTCCATAAAAGGAGGGAAATTTACTCTTATCACTCTGAAGGAAGCCCAAGCTTGGATAGTCAGACTAGAAATACCCAGTTGCTTCTGCTAGTGCTAATGAAAGGAAACCATCCCTTTGCAGAGGGGAATTTGCTACAATAGCCACAGAGTGGGTTTGTCAGTTCTCAAACCTGTGTAATTTTTTGGCACAACTCATTAATCAGACAGCCCTAATTATATTGATAGAGCTATATCAACATACACAGCAACATGAAGCCTAGACAATTGTAGAGAGCTTCTCTGCTAAACAAAAACTAGATGGAATAAGTGGACATTTTAAAATATTTTCTTTGTTCTTTCTTTAGAGTTCTCTTGAAAAATAACCCAATGAACAGGAAGCAATGTGAAAAGTACCCAGTGGAAGCAGTATCTGCAGAGGTTTGCTTGGGCAATGCCATTATTGCTTGGCAACCTGAACACTTTCCTAGATTTTTTTTTTTTTTTTTTTGTCATCCATTGGAGCTTTTGACTTAGAGATACTTAGTTGATGCAGTATCTTCAAAAAATCTCTTTCTTAAAAGCACCTCTGGCAAGAAGCATTGGATAAAGGAAAGCAGAGCCAAGGAACAAAGCTTCCAAGTCCTACTCACACCTACACAGTCCTAGGAGCCCAGGGAGATAAGTCGAACCCTTGACCACAAAGCTGGATGAGTCCTCCAATTTAGAAGAAAACTTACCTTGGAGGAAGTACAAAAAAAAAAACCAAAAGAGCTATGTCCAAGTTTACTAAGTTGCAAGAAAACCCACTCCATCTTTCTACTACCCCAAGGAATGACTTTGCTCCCCAAGCCCAGGCACATGCACATACCTGCCTTGCTGCTGGCATCAAGCTGACTCTCACCAAAGGGGCTCCCCTTCCTCAGCTTTCCCTTAAATGCCTTTAATTGCATTAAGAAATGTGATTCTTCACAGCTGTGCACAGAGCAGCAGCTGGGGCAAGGCTGAGCAGCCCAGGGGCCCACTTACCCTTTAAAGACACATAGCAAACACTGAATATGTATTATGATACAAGTGCATCTATCTCAGTATGACACTGATCTTGCACTAACTGCAGCTGGGAGAGATGAGACAGACTGGATAGGGACCTGAAGGTGTTTGAATCACCAGTATCCAGAAACACAGAGAGCGATAGATTTCTTCTAAGAAGGAAATCAAAGACTGGAAATTTTCTAATGGTGTTAAATACGTTGTGTAGATTCATACTAGTGAGGAAGATGTGAGGAATGAGCTTCCTGAGTTGGAAGCCCATGGACCTGGAGCAGATCTGGAGATGCAGGTAGTGGAGGGCAGTATCTGACCTCCCCGCTGTGGCTGCACTCTGCTGTCCATTAGGTGTACAGAGAATCAAAGCAGATCATTGAGTCTGAGCCGGTATTGTTTCAAAAATAGAAAATATTTGCACATTTTGAAATAGAAATCCCTCTGCTCTGAGCCAGGAGGTGTAGGACCTTAGGCTGGTGATGCCTGCAGAGCTCCTCTCTGCTGCTGCCTATCGTAGTCACATCTGACGGGGGATCTAAAGGAGCTGTCTGTCACCTTCAAGGCAGTACCAATGAATTTTTAAGTCAGCAGCAAGACACTGATGCTGTTTACACTGGAAAATCCTGGCAGGAGGCCTGGATGACTCTGTGGCCCCCGACATACTCTTGGAAATGGGGCTGCCACCTACCTTCTGCTGAGGGCCACCCTTGCAAGTGTCCCACAGGTCTCAGTCGAGGGAGGTCCCCTCACCTGGCCATGTCACCAGCAGCAGAGATGTGGGCAAGCTGGAGCTCTGCAGCGTTGCGGAGGCTCTGGACTACTTCTCAAACCCGTCCAAAGCCAGTCGGGTAAATTACGGTGCATCCAGCTCCTGAGAGCAGAACTACAGAGATTGGAAAGATGGTTTATGTGCCTTAGATGAGTGAGGATACCAGAGAGGTTGACCCTAAATATCAGTTTTACCCATCTCCCTCCAAAAGCATATTTTTTGGCCACTGACTAATCAGTTAATCCTCTTTTTTCTTTTTTCTTTTTTTTATTCCCCTCCTTTCACTGGAACTCCTGAATTATTAAAGGAGGTATCCAGGGACACCATATCCCAGGTTCCACCATGCTATGTTTTACTGCCTCCAATAAAATTTGTAAAAACTTTATGGACTGAACTTAAATAAATTGTGTCCTTACTGAAAGTGGTTCGAGCCCCTCAGTTCTGAATTCTCATCACACAAGATGGAGATGTTATTGTAGTGCATATACACACATATATGCACACCCCTCTATATATCATATTGTGTATACCCATACATAATTTTGATAAATATGATCAAATAGTTGTGATTCTGTGACTGATAAATGAAGTCCTTGTGTTATTTCTCTTCCTTCTTTCACAGTTCCCCTCCCATTTTCCCTTTGCAATGTCCCAAGCACATCCTGCTATGTCCCTGCACATCCTTCAAAGTCCAGCACATCAGATGCCTCAGTGCAGGCCTGCCTGGCATTGCTAGTATCCTCTGCAGCATGTGCCTGCCATCCTGCTGGGACACGTGTGGTAGAAAAGCAGAATGCAATTTTTTTTTTTTTTTGAGATGTCATGTAACATAAGATATGCAAATTTTCTTCAATTGGGAAGAAGAGTTTATTTTCCCTGTCAAACACATATGCTTTCTGTACACTGCTAGCTAGAACAATGTTCAACAAACATTTGAGTTTTAAAGGCTGGAATATTCACGAGATGAGTTTTGCATATGAAATCTTTGTCTTGGGGAAGGAAAATGGAAGTGCTCCGTGGCACGTCCTGTTATCGGGGCTGAACACTGGCCAGCAAGAAAGGTCTGAGGGAAAACAAGTCAAGTTGACCGCCAGGCCTGGATCTCCAGCATCAATTTTGGGGTTGTTTTTTCTATGACTTACACGGTGGCAGGGGGCGGCGGAGGAAAATCACGCGGCCGCCGCGGTGCCAGCTCTACGAGGAGGTGGGGACGTGGTGGCTCTGTGCAAGCTCTGCGATATCCACAGGATTTAGCCAATCTGTTCTTGCAGATGTCGGTTTTATGCATGATTTACCTGGCTCGACGCGGCTCTGGCTGGCGCAGCAGCACGGCCAGGGCACGGGCCGCTGCGTAAGGGCAGGATCAGTCCTCCGTGATTTCGTTTATTTCCATGATCTCACTTTGGGGCTTTTCCTCAGCTTTTTTATATGACTATGAATTCTAGCAGAGGATTTTTTTGTCCTTTTGTATTATGCTTTTTTAATGTTTTTTTCTTTCCTGCTAAACTTCCTAGGTAAACAAGGGAAGAGAGACGCAGGAAAATGCTCTTTACTCAGACCCTCACATAGCACCTGTGCTTGTCACCCCTCTGCAAAACACTGTCTATAAAAGCTGTAATATTTCCACTGTCTCTCAATTGCAGTATAAGGAGACTGAATGGGATGGAGTGCATGCAGCTGACCTTCTGTCGTGCTTTCAATATACTTCAAAATATCATATTATTTACCAGTTGTGGGAAAGTGTTCTTTAGTAAGTAATACAAAGCAATCATGGTGACTTTGGAGATTTTAAAGATTTCATAAGGAGCCACTAGGTCTGTAAGATGCCCTTGGGGCTTCTGTTTTGCACTGTGATCGTGCAGTGCTTTATTTTGCTCATAAAACACACACAAAGGGAAAGGAAAGAAGTAATCTTCTGCAGCTGGAAACCAAACTACAGGACTCTCTTATGACAAGGAGAGATTCTCCCCCAAGTGACACAGTGGGACATTAAGGATTTGATTTTGATCTTCCCTAAATGAACTGGGAAAAGATACATTGACTTTAGGGTTATCGAATGAACCACCAAAGGAGATATTTAAAATATTCCATAGGTGATTTATGGGGATGGTTTTATGTGTGTTTGTTAAGGGTTTTCTATTCTCTCCTTTTTTTCTTTTTTTTTTTTTCCTTGAAATACAGAAGAAATATTAGTAAATCAGTGATTACAACTGTGTGGTAATATAGCAATGGTATCTCTATGAACAGCAGTTCTGTTGAAGTGCTCATTCAGATTAGCTTTATATTAGCACAAATTCACAAATGAGGACTTGTTACCTTCCCTGTTGACAATTGTTGGAGGGAGTTGGTGCACACCAGAGCACTTATAACACTCATGCACACCTCAAATAAAATGCTGCCCTTCAGTGTTTGCACATTCAAGACCAGCCACAACCATAAAGCTGGAGCTCCTGTGTACTACCCAAACTGGCTTCTACAAGTTCTTGTGGGAAAGAAAGAGAAAAAGTAGTGAGAAGTAAGAGTTTCTGTGAAGGAATTTCTGGCACCTTGACTACTCCTTGGGGAAAAAAAAATATTGCATGCATGGATAAATTTAATGCCACATGCATCAAATTGTGCTGCTGTGGTTTTATTTAAGCCATTTACCTTACCAATTTATCTTTAAGTTTGTATATTTTGCAGCTCCACAGATACTATGTAGAGCTTCCAGACCTGAAGTCACACTGAGAAGAAATAGGAATTTCACTGTGATAATTTTAACTATGAAAATGAGTATAGTTTAATTTAGTGTATTGAGACAGTAGTTTTAACCCACCTAGCTAGACCATTTTTGTCTGCATTGAGTTTTAATGCTGTTAGCAAGCCTTAGCTGCCTTAGTTTTATATGTAGAGCTAATACGGACCTCCAGAGGTCCAGTATTTTGGACTTGTTCCAGCCTCTCTGATATCCTGAAAGGACTGGTGTTAAATCGGTTGTTTCTTTAGCACTAGGGTAGGTTCTGATCATCAAGCCCATTTCAGCTCTTTGGATTATTTTGTAAAGCCATAACTGTTTCACAGTAGGGTACGATCCAGCACCTGTGTGTGTCCAGCTTCCCATTCACTGCAATGGACTTCAGAAAATGTTAGTAGAGTTAGGAAGTGATATGAGAGAAGCATTTGCTTGCTACCTGTTGAAAGAAGAAATGTGCTAAAATTGAGCTAATGGCTTGCCTTGAGAGATTTTTATAGAATGAAATTATTCTTAAAAAAAACACGTCAAGAATAGACCTTCTCATTCATTTTGTGACAGTCACTCAAGTCAGCAGAGCAGCTTTGCCTTTCCAATGAAAGATGTGGGATATAAGACTGCAGCACGGGATAAGGCTAAATGATGAGGCTAAATAGTCTTCTTCAAGACAATTGAAAAAAAAAATGGAAAAGAGCATTTTAAACCTTTTAAAAACAGCCTCCTGAATATCTAAAGATGATAATGATTTTGTAATTCAATTTATTAACAAAAACCCTGCTAATATTTACACTCCTTTATGCTAAAAAGTATAATTTATATATAGACAGAAAAAAAAGATTACCCAAACCTTTACCAAGCCTTCACGCACTACTAGCATTTCCATCAAACCTAATGAGAAGTTCCCATTGTTATTTTTGTTCAAACCACACAGAATGAGGCTACACTGACACGGCTTCTGATGGAGAGAGGTGTTGAAAGCACATTCCCAAAATGCAGAAGACACATCCCTCTGCTCTCACTGCCTGGTGGCTTTCAACCCATTTAATCACCTTCACCAGTGCCCTTGGAGGCAGCTTTGGTCTTTAAAGAGAAAAAGGAAAGTGCTGTAAAGGTGTGCACATTATTGCAGGATAGTTTGTCAAACCAGCTGCAAGGCTTTATGGAAAGCTCTTGCATTTGGGTGCTTTATTGGCAACCTCGGCTTTGATTGCTGCCTATGCTTCCTGTTCAGCAACTGGAAGCTCTAAATCAGTGTTTAAGCCCTGAAACTGAAGTGGATTTGAAGTAATTAAGAGTTTGCCAGTGCTCTTTGGTCTTCACAGGCATTCACAAAAAGCACAACGACCTAGAATTCAATAGCGTTTCTATCTATTTTGTTTTTTAAGGACATAACCCCTACTTTTATCCTCAAATATTAGAAAAACAGTGTTTTGAAAACTTTTATCCTCAAATATTAGAAAAACAGTGTTTTGAAAACATACGGAATAGAAGCAGGAAGGTCAATCAATCAGACAATAAAACTGACCTGGATTAAACAATTTCTGAAAAAAGCACTATTTCAGACCTGATTTCTCAGAGTGCAGTATGTTTCCAAACAAGCACTCAGATCTGAGCTAGATACTGCATGATCAAAGTCAAAAACACTTAACCTCAGAAGGGAATTTAAAACTCAAAATAGAACTGAATATAGGAGTTTAGATATCGAAGGTCCCAAAGAGTAATCTAGAAAACTTTTGCATGGCATGAGGCATTGCTAGGAGCTAGCTATTAGGAAATGCTAACCACATAACTGCTTTGGAAGTCCCAGTCCCCTCTAGAGATTAAATGCCAGGCTGAATCAGGTTGGAAGAAAGGCACACCCGTTCCCTCCAGGCTCTACAGTCTGCACTGTATTCTCTGGGGCATATATCAAAAGTTTTAAAAGTTTAACTCGGTGAAAGTCCCAACTTCTGTGCAAAAGCCTGGTGTAAGTACTATGACTCAATTCTCTGCCCCTGGCAAGTAGATAAAACATCTATTTTTCACCTCAGAGAACATAGCAGCACCTGCACAGCACCTGGGTCTCTGTGACAAAGAACGCAAGAGCTCGGTAGTCAAAAAGACTTAACAAGACGGAGCGGAGAGCTCTGGCTGTAGTAGACAGCCTGATGTTGTAGACAGCCAGTAGACTTCCTAAGGGGTGAGGAACCTGGGATCAAGCTCATGTTTAAACTGCAGCTTCTGCATTATTTTCCATTATAATAACTAGATACGGAAAGAAAATAATCTTGTGGCTAAAACACAGGACTCATTTGAGTCTTTTAACCTAGGAACATCCTTCAGTGCCACACAACATCTTAATAACTGCAGACACTGAACAGGGAGGAATAGGCACTTCCACCCAGATCAGCCTATAGTTTCAGGTTCCTGGTTTGAGACATCAGGTGCCCTTAAGGTGTAAGTTTTGTTTTTCTAGGACTTCTACATGTTCTGTGGCTAAGGACAGCATCACACCCAGGGGAACACTGTGTCCAGTGGTTCCCAAGCTCCTGGGGTGCCTAGCTTTTTAGAAGTCCTGGCTTTTTAACTGAAGATTTAGCAAGCTCGCTTTCTGCTGTCCTTCAGATTTTTTAGTAGGATTCAATTCTTTGTATTTGTAACAAATTTATTTGTTTCCTATTGAATGGCAGGCCAGACGTAAAATCATCTTTGAAGAACTGACTTTTTATAGAATACAAATTTAAGTCATTTCTATCTCTGGGCTGCTTAGGGAGAACCTAAAATCCAGACCTTTTTAAAGCAAATTTCCAATGGTAGCTTGCTAGGATTTCAGGTCTGACTATTCTTGAAGTAGATTTCTGTCATCAGTGACACGTTTCCAACAGAAAACGTGCCTCTGCTGTGTGTCACAGTTCTTGTGACACATCTCAGAGCTGCATAAGTCAAAACCATTTTTTTCAACACATTGAACATGGTAAAGTACTAGACCTTAATTAGGAAAGAATATTTTAGAAATAAATAGCGATTTTTGCAAAAAAATAACTAAAGCATGGCTATATTTTTGTCTTTCCTATTAGATCAATCTCTGTTCTTGTTAGGCAATGTTAAAAAGTGCACCTGTCCTTGATAAGGTGAAATACTTCAACAGGCACAAGTCTCTTGTTGGCTGTTTGGCATTGGCACACAAATTTCCTATGCAATGAGTTGCTTGATTTAATTTCTGGCATAACAATCTCTCTCCCTTGGTGGATTTTTCAGCTGCTTGAGAAGAGAGAGTCCAGCGCAGGGCTACAAGGATGATCAGGGGCCTGGAACATCTGCCCTATGAGGAGAGGCTGAGGGAGCTGGGCCTGTTCAGCCTGGAGAAGAGAAGGCTGAGAGGGGATCTAATCAGTGTATATAAATACCTCAAGGGAGGGAGTGCAGAGGACGGGGATGGTCTCTTTTCAGTGGTGGCCACTGATAGGACTAGAGGAAATGGCCGGAAACTGAAACATCAAAAATTCCATAGGAACTTAAGGAAAAATTTCTTAACAGTGAGGGTGACAGAGCACTGGAACAGGCTGCCCAGAGAGGTTGTGGAGTCTCCTTCTCTGGAGATCTTCAAAACCCGCTTGGATGCAGTCCTCTGCCACGTGCTTTAGGTGTCCCTGCGTATGCAGGGGGGTTGGACTAGATGATCTCTAGAGGTCCCTTCCAACCCTAAGCATTCTATGATTCTATGATTCTATGAAGAAAGCTGCTGGATTTGATGTACGTGAAAAAAAACCTTCCTCAATGAACCAAACTGGCAACGTTATCTGTTTTCAGCTAGAATGAATGAACACCACAAAAGAAAGTTAAGTAAAAACAAAACATTTGTTTCAGCAGCCTTTAAAGTTTTGCATTAGCTTTCCTTGGCAAACAAAATGTTTTCCTGCAAAGACACAGAGTAGGATCACCAGATAGTTTCATGCCTGGGCTGTAGAGAAAACACTTAGACAACTTCCAGCTAGACTGAGTCTTTAAGCTTATTTCTGTATACAATCAGAAACCTCTCCAGAAGTCATGACTTGAGTCCTACAGGTCCAGGCTACAATTTTTTATTCTGCCATATTACTTGGGAGAGGTGCCAAGCCTTAGTAAATCCGCAGTCATCAATATGTGGTATTTGTACAAAAATTTTGTAGCTTAGGAGACGCTTTGCTCTCTGTCTCTGGCACTGACTCTTTTTGGATAAGCCAGTGAGCAGAAAAAGTACCCAGTTGTTTAATGAACTGTTAAATCAAGCTCTGGGCCTATGCGGCTGAAGTGGCTTAACTGGCTGAAATGTTTGTCTGTTGCTCACAGATAGTTGCAAGTTTTGTAGAAAAATCACAAATGCACAAAACGGGAAGGCAGCATAAAGGTTGGGTTGGTCCATTAGGATGCAAAACACAGAAAGGCAGGGTTTTTTCCTTGTATCCCTTTTCATCCAGACTGCTACAGCTTATTATATATTTATTCTCATTATCTCTATTATGTATTTAGCAACATTACCAAAAAAGGACAATAACCCAATAACTAAAAAGGTGTCAATACACATGTAGAAATGGGCAGTGGGATTTTGAAGCAGAGAGGCAAAAGCTAAAAGTCTTGTGCAGCTGAGGGGCTGCTCCTGCACAGGGCTGGAGGCAGCAGCTTGATGGCCTCCACGTTCCCCTTCTGCTCCAAAAACCTTCTTGAAGGTGTTAATTATCATCGGTATCAAAATGATTTCTACAAAATCTCAGGAAAACAAGGCATGAGTAAATGAAAGAATACTTCTGAGAGCAACCACTTCTGCTTTCCCAGCGGAATTTGGGAACTATGATTTCCACAATCTCTCTATTCTGTTCTCCACTGCTAGCACAAGCACTGCTCATCTACTCATCCCCTATAAGTGCCTGTAGGGTGTTTTGTTTTGTTTTTGTTGTTTGTTTTTATTCGAGCCCTCTCTATAAGAAACAGTTCCTCCCTTTTACCAATTTCAGCTGAGTTTCAAGGACGATTTTCAACATCAAGTTCCCTCTTTCAAATGCCATATTCGTCAATACTGTATGTGGAATATACTTTCCAGACAAATAACCACCAAACAGGCAGGAATCTATTTAAGAGGAATAGGCTGAGTTAATAGGCTGAATTTTGCTCTGGGCTGACCTTTGCACTCTGCTGAACAAAGCCTTAGCCAAAATCAAATGTCGTATTCATTTTCTTCATCCTCAGTTTCAGCATCTATACAATAGGAATATCAGCCTACAACTGATGATTAGAGTCTCTTTCCTAGTCTTGGGAAATCTTCCAAAGTAAATATTACACGTCTGACCATTACTAATCTATAACATCTGATGCTTATTAACAGTCTTATTGCTTAAGCCTGCTCTGTTCTTTAATGGGATTCCTAGGGGCTATCCATCTTGCAGCTCGCTAGGCTAGACGATCGAATGTGTCCCAGCTTCAGAGCTCGAGGTCACCCCCAGAGCATCCTGTCATAGAATCATAGAATCATAGAATGCTTAGGGTTGGAAGGGACCTCTAGAGACCATCCAGTCCAACCCCCTGCACACGCAGGGTCACCTAGAGCACGTGGCACAGGACTGCGTCCAAGCAGGTTTTGAAGATCTCCAGAGAAGGAGACTCCACAACCTCTCTGGGCAGCCTGTTCCAGTGCTCTGTCACCCTCACTGTTAAGAAATTTTTCCTTAAGTTCCTGTGGAACTTTTGGTCCTTCCGTTTCGGGCCATTTCCTCTAGTCCTGTCAGTGGCCAGCTGCCTCCTCTGCACTGCAGGTTGTTGGATCTGGCATGGCATGAGCAGGCCATGAGCTGCACCACCTGGGCAGCCTCTGCGGTGCTGCCTCTCCTCCCTGCACATTCCTGCTCCTGGCACACTCACCAGGTGCAGCCAAGAGAGGAGCAGACTTCTGCTGGACCGGGGAACACCATCCAGGCACTTCCTAGGTCTTTCCTGAAGTTTTCTTGGTGCTTTTGTGGAAAAAAAAAGGCGGGGGGCGGGGGGGAGTGTCTTGCAAGCCAGTCCCCACATCTCCCATTGAAGTTGCTAGCAGACTTGAGACACTTCACGTGGAGCATTTTTAGGTGAATTCAAGGGGGACATCTACTAGTGGACACCTACTTGTCACCTTCAAGTGAGCCCCAGGTGTTCTTTTGTGGCTAATAAACCAAATGAGCTGTGTCAGCATCGTGCGTGCCCTTACAAGTCAGGATAGGTACTTAATCTTAAGGGTGCTATAAATGTGTGGTTGTTTAGGAACAGCAGAGGACACTTACCTATCTTAGGAAAATATGAATGCTCTTTTAAAATAAAAAGCATAGCTTTCTCTAAGAATTAGAGACATACATGAAGCTGAAAGAGGTAAAGAGATGAAAATACATGAAGAAGGGAAAAAGGTGGAAGGGGAAAGGTCTAAACAGAATGATTCTGTAGAATTGGCAGAATTGATTATTATGTTATTGTCTGACTTTTGCACTAAAAAACTACAGCTGTTCCCTTCCAATTTCTATGTGGCAAAAGCTCTTCACATTCTCATAAAGCAGGTGGGAATTTCCCTTCCTCTGTCTTCGTTTTCAGGGTATCAAGATCCTACAACATTATGTTCAATGTAAGCTGGATGCTGATTTTTCCCCTTGCCTCTTGCAGCACTTTCTAAATTCTCTGGGACTGCTGCATCTCATCTTGCATAACGCAGCAGATGGGAGAGGGAACAGAGCGGGGCAGGATCCAGTAACATCCCTTGGATGGTTGGACTGGCAGATTGCAGGAAACTGTGTCGAACGTTACTGCCAAGTCACCAATCAGTCTGAATCAATTAATTGTCAAACCGGCACATGGTTCATTGCAAGGAACTCCAGGTCCCATTCTAGTTGTTCTTTATCTTATTTATTTATTTATTCTCTATTGTTATGAAGCCTGTGTCACGGTTATTTAAAAGCAAAATAGCTCCCTTTTTGTCTATGCAGGTTCATTCCTTCGATCCCTGACCTCTTGAATATCCATCCTTCTTGTAAATTTGTAGATAATGCATCAAAGTCAGTGCAGCCTGATTCTGCTGGTGTTTAATGTTTTCGGGAAGTGAAAATATTATTTAAGTCCCTTGAAGGGAAGATGCATTTAAGGTATTGGAAGTGAAAATATCAGTGACAGAACTGGAAAAGAAAATATAGGCTATTTCTTCACTAGTAGCATCTTCCAGCCGCTGTATATAAAAGTTTTTTTTCTGCTTTGTTATGTATCTTTCAGTTCTGGCACTGCTGTGGACTTCCAAAAAATGACCTTGTTTGTATCTTTTATTTATTCACAGTACCAGACTATGATATATCACATACATGTTATATACACTTTACTAGCAGGACTTAAATAGTCTGAGGTGGGCTCATTCATGGACTCATTACTGCTTTAAAATAAAAGTTGATTTTGTAACTTTTTACACTTCTTTTTAAAAAGTGCAACTTTCTTTGAGGTGGCTCTTTGTCAGCATGTGGAGAGGATGATGCATCGGGAGAAGCAGGGGGCTGGAGCAAGGGGAAGCAGGTGTTCCCTTGCCGTGGCACATCGCGAGGAAGAGCCGCGAGACATATGTCCTTCCTTGGGCACAGGAAGGTAGTCGGATCTGCCGCGGGAACGCGTGCAGAGCGAGCTAAGTCTGCAGCAGAAGGAAGCGAGTTGCAAATGTTTTGGAAAAGAAGTGAGGGTTAAAAAAACCACAGCAGGAACAAACCCTAAAAAGCGCAGCCTGTCCAGCATCTTGGAACCTATACTGATGCCAAGACTTTCACATTAGGTGACAAGGGCCATGGAGGATACCTGGCACCGCCAGGAACAGGCCGTTAGTACCAAGACCAGATCTGTGCACTGCCTTTGCCCTGGTCTCCCCGTTTCTCTCCAGCTCACACGAGCCATGGTTTGGATTCAGTGTTGGGATCAAATATCCAAAAAGCTGACATGAGTTTCAGTGAGGCAGGTTCTCTGAAGGCACCGCAGCTTCTGAAAACCAGGGTCAGAGCAAAGCAGCATGTTGTACCTTGATGTCCCATGTGGTCTCCTATGCATGTCACAAAAAAAAAGCATTATCAATGGGGAACAAATGAACTTAAACTTCTAAGGATGGACTTCTTTCAAACACGAAAATATAAATGCACATCTGTCACAGAGGCAAAATTACTGCATCTGCATGCACAGCCTGTGCACACAACATTTCCCACAGCCAGACATTCATATATCCCAAAGTAAGGATTGCACATGAAATTTGAGTAATTTTTAATGTGATTTAATCCAGCCCATAGGGTTTATTTGGTTACTTGCCACTCTGTTCCCACATCAATGGATTATTCAATAATCTTAAATTAAACCTATTTAAAAAGTTGCTTTGTGTTTGCAGAAGGATGGGGTTTGAATGGCTCTACAAAGGATTTTTCCACTGACCAACCTACTCTATAGTGATTCTCTCTACACACTTGTCCAATTAATTTTTTTCTAAACTTAGAAAAAAATCCTTGTCTAAGGATAGTTCCTGTTATACTTCAATGTGATTTTGATTACATTATGCTGCAGCAGTAGCGCTGGCCTTCCTTCAAGTCTAGGTGAGAAGCTAATTGGTTTCAAACTGTTTTAAATATGCTGAAGTTATAGTTGTCAATTATATTTCTGGAACAGTAATAATTCCTCAGACTTAGCTCTGCTTTGTCAAAGAGCTTTAAACCTGCCAAAATTATTAAATAACTAAAATTATTTCCCTTTACTTTGCTCTGCTTTCATATTTAGCCTCCTTTGGTTTCTGACCCCTAAGTCCTGTTAATTTTGATCAGCTTCCTTTGTGAATTTAAAGACTGAACTGAGTCTTCTTTCCTTTAGCAAAAAACACCAAATATTATGTTAATATATTTTACATTGCTTAAAGTCACTTCAGGAGCTGGTACTAAAGGGGATGTGACAATAAATGTGTTTTCCAGTCTTGCTTATTTACAGTTTATTTTTACCTGATACAATAAATAATTTTAAAGAAACATCACGTGATCTTAGTAACTATTGCTCATTTAACAGATTGTGAATTGTTTTTAGCAGATATTCATGCCTAATGTACTGCTCTAAAAGCCATCCAGAGATGCAGTAGTATTGCATGCACACAGAATTGCGTTTCAGAATTTTAGTTAACTGTTACACAGAATTATTATCCGGTTCCCCAAAAAATACATTTTTTTTGGCAGATAATGCTTCTGCAAACATGCATGTGTGCTTGCTGCAACACCTGAATCAAACCTGTGCGAGGTTACTCACGGATGAGGCAGCCTTTGAGCATGCCACGGGTAATGCTGTCACAGAACATTTATCACTTTTGATATATAATTATTGGTAAAACAGGAATTAGTGTTTTGTTGGGTAAGCCCCAGCCGTATGTGAAATCAGAACAAGGGTCATTACCTTTAATGCCTTTTTATCTCCTGGGCTGCCGCAGTGATTACCACTTGGAAGGAGGAAGGATGGGCAGTGGGAATGGTCGCAGTCCAAGGTGTTGAGGCATCTGCTTGCCTGGATCAATGAGATGGAGAAAAGGAGAAACAATTAATTCAATACAAATCAGCATTTAATCCTCTTCAGAGGCATATGGAAAATCCTGCTGTGGAGAGTGGAATGGGCTGGATGGGGCAGCACGGTGATGCTGCAAACTCCTGGGTCTCCCTTTGAGGAGAGGTGGCCAAAGCCGCTGTTCCAGCACCGACCTTCTCCATTTCCAAAATTCTCAACAAACAGAAATGAACATCTGCCATGGAGAGGTCTGGGGGAGTGAGCGGTGCCTTTGGACAGTTGTTTCATTAAAAGGAATTAGGGATATGAGGAATATGGGGTTCATCCTGCTGGATCATGTTCAAGTAGCTTGCGGACAAGGCTATAAGAGCTTACCCCAACCCCAAGCAATCAGGTACCCTCTCTCCCTGTGTGCACAAATTTATGTTCCTCAAATATTTCCATATTGTCAGAACACAGACAATTTAGCAGGGGGTGGGTGCGTTTTATTTCAATCATGTTTTTCTAATCCTTTTCAAAGCTTTCTGAGCTTTACTATTATTAACCGCAAGGCTTAGTTGGTGTCATCGTGGCATCTTAAAAGACACAATAGAAAGATGTTCATAGAGGAACCTTCTGCAATGGCAGGTGAGTGCTGAGCACAAAGGGGAAGGTGCTCTGCAGGGCTCCCCAACACCCTTGGAGGACCCACTCAGTTCTCCCTTCCTGCGTTGGGTGCAACAAAGTCCTTTCACCAATGCTCTGCTATGAAAGTGGAGCAAAACTAGCCAAAAAATCACAGTCTCCAAAATCCTGGCTTTGTAGGAGGGATGTCTGTCCAACAGCAGCTTGACTAAAGCCACAAGTGGAGCTGCAGTTGCAGCCACTTGAGCTGGTAACTGCAAAGGGCCAAACGGAAAGCAGGGGCTGTTCCTATTACTCGTGCTCCAAACTCTCCAGGGCGCTTCTAACATTCCCATATTTTGCACTTGGCACCGGAAATTCCTTAGGATCCTGCAAAAGGCTTTGAAAGCAAAATAGTCCTCTCTTCTTTCTATAGACTCTATCTTCCCTCCAAGGCCTTGTTTTATTAGCTGGAAGATTACCAGGCCATCTTCAGATCTCTTCCTGGCCACCGCATCCAAACAGGCTGAAATCTTGATTAAAGATACCCTCAAATGGGAACTTGGGGCCGCAATGTGCTCATAAATCCCTTGGATCAGAGCACAAGCCTGAAACCATGACTGCCCTTTTCCTCAGTCAAAATGTGGCTGCATTCACAGAAGAAAAGCTATTTTTACCAAACTTTGGCTTTCAGCGGCGGGAATCTTAGGCCGAATCTCCCGAAGCGGAGGTTGAGCAGTTCCGAGCCATATGCTGCAGAGAGCAGACGTGACGGCTCGACCCCGCAGCGCTTCTCCGCTCCCGCTTCGAGGCCTTGGGATGCTGAGTGAGCTCCAAGCGCCAGCTCTGCCCACCCTGCTCTGCTCTCAATGCAGCTTTGGCAATGGCTTAAGTGCTCAGTCGGTTGTTTTAGTTTTTTTCCATCCAGTTCCTTCACAGAAAGACACCAGATTGGTTGGGAAGAGCCCTGTATTGGAGTAGCTGCTTTCTCTTCCCACCCAGACCCCATCAAAAAGTGTGATCCCACTGGAATAACTGGATCTGTGCCAACACAGGTAGCGTAGTGGGACCTTCTGGTGCAGAGCCGTTTTTCACCGTTTTCCAGCTCACTGTATCCCTCCTTGCCCCAACCATGGGTCCCATTTCAGATTTATTTAGCATCTCCTGCTCCTCATGCTGTGCCCACCCATCCCTTGCAGTCATCCGCGGATTCTTTTTCCCAAGGAAAACGTAATCCCCAGTCCTACTTGGAACTCGAAAGCCACCTGAGCCTACCCGTCCTCGCTCGGTTTCTCATGCGCCTCTGTTTGTCCTTGTTGTACACGGAGTTCTTGGCGAGACACGACTGTCAACTTCGCTGGAGACACAGGGTAAATATTTTGTGCTTGTACAGCCGTGTACTTACCGAAGGAAATTGTGCCGCATATCAGTCCTCGCCGGCATAGCACACACACACACACACACACACAAAAAGTGCCTTTTTCTCATTTCTTTGGAGCCACAGCACGTGATTTAGCTGCATTTCTGATGTTTCTGTGATTAATTCTTAAAGAGGTCTCCTAGCAACAGGCGGAGGGAGACCACAAGGGCCACTGGAGAAGCATCTTTGTATTTTTGCCTGGTGTTGAGTAGCGGGATGTGCACGGAGGTCTCTGGCCATGTTCCCAAGATAAGGCACTTGCTAAGGGGAGCACCAGAAGGGGTGAGAAAAGTAAGAAAAATAAGTCAGTAATCGCTTAAAATCATAGCAACTGCATTTGGAGTTGGCAGTTATTACTTGGTTAAAATAATTTTTTAGAGGATGCCAGGTTCAATTTTGGGGGAATTTCAGAATACATTCTGCATCCTCCAAGATAACCCATGGAGCCCAGGAGTGAGAAAAGCAAGTAAAACTCCTTTATCGATAGTGCTGTATGCCGTATTCGCAGTTAATTTCTGCTGTTATAGAAACTGCATACAAATATTGGTGCATGAGCTCTTGCTCTGTACAATGAGAAAATTTAATAGCACCATGCGATCACTGTGTACCTTTTACACATGAAGCTGGAACATAACCAGCAGGATAAATGCACCAATTCCATTGTTTTACGTTGCTCTCAGTCTATAAAAGACAGTTGCTTTAAAAACTGGGTACAGTATCTACCACAGAAAGTGTCATTAGCCAAAAGCAACGTGTTTCCACTGAAATACAAAGAATCCCTAGAACTCATCTGTAATTTGAATTAAATAAGTGCCAGCAGACCCCAGCCCTCATGCATCCTCCTAGAGAAATGAGGGTGGAGGCTCAGTAGCAACTATTGTCTTTGTGCTTCATCCCTTGGGATGAGTTTGCAGGAAAAAGCTGAAATTTTCCTAAGGGCAGTAAGACAACTATTTAACTCAGTGAAAAATAACACGTCGATAATTGTAGGCTATTAAAATCTTAATTGAAGGACAGAATAAAAGCATCTCAGCACACACAGTATATTTGTCCACTCTCCAGTTCTGATCAAATTATTTTTCCAATGGATTTATTAATTGACTTCAGGATTAGATGCTTTCCATAGATGTGTCTTCATTATCTGGAAGTAAAATTAATATAACACCAGAATGCCGTTATCAAAGTGGAAAAGCAGTTAAAGAACTGAGCCCTTGAAAAATAAAGATAAGTGCTTAGTTGAAGGGCTAAGGCCTTTTAGGAAGGGAAATCTATCAAAACAGATTTCTTTTACCATAAACTATATCCGAGGAAGGGGGAATTCATGCCAAAATTAATCCTAATCTTGTAAATTCTGTGAATATAGGTCTGCAAGATTTAGCTCTCAGCATGCTTCCCTAGATCATTGCCTTTAAATCAAACCTTGGAAGCTAAATATTGCATTGCCATTCCCAAAGACACTGCTATGAGTAGTGAATCTTTAGGAAGGGGGGAGGCGGAGGAGATGGAAGCGGCTCCTTGGTGAACTTCCTCCTAGGAATGATGCGTTAAAAGATATTGAGCCTCGGCGTTGCCATTCCCAAAGCTCAGCTTTCTGCTGTTTGCACCGCGAGCAGGCAGTCCTCGACGCAGCAAAACAGCTTGACGGTTTAAAGAACCGTATAAGACTCTACATCATTAATATGAAGTCTTAAAAGTATGTTTAATTTTGTTGTCTTCGGGAAGCCAGCAGCCTAAAATTCCAGCTGCTCAAAATATGTCAACATTAACGGCAATTGCAGGGCTTGGAGGATAAATCGTAGGGGCCGTTTTGATTTATACACCCGCCAGCTTCTGCAGCGCGACGCACGGGCTGCCTTTGCCTTTCCTCATTCCTTTATTACTGGCACATCCCACCATCCCCAATTCCCTTTTATTTCTGGTTTTGGGTAGTTCAATGTGTAGGTCCAACTCTGGCTTCAGAGGGTTTGAAGGAGAACCTGGCCAGGATCCACTTTTCTTGTGGTAGTAGAATCCCCCCCAGCAAAACACTGGGCACAGCTTTTGCAACCAAGCCACCCTTGCTCCATTAGTACCCCACTTTCATCACAAAAAGCCATTTCAAAGGATAAAAGGTATCTTAGTTCATGTCCATTCAGCAGATGGCATCAATTAATCCATCTTCTGGCTCAAAATGTTAATATTTTATAAGACAGAGAGAATATTCACTTATTTTATTCCCCTTCCCACAGGCATGCACTTTAGAAAAAATCTTTCCTAACTTATCTTAATTCATATCTCCTATTTCATAATTACCATTTACTATACTTTCTGTCCCTGTCATGGCTTAGTTGTGTTCTTTTTTTTGAAATTTAATCAAATAATAATTAAATTCTGTGGGTAACACCTCTGGTTATCTCTTCATAATTAAACTTTACTTTTTTCTTCAGAAATATTTGAAAGGAAAAGGCAATTTCTTGTAAGAATGTATGCATATCATTTGTGTGTTAGCTTGATGACTGAAGTGACTTTGGCGGGGAATTCAGGGAAGATGTACTTAATGTATTCAAATATGGGCTTTTTGGAGTCTTTCTTTCTCCATTTGGGGTTGGTTAGCTGTCTTGAAGAAGTCCTACAGACCAAATACAAAATACAGGAGGTGTGTAAGTCTTGTATCTTCACTATTGTTTTCTCTGAGCAATGCATGTAATACAAATTCTTCTCTTCGCTACCTTCCCTGGCTGGTAGACTAAATCACAGTATTATTTAACATAATTTGAAATTACTTCCTCGACTTCTTCAAGTATATTTGCATAGCGGGACCACTGCATTTCCCCTCCAAACCTAGGGCAAAATTCAAAGTTGTTGAAGAGGGTGAGATGGAGTAAGAATGCAATAAACCCAGTGCCAGCCGTGCCCGGGCTGCTCTTCCACCTGCACAAAAACCTTCGCGGCCTCAAGGCAAGGGTCACTTGGCATTCGAGATCCATGAAAGGAAGAACAAAACCTCTCAATATTTCAGTGTTTACATTGTGAACATTGTTCTTAATATTTTATTGAAAATCTCTTTGCTCAATAGGATTGAGGGTATTTTCTTCAGAATAAATGTCAGCCAAGAAGATTTAAAACAATAGCTCTGTTTTGCAGTTATTTACTGTCCCATGGTGCAGAGAGGAGGGAGCTTCAGCCCTTCAGCAGCAGGAAGAGAGATTTGGTGAGTGCTTTCAAAGACGAAGAGCCAAGATGACCCCGAGGACTTTCCCCAGAGCTGAACTTTGGCCAGGACAAGGAGAGGAAGCAGTAGCTAAATATCAGTAGCTCCACTGCAGGCAAAGCGATGGGTTTGCTCTTGGTGACACGGAACACCTCTGCAAGTGAAATGTTAAGTATCAACCTTTCTCATCTTATTAGACTACATGGCTTTATGTAGCTCTCCCGAAACCTGCTTGCGAGCCCCTCTCTGTACACGAACCTTGACAACTATATAGCATTTTAAATTTAATTACTTTAGCAGAAACTGTTCCTTGTACAAAGGTTGTTTTCAGATTAATTAATCTGCTTCCTCCATATGTCACAAATCTCTTTGGTATCCTTCATGATCTTTCAGACACGAACAACATTCATCTGAGATCCATATGTCTTTCTATTTGTGCTTCTACCCCGTATTTGTACCTTTTTTTTTCCCAACTACAAAATATCTTTTTTTTTAACGTTTGATGGGAAAAAACAGCTTTAAAAATAATAAAAGGTTTTTTGTAATGTCATCTAATTATAATATTCTGTTTTTTAAGTATTTGAGATTAGTTATCCCTGATGTCAACACGAATTTCATTCATATACCAATTACTTAAGGAAACAATGGGATATTTGGCTTTTTAATACAGTCTAGAAGCTGGAAGTCTGTAAGTCCATAAATGACCAGTAGGAGCATCACAGATCACTGTCTACTTGTCCACAGACCATACAGTTAACAGCTAATATTCTAGAGTGGTTAACACTTAATCTAATTAGTTTTCTCATCAAAAAAAAAAAAAATACAGAGCATTATCTCCCGGGATGTAAAATGTCAAGGTTTTATTCTTATAATTAGCATTGCAGAAGCCTGTCCTGGTAGCATGAGATACTCAGAGTTATCAGCTTTGCCATCCACATTAGGACCCTTAGTGTCTCCCAGCTCAAACTGTATCAAAATAATGTAAAAAAAAAAATGTAAAAAAAAAAAAAGAGAAGAAGAATTAAAGGTCCACCTCATTCTTTCCCAGGAGATTAATTGAAATCCCAGCGCATGGGCTGGTGCAGAAGCGTTTTCCTGCACAAGATCACAGAAGAGGTGCCCCGAGCGTGGGGAACTGCAGAGGGGCAGCTGCCAACCAGGGCACGGCCAGGGCTCGAGTGGAGCTTGTTCCCAGCCACAAGAGTCTTGGGCATCCCAACTCTCTCCAAACACATGCTTTGTTATCAGAAAACTGCAAGAAGCTGGCTTAATTTTCACTGTCTAATTTAGGAGGAAAAAAAAATCAATACCTAAACATATGCCTCTGATCTGGGATCTGATGGAAAACTTTCATAGATTAAAGCTTGCAAAAAGCTAATGAGCTGGTAACCTCAGCTCAGTTAACTGAGATGCCTGTCATCTTTGGTCTGCCATGGGAAAGCCAGGAAATGTTCGACATTACATGATCTCCTGCCTTTGGTGCCATCAATTTCATTATTTTTTAGATCAGCTGCTCTTGATTGCAAACCTGACTTCTGTTTCACCCAGATTTTTAGTACAGCAGTGAAGGTCTGGGCGTCACCTGCAGCTTCAAAGGCCTGAGATTTTAAAAGGAATTACCAGAGGAATTGCTATAGCACTTTGCTGTAGCTATAGCTGCTCTTGCTATAGCACTTTGCTGAGAAGTCACTACAGGACGTTTGGGTTTTCCAAGATCCTGCTTGATCCTTCCCAGGCTCTGCTGAAGCAGCAGCACCCCATCTTCATGGGTGCAACGCAGGAGCTGAGGGGTTAGCAGAGACAACAGAAACACACCAGGAATCTATTACTATGAAAATTATGAATTTGATGGGTTTTAACAGTACAGTAAATATTATATATATATAAAGACAACTTTTTCTCCAAGTGGTTTTCCTTCCTTTCCACTTTTTGGCCACATTAAAGACAGATATAGGAAAAGGTACATGGTTTTCACTTTGAATTTGACCATGTAATTCTGAGTACATCCCAAACCATGAAGGATGAGGCGTAGAATGCTGAGAATTATCCATGCTGCAATAAATAAATAAATAAATATATAAATAAGTAGAGAAGGAGGAGCAGATACCAAGGTAGTTTTGTAAATGTCACAACTTAAATATGTGAGATTTCCAAGGATTAGGAGCACCATTCTGAATGTCTTACTGAAACACAATCATCTGCCACAAAAATTGACCTATTTAATTTTAAGGCAATTTTAAAAGCAAAATGAGCAAGTTCCTCACTCTAAGGGAATGGAACTTGGCAGATCCTTTCCAGCTGAGAAGAGCCAAGCCCTGGTACAGACTGTAAAGTTCTGGTTCATGGAAAGAGACACTAACTACAGACGGGAAAATTTTCTTAACAACAACAATCATTGAGGGGGAGAAGGGAAGCGTGAGCCCATGCAAACCAGAAGGGAAATCAGAAGACTCATTGGGTTGGGGATTTATCTCCAAATCAAAACATTAATAGCAATCCAGGCTGTTTATGCAAGGAGAAATGTCTTCAGAGCAGGGAGGAAAGAAAATAACAAGCACATGGCACTATTTGCTCTACAAGTCAATGAAAAATAAGTAGTCATTACTAAAGAAGAAACATTTGCACAGTTCAGCACACAGCTGATGAGGAGCAATAAGGGAGAAGACAGAAAGCACAACAAATTTTGAGTGTGATCCCAATAAATGAACTTAATAGTCATCTAGACTAACTAGATGGCTAAATGGTAAATAGTCATCTAGTCAACTAAACATGTACAGAAATATCAGACTAGACTTTCAAGTGCGCCTAGACATTTCCTCGGAACCTTGGCCCCAGCTCAGATTTTCAAAAGTGACCCCAAGTCATATTTGGGGAGATATTTAACAGCCTAAAAACATATATGAACATTGATGGGACCTACATAATGGCTTAACCAATTCTGTGACTTTACTCCTGTTAAAAAAATCAATTAATTCATTCCACAGGGCTTTGAGAAGTAATTGTAAATGCTGAGAATTCACTCACTAACGGTTCATCTTCCTAATCTATGACTTAGTGTGTAAGAGCAGCAATGTTAACTGCTGCGTGCTGCTATCAGAGGCATCCTCTGACCATCTAAATGCTCAGCACTGCAAACTGCTACTCACCATGGCTTCTATCAAGCACAGCAAGGCAATTTCAGTATTATTTCTCCTAAGAGAAAATTTGAGGTTTTTCTTCAGATGTTTCGATACAATTTTGGCTCCATCTGCACTGGCTAAGTAAAATTAATTGGAACCACATTTACCATAATCAAATTAAAATTAAATGATGTTATTAAACTGGGGATTTTTCTTCACATTTAGGCAAAGTTAAACTTCTTTCCTGCCTGTGGATTTTTTTTATTCACTCTTAAACCTAAAGAAACCTATCCCAGAAATATGATAGAATTTGGCATGATATTCACTCTTTCTTTTCTCTATTACCAGATGAAAACACCACCCATGCAATCCTCTTCCTTCGAAAACCTCAGCTTGGGAATTATAGATTTGTATTTCTTAAATGGTCTACCATTTTGAAAATACTCGGAGAAAACTATTAATAAAAAAAATTGGAGAACCATTATTGATTGAACCTTAAGTGTACGAAGTAAGCCACTAAGCTAGTTTGTCTAAGAGGTGCTTTATACCCAGAATATTGTACGCATTCAGAATGAGAAAATTAGTTTAAAAGTGCCCAAGAACTTCTGAACTGCAGATTAAGATCCATCATCAATTGCAGAAAGGGAGAGCAACTGTCATCTGCTTCCCACCAATACAACACAGGTGCTGTTCCTTGGGAAGGAAGGCTTGGCGCTTTTTTTTATATACGTGCATAAAAACAGCATGCAGATTTAATTTGTTTCTTGGTTTTGATCCTCAGGATGTTTTTCTGTATTGCTTTCCTTGATAGAGATATTACTTTAAGGATATACTTTAAACTATACTTCTGATGTCTCTCTCTAACTTTGGCTTAAAGACCTGTCTTTACCCCTTCTCTTTTTGAGGGGATTTTTCAGGCTAAACTTTCAAGACAGAAGACACCAATTTTATTTTTATTTTGTTTTTTAGAAACCATACAATTTCTGTAATATTTTCAGCTAGTAGAATGTGGCATCTTTCATTTTCTCTGAACAGAACATGAGCTTCCATTGCTAACTTGTCAATGCAATTAGCCATATTTTTAATTTGATGCATTTGGCTGAAGAGGCGCTTCTCAGCTCACTGTCAAGGAGCACGTATTTACAACGAATCTTTCACAACGAATGAAAAAATTAAAATCATCTGCTGAGTTTGCATTCAAACATTCTGCACATGCTGAAACATCAACCCTATTCCCCTTGCCTCAAATTTGGGGGTCATGTTTCGCATTCTTATTCTGATGCTGTTGTTGCTCTGCCTTTAGACACTGTGAAGCTATAGGAGAAAAGCCATATTGTGAAACAGCGTATTGTGAGTGTTGACTTAGTAGCTAACAAAAACGAGAGCCCTACTGCACCACACAAAAGATCCATGTTTCTTTACATTTAACAAACTGCTGAAAGACCTGTAATTTAGATAGCAGGAACTAAGAAGATCTGTGCTCTAAGTAGGGAGGAGATAAAGGGTTATGAAGCAGTAGAAAGGAAAAGATAAAGAGCATCCCTGCAAGATCCATTTCTGATACTACCCATCCCTTTTAGCCATTCCTTTTAGCTAAAAGGTTTGTTTATGCCATCCAGGGCCTTTATTCCAAATGTCAAAGTGACAGGAATGATACAAAAAACACAGATTAGAAAGCAATTGCCCAAGTGTAATGACCTGTGATGTAAAGAGAAGAGATAGGTTGCTATATGAAGCCTTGGATGGAGAGAACACAATACTTCTTTCCTGCTCCAGATTTCAAAACCCAGTCCCTGAGTCCCTGCTTGTGTTAACCAGAAATTGCTCTTGGAGGTGCCTTCAGTGGTGCAAAGAGCAAATTGCTTCAGCATCTGTGCAGACATTGGAATGGAGAAAACCTTGGTTCTCAGTGCAGCGGACATGGATAATCTTGTTCCCATAGCACAAAGAGCTCCTTGGAGCAGACTGGCCAGGTCCAAACCTCATGGCATTTGCCTCGCATTTCCATCTGTCACTTATATTATCCCCATGGCCACTATTTTCCCTCTTTTTTTCCCTTGCTGTTTCAATCATCTGAAGATTTGAGAGGGCTGTGCAACAACTCAATAAAGGTGTTTGGTAGACTATAACCCTAAGATTACATGTTTGTGTGTAGACGGTAACCCTAAGATTATGTATATGAGAGCTCAAGACCCGTAGGACACTTTTGGATAACTGTGTCAGCAAGAACATGCCAAAATTAGCATAGTTGGTGCCCAGCACAACGTGAAGTAGTCCCAGAAGACATTATCCCACCATTTGTAGCCAGGTTTTTTTTGGAGAGAACTAACAGGATCACTCAAGAGTAGATCATGGAAAGAAGCACAATGCAGTAGTCGAGTGAGCAGGGATTTGGAGAGCAGTAGGAAGCAAGCTAAGAGCAGAGAAGACTTGGGTCCTCTTCTCTTGTCTTTTAGTCATGCTGCTCGACAACATAGTGCTTGGAGTGATCACAGATGCAAGCAACCTCCAAATCATGCCTTGAAATAATGGAGATTTGGGGCTGGATTATAAGCAGGTAGCTAATTCTATGTTCTGGTGTAGAGGGATAGTTATTGATGGCAGCTGCGTGAGTACGGCTGTCCCCTGCTGCAAGGCAAGGACTGACAGTGTAAGTGATATTAGTACTGCTCGGTGAAAAAGTGAAAGGACCAGCTTACCCCATCCTTTGGTAATTATTTAAACACTGGATTGAACTAGGAAGAGTGCTTTACCATGTTACCACCTACTGCTGAGAAGATCTTTAAAAAGCTGTTCTTGACACCTCTTAGCTTTTAGTTATTCTTATCTTCTACTTTCTTATGACTCTGTCACTCACTCCAGCACCGAAGCTGCATCTTGCTAAGCAGCAGCTCGGGCCGATTCTATGATGAAATCCTGTGATAAGCAGAGAACATGAACACCCGAGGGCAGGCTGGGGAACACAGCAGTGAGGAAGGAAATGGCCAGGAGAAACAGCGGACAGAGGACCAGAGCTCCCTGCACCTGCTCCTCTTCCTCGTGTCCTTCTATAGGGGCAGGCAAGGCCACTTGTGTCCAAGCCTGATTTTGACGGGTGAAAAGTGTCATCTACTGAGTAAAAGCCACACCGGGCAGTTCCTGGGCAGAGAGCTGCTGCCCATAGCCAGGTCACGTTGTTTTTGTTCGGGTAACCTCAAGGTGCTGCAGTGGTGTGAGTTAGAGGAAGATCCGATGCTCCCAGAGCGTCCAAAACGTTCAAGAAGCTGAAATGGAGTTAGTGTCTGAGCCTGGAGTCTCAGGCAGGGAATAAATACTCAGATATTCTCTTTAATCAGGTGTTCCCACCCCAGCTTTCAACGCCTCAAATGGTGGAAAATACACAAGCAGCACAAGAGGCACAACCTAGTGCTTGCATATGATTAAAAAATAGTAACAGCATAATTAAAATGATAAGGGAGGGAGAGAGTAACCGGTCTTCAAAGGTGATTTGAGAAAACACCAAGGTGAAATGGAATTTTTGTCATTAACTTCCATAGCGCTATGCTTTACCTGCAAATCTACCCACTTCCTCACTGTTCTGCATGTTTCTTAATATCTTTTGGGGGCTACAGGTGTGAAAATCAATTAGATCATTTTCATTATGCCATACTTTCTAAAAATTACAATAGAAAGTTGTCCCTAGAACAATAATATTTTAATTTTAGAGCATCATATTCACTTGATAGCTTAGTGCATTATTTCAGTATTTTCTCTTACATGAAATAATACATATGCAGCGCAGTGATACCGAATGGTATTATAAAAACATTTCACGAAGTTCAATTGCACATAATGGTTTATATTGCCTATGCATATGTGCAAACACAATACAAGTTTTATTCCAGAGGGGAAAAAAAGTGGAAGTTTGCAGTGTTTGTTACACTTATCAGACTAGAACACCTGTAAAAGGCTTCTTTAGGAAGATATTTCCATGTGACAAAAAGCAGTTACTAGTGGTTTCATGCTGAAGACCTCAAGATGCCTCTCCATAAAAGACTGATACTGTAAAGTCCTCTATATCTATTTTTGCTATGGTCTGTGAAGATCCAACTGCATCTCTGTAAAAGAAGTCGTACTTGTGCAGTCCATTTTGTTTAGAAGAGCTGTGCTGAGCGTCTTGCCTGTGTTTTCACAACAATCCACCATTGCTTAATAGAAATATTTAGAACAACAATGTTCCAAATATTATAAGCCTAGGTGGTCTGAAAAAAAAGAAAATGGAAATCCTGTCACATTTTATCCAGAGGAAATTCATACATTTTGTTTTGCTCTATTCCCTAAAGGATAGAGCAGATGTACAGGTGTTAGGCTAGAAATTGTTATAATTACAAAACCTGTATTCAGTTCCTCTGAGAGCTTTGAAATTTTCAACATACAGTAGGAACTCAAGCTTTGAAGAAAAAAAAAAATCCATATGCCTGAAGAACAATAGCATACAGGATGATTTCCTGAATTATTTACTGCAGCAAGTCGATCATTAAGAAATACAACACAGTAAACAAAACTCAGAAGAAGCCTTGTAAATCTAAATAATATCAGAAACAAAATTGTCAGCCCACAAAGTTTATATAAATATATATATACGTGTGTGTATATATATGCACACACACCCAAAAAAATGGTTCACACTTTTTATACTTAAGAAGTGGTTATATTAACATCTACACAAACTGACATCCCTTTCCTCCCTACCATTTCCACTTGATCTGTGTGCTTGAGTTCTAGCTATTTGTTTTCTGATAGTCTTTACTATTACTGCGATAGAAAAAAAAATAAAAAGAGTTGAATTCTGCAGGTTTCTATGCAGTAGAAAAAAATGTTTACTCTTCACTTGTAAAAGATTTATTATCGGCAGTCATCAACCAATAACAGGGGAAGATGGTGAGATCCTAGGCTGACCTTCAATGGTGCAGGTGGGTATCACACCATTCTTGTAAGTTCAATAACCTGTGGACGTATCCTCTGGTTGTGGAGGCAGCTCCAAGCCTTCCTGGCATCAGTATGAAGCTCATCATCTTTCACCAGGACTGCTGTGACATTTGCATGTCCCTTCTAAATCAAGATCTATAATTTATGCCTGTCTTCTGGAAACTAGACCATTTTATTTAGATCTGCCCCAATTATTTGACAATCTGCATTGTTCAAATTTCGTCCTCTCCTTGTAACATCTGAAATTCATACAGAAATTGAAATGGTTCAATATGGAATATGACATGTTTCAGATTTCTCCTGGGAGTTTGGCAAAGGTGGAACTTCCTTGTGTTTAGCATTTTTACCTCTTGTTGTACAGCCTTGCAGCCCTGTCACTACAGACAGTGCCTGGGAACAAGGGGGAGTCACTTTTGTGCTTTTGGTGAGTGGTGTAGCACCAAATTATTAATACAAAAATTACGGCTTTAAATCATAGACATGTTTTTCCTTTTAATCACCGGGTCGTTTTCCACTAGCCACTATCGAAGCTAATACTTAACCCCTTTGGTTTGAGACTTGTGCTCAGGTAGTAAGAGGAAAGAAGGGGAAAGCAGAAGGAAAGAAAGGGTGAGCGATGCCCAGGGAAGGAGATGAGGGAACTGGGCTGAATGCTTAAGTGGGCTTCTAGCAGTGATCGTGATCCCCCATGAGAAGGCATGAGCTCACCCCATCCAGCTACCCCAAACAAGTGGAGTGAAGCAAGAACGGGGATTTTTGTGCTTTTCCATTGGATGTCTAGCCTGTTTCCAGATTATGCATTTACATGCTATTCCTCTCTGAGTACGGCTTGCAAATAACAATCTAATCCCAACCATTGCTAAGATTATTTTATAGAGAATCTGTACTACTCGCCTCATCAAAAATCTGAAAGCTATTATGCAATGGATTTTTGACAGCAAGCCTCCCTGGGGCCCGCTTTAATAAAATCTATAGGGAAGTCACTCCCTGTGTTGCTGCCCTCATTATGTGGGTTTTTAGGCAATAGGCTTCTCTTGCTTTTCCTCTGTGCAATAACTTTGTCCTTTGCTCTTGTTCACAAAAAAACAGCAAGAAAAAAAATCACTTAGCTATTGCTGTCACTTCTGAAGTGCAGATTATGAACTTCTCTTTCGATCTCTGCAACTGCAGAGGAAAAAGGGTTCTTGTGTGCACCCTATGAGGCAGCACCATGTCTGGACGGGTGTCAGCCTCAGCTTCACCAGCAGAAGCAGAGGAAGGCAACGGCACGGTTATTTCTCTGTGTGTTTTGGGTCGGTATAGTTATCTGTGATATGGAAATGTACTTTTCAAGTCTCCCAGTTTTATACCCTCCAATACACAACAGCACGAATTTAATAGTGTTGTCTGTTTTCTGAGATGTCTTGATTCGAGAAACAAAGGAGGATCCTGTCTTTTAGGCATTTACACAGAAAACATGAAATGAGAACCTGAAAATCTCTTTTAGTATCATCATTCAGTAAGCTTTATAGGATTCTTAAGTATGTAGTAAATTGGGCTGGCATGGTTGATAAACAGATGCTTTTAAAAGAAGAATATTTATTTATTTTCTTTTTTTTTTTTTTTTTCAAAAACCCCACAACAGCCAGAAAACAAACAACTAGAAACCAGCCCTCAGAGAATATGCTGGCACTCACATTTCTTACAATTATGCTCCAAACAAGGGATTTTTCTCTACTTTTGAAGGGAACTTTTGTAGTAACCTTTTCGAATTTTGCAAAAGAGAAAAAGACACACTTGAATTGTATCACATTGTGTTTCATCTGGCATAGCTTTTCAATCTCTTCAACAATTTCTGCTACCACAAAATGTCTTCATGTAACATAGCAACAGTTTCAGCAACTGTGCAGATTTAGAATCATGAAAAACATTCTAGTTTTGTCTAAATCACATGGATCCCTTCCCTAGTCCATGTGTTGTACAAGGTGCATGTCTGGTATTTAAAAGTAGCTATTTCTTCTCCCATAGCAAAATAAAAGAAGAAATCCCTATAAAGCATCTGAAGCATCTTGGAAAGAAAATAACTCCTGATTTACAGGGAAGATATCTTTTTTCTCTATTGATTTTGAATACTTAATAGTAACACATTAAAGATCAAAATAACCAGATCATGATAAATAAAATGGAAACATTAAAATGAAAAAAGATCTATTGCTTGTAAAATACTTACATTCTCATGCAGTGTGTTAAGCTTTGAAATACCTTTCAGACAGGAATCCAGTGTGCAACGTTATGTTACCAAGAAGAGACGGACAAACTGATAGAATTCAGAGAATGTTTCAAAAAGTAGCAGAGTCTCAGACATGTTGTTTTATAGGGACAACCTTAAATATAAAAGTCCCTTTAATCAGATTAAAAGAACAGTATAATAAAGCTTTAGTTATACTTGCATGACTACATATTTAAATACACAAAAGTAAATGCATAAGGTTAAATTGTTAAAATTCTTTCCAAATGCTATATTAGGATGTAGCACAATTTCTATAAAAATACCATTGGAAGATATTTAATATTAGATTAAGGGGAAAAAAACCTCAATTGAAGAAAAACTGACAAACTTGTAACACAAAATGCAGTTCAACATCAGTCAATGGAAAATAGACTCTCTGGTTTGGCAGGTCTTTGCCAGTGTATACAATTATTATTTTAAACTCTTTATTATGCTGGAGTTTGCTAATGGATACTATCTTGAGCTGTCTTTAATCTGCAGAGCAGTCACAGCAGATTAAATCAGTGAGGTGTGCTAAGTGCTCTGCTGCAGGTACACGGAAGGACGGGTAGAGCTCTTTAAATAGCCATCATCTGATGGGTTCTGGATGGGGAGTTATTTAGCAAAAACCCCAGAAAGGAGCAGTCCTGTAACATCAAGAACAGAGGAGGTAACGAATCCACCTGCCAAGGATACATTTCTTTCTCATTTCTGGAGACACATGGGGGCCACCAGCATTATATATCTCTATATACTGATGCAATGCTTACAAAATTTGTAAGAGTAAATATAAACTGAATGTGGAAGCTGTAGCGAGAAACTCCTTTCTCACCAGTGCTCATGGCAGCATGGAAGTGGGCTCCAAACTTCTGTCTGCAGTGAGTTTCTCCTCCGAGAATCACAGCAAAGGAAAGGAAGCCCCACGGAGTGGAAGGGGACCTTGGTGGCTTGATGTCCAACACGTCTATCGGTCACACCAGTATGAATAAAATCAAGACTTGCAGAACATGCAGACCATGATGGTCTGAAAAGGCTGAGGACTGTTATGAAAGCAAGGCCAGAATGCACTTTGTCTAGTAGATAGGGATGGCCCTGAAGGTTATCAGGCACAATTTTGTGTGGAGAGGCCAGAGATGTCTGGGACATAATATTCTGGTAAATGGATAAGTGCTTAGCTCACTTTGAATGTGCACTTTCTGAAAGATCAGATTTCCATTCTCCGATATAAATATAGCAGAAAACAGTGAACTCTAAGATGAGTAGAAACATTAGAAGAGTTACCAAAAATTCATCAGCGGTGCCTAAGTTTGTCTCTATCAAACAGCATGTGAGAAAAAAGTGTAATATAAATAATCCCTTTTAAAAACAAATGCATGAATTTAAGGGAAATGAAGTCAGTCTTGCAATTGGTTTCTTTATAACAATGATTTTGTGCAAATAATTGCTAGAGATATTAACACCTATGGCAATGTTTCCCACCACTGGAGGTCATGGGTACTTCGGGTGTTCTCCGGTCCTCCTCTTCAAAGCACAGCTTTCCACAAGAAATAATTATGCAGCATGAAAACTGATAGATTATTCTGATATCAATGAAGTCTTCATGTCCTTTCACCAAAGTGCAATCAGAATTTTACAGAGTACTTTTGAATGTCATTTATGCAGTTTTCTTGGCAGCATTTGGGAATCCATTCCTGCTATACATGGAGGTACAGAGGCAGAATTGTAAAAATTCTACTTTTCCTTACTTTTCTAAAGCAGGAGAAAGCTGACAACAAGAAACGGAGGGTGGGATGGATATCAGATGTGTAGTGCTATGGGAACTCCAGTAAGCTGGCTGCAGCTCTCTCCACAGCCTGACAGTGCCAGGTTGTCTATTATCTCAACTTTGGTTTGGTAATTAAAACTATTTAGTCAAAAGCATCACTGCATCGCTTTGCTCACTAACTGAAAATTTCGGATCACAGGCATTGCTTGCCAAACACGGAGCGCGTGCTGCGCCTAGCACCTGGAGCGTGTGGTTTACAGCATCTTCCTACACTCAACAGAGCAAATATTTGCATTGCTGTTCAGAATTCAAGGGTGGAAAAGCAAGGTTGACTATGGGGTGTTGTTCATGGCAACATCAGAGCCTAACGGGGAAAGAGCACGGCAGAAGATTGCTCAATTATTTTTGTAGACAAGGGACCTTCCTGTGCATACCATGGAGAAGCTGGTGGGTAATCACCACCTTGCTGTGTCTGCTGGACCTTTAAAGTGAGGCTCTTATCAGTTCTCATAGCTGAGATTGCATAGTTAACTTAGTGCTGGTAGATCAACTCTGTGAGCCATTGTCATGGACATTTGCAAGTCTACTGCGCCAGGTCATAAAAAGATTGGCAGCATCTGGCAATATTTGGAGTTTCACACCTGTAAAGCTGTCAAACTGTCCATAATATATGTGCTCATTGCCTTACAAAATGATCCGAGAAATAGGTTTATCAAGGTTTGTGCATGCCTGATGACTCCAGGAATAAAAAGGAAAGATCATATCGGCAAGATCTTTACCAAATCAAGACTGTTTCCCAAAATCAAGCATATTTTGGCTTCTCAGAGTTCACTCTTACTGTCATTCAGTGAGAGTCAACCCGGGCTTTACCTCACTTCCAAATGGTGTTTCTCACTGAGTGTTTGCACGTAGCAAAACAGGCTCTGTGGCTACAGGGCATGAGCATGCAGCAGTTGGTGGTTTTTTCTCAAGGACTGAACACACAGTGAGGGGCCTTGAGATGAAACTGGGAAGGTCTCATCGTTCTCTGTGTTGTATAGCAAATCAGACTGTATCTGGTGCTTCTGAAAGACCAAGGGAGAAAGTGTTAGCAGGAGAACAAGAGGAAGAAGGCTGAGCTACATCATGAATAGAAAAGATAGATCTGGAAAATAACTCAGTGAAATAAGGCCAATGTTTTAGGGGTTTCCTATTTGGATTACATGACTTTGGTATCAAGGGAAAGTTTGGGTTTGATTTTACTAGGAGTTGAATCAATTGGATGGTGACCGATTAGAGGAGTGTTCTCCCATGGCATATTTGAACAAGAACAAACAAACAAACAGGTCATTCAAATAATGCACTGCATTGGTAAAACCATGAATAATGCAACTCAGGACCAACTGAACTATTATAGGAAACTCTAGCATGTGGGATAGGCCTTTGGCCTGGTTAAATGCCCCAATACGGGCCTGCAAAGTCAGGGACAAAAGAGGACATTCGGCACCTTCTGCTCCATCGTTCGCATGATGTGGTCAGGTTATTTTGCTTGAGCTTTGGAGCAAAAGCAGCCAGAAACAGCTGTCTGCCTGCGTGTCCTATACATAATGCAAGCTCCATGAGATCTTTTTCATGACTGCATGCTTCTATCCGAGTCTGCCAAATTGCTCCTAAAACATATCCCTCCTCAGTTGTGGCACTATTTTAAGACAGAGTCTTCTTATTTACCTTGACTGGCTTTTCTCCCAAAGGCTTATCCACTTTCAACATATAAGGTTGCTATAGAAAATGCAGCATTTCAGTGCCAATATAATAATAATAATAAATTAACTATTATTCCAATATTAGTATCCATATCACACAGTGAGAACATTGACAAATTAGACAAATACAGTTTCTAACTTTGCTTTCACATTCATTTTAAAAAAGCAAGATGTTTTCTAATATTCTTACTTCTCCTTTGGAACTGACTGCTGTGTGAGTGATATTTGGTGGGGCGGGTAAACAGAGAATCTGTGCATGAATGAGATACATAGGTTAACAGCTGCATATAGGGCACTGCGAGTGGCATTTAACCTGGGGGATGCTCTAATCCCTGAGCCGCAGGACACTGAGGGACCTTGTGCCAGTCAAAAAGCAAGCTATGCAATATCAACACCAGCGCTAGGAGAAAGATAATTTCTATGCTGCAACTTCAAATAAGGTTTAACTAAAGCTTAAGTATTTCTTATGGTTATCTGCACATTTGTGAATCTCATCGAGTTTGATATATTTATTTTTCATTTAGAGATTGAGCTTGTAAAATAACAAATTAAGAATTGCACTCTTTCAGGAAGATCAGGAAAAATAACTTTTTTAGGCAACGTGGGTCTCTGGATGCTTCTTGTTGCTTTGTGTGACATAACCCTCTCCTACACACCCTAAAATAGGAGGGTTTTTTGTTTTGTTTTGTTTTAAAGGAACATTCTGACTTTCCCATTTCCAAGGTGCCCAAGTAATATAGAGGCAAGTAATCTAACCTTGATTTTTCCAGACCCACACACCAATATGAAAACAACTACAGTCTCAAAGTCAAGAGGTTTATGTGTGCATTCAGTAAGATTTAAGTTCATGTCAAACACAATTGCTTAGTTCAGGTAAGCTGAGTACCATCGAATATCTTGTCAGGCATAGTCATTTAATTAAATCTCTCTCTTTTTTTTTTTTTCTGTGCTATTTCTATAATAGCGTGCATGTAATCAGTGAAAATTGGTAATATCATTCTCTTTGCTGCTCATTTGTACAGTAATGACTTATGGCTCCTGTGCCTGTAAATGTACCCAGAAGCATCAGGTGCCACCGTTCAACTGCCAGGAGCCAAACAGGAGGAGGACAGTGGTGTTAGAGTTGTTTTTCAGGACACTAAAGAACAAAAGCAGATCATGAGAACGAAATGATTCCTGCTCTGTGAGAGGTACGATGACTGCGTCTGCAGAATGCAAAACATATCGTTGGACTGAAAAGAGAACTGCTGTAAAAATACAGATACATATACACATGTGGCTGATAGGAGTTTTGGTTGTCTGTGAACAAAAAAAATAAAAGAAAAGAACTAAAATCTGCATTAATTAAAGCTGAGAATGGGAGAAATAAATCAGTAAGAAATAAAGTGAGGAGGTAATCAATGAGGAGGGAGGATCCTGCTGGTAGGATGCAATTATACTTCACAGGGAGGGACACAGAGAGATTGATCAAAGGACAGCTCCCTGGTTATCATGAAATATTTTGCTCCACTTGCTGTGAGGACACAAAAGTGGTAATTGTGTCAGTCTTGTAGTTAAAGTTTTAAAATAACAGAAAGTTGACACAGATAATTGCATTAGCTGAAAAAAAATAAAAAAGAGGTATTGAAAATCACAGTTTTTTTCCGTTAGACATCAGGAAAGAGAGAAAAATCGAATAGCAGACCCAAAGCATTGATGTCAGGTCTCAAAAATTAAGTCTGATACACAGGAATAAAAGCTGAGTTGCTTAGGATGATCTGAAATGAAAAAACAAGCAGAAGTGTGGATAAAACTTCTCCTTTTATTAACAAGAAAGTTATTTGTTTAAAAGTGCTATGACACCATCTCCAGCTATGCCAAACAACTTACCCAGGTTGTAACAAGATTTCCTTCACCTACAGAGAACTGGGAGAGTTAATGAGTTAGTTCTTATTTTTAATACTTAATTCCTTTGTGGCTGTGCCAGGAGGTTAGGGCATCCCTGTAGTAGTGGCCGAAAAAAATGGTTTTAGATGGGTGGTCCCAAGAAGTTATAACTAGTAGTTGGTTTAGTTCAGTCTTAACAAATAATCCAAGCCCTCTGTTTTCTACAGTTAATTGGATTAATCTGTTTTTCAGTTTCATTTACAGTTTCATTTCAATTACTTATGAATACTGTATTACAAATAAAGAAAGAATACTGTACTATTCTGGTGAATCCTACCACTGTTCAATGAGAAGTAGATATAGCCAGTCACTGCTTAAAGAGGAGACATTAGAATGGTGTTAAATCTAGATTTAAGAAAACCTTTGTCTCATACAGCACTCATTTCCTAAAAGAAGAATGTCTTTGTAAGCAAATTTTTAGGTTAAATGTTCTCTGCTATCCAGAGCTTGTATGAGCTGCAGTCTCAACTGAAGACATAATTATTTTTTCTTTTTAAGTAGGTGGGAGAGGAGATTAGCATTATTGTTTCTCCCTACTTCATAAAGATGTTGCAGACTTTTCCCGTGGTGTCCCCACAGTCGGGTCCGCGTTGCAGGGTGCAGGTGCTCCTGTTCTCATCTCTACTCTTCACGCACTGGATAAAATTTCACACAGTGCAAAAGAGCAGAGCTATAGGTGTCCTATTTTAAGAACCTTTCTTGCTGAGGGATGAGGGGTCTGCCATCCTTTGCTGGTGGAAATCAGGACGCCGGAGGGATATGCAGAGATGCTTCAGTGTAAAAGAGCTAGAGCTGTCTCCGAGGAGCTCCTGGGAACAAGCTTTTGCCTTTGGCAATGGGTTACTTCTGAGGTCACCCTTCTGCAAAATGTTCTTTCAACAACTTTATGCTGTTTTCCAAGTGGTTGGAATATACCTGCCTCAGTTCAGGGGAGTCAAGAACCTCCAAGGGAATGAGAAACAACCATACCTTCCTTGAAAACACCAGTTGAAATATTTTTTCTGTCCACCTTCATGAGTAAATGTACTTTAGGTTGGATGTATTTATCACTGAATGCATGCATTTCTCAACATGAAAAGTTGAAACAAGTTTCACAATATTCACTTTGAGTATGACCTTTAATAGCCATAGCAGCATAAGGAAGGTTCAGGCTAGGCTGCCTTCCCCTTCCAGAGGGTCCCACAGCCACTGGAATCCCAGCTGGACCCCCAACATGGCCAGTGCTCTCCCCATCACCCAGCTTTCCTGCCCCAATTTCCTAAGTGCTGCCCTGGCTCCTATTTGCCGCAAGGTAACTGCTCCAAAGAAACGGGAGCATCTCAGTGAACATCGGGACCAAAACCCTCAGAAAGAAGACAATGATTACAGGCTCATTAGGCAAACCTCGAGTGAAAGTGCTGTGACCAAATGTTCAGTAGTTACAGTGCCATAAATTTTCCTAAATGGTGAAGTGTTTTAAGCCAGCTCTCACTTATTCTGGGTCATGGTCATTAGGGGAGGAGTCCCTGCTCTAACGCACGTGGCAGAAAGAGAGGTTGAATATTCTGGGAGCGCTTAATTTTTCCTTTTAAGGGATGGTCTCAAGCCAAAAGCCTGGATCAGAACTAAAGCTTTGAATGCAGGTTTGTGGTTCAAAAGCATCTTTGTTCCAGGCACAAGCAATGGAGCATGGGAAGCTTTCCTCTTGTATTTGATTTTAATACATTCAGCCTAAAGATCTAGATTTTTGATTTTTGGTCCATTAAGGATGGATGATATTTGTACACAGACCTACAGTTTTGCTTTGTACTTTTTTTTTTTTACATTAGGGAAGCAAATATTGCTTTATAAAGCAAAAAGAAGCTGAGTAAATTCACAGTAGCAATTAATATTAAATATGCGATATATATAATTGATGGTGATGGTGACTGAGTAAATTAACTCCGGATTTTATTTTTCTTGGAGGGCTTGGTGTGTTTCATAGAAAATTGATTAGTTGCCTTGCCTTGACTTTATTGCGCAGTATTGAACTCGCTGGCACCGAACCTGCTGCATCTGTGTCTTTGAGGGAATGAGTAATGCAACCTACAGGAGTTGGTTTAAGGAAGGAATAGGAATCCGAACCATCCGTTGCAGAGAGAAACAGTTATTGATGTCAGTCTTGCGGCAGGCTAAAGGATCAAGATATGCTACTCGCTGCACCTCCACTAGACCTGCCAGTATTGGAGTGCCCTGGAGGTCACCCAAAACTTTCCTTAAAGGAACATCCAAATGGAAATATTGGCTTCCTACAGAGATGGCACAAAACTCCGCGTAATATAAAAGGATTAGTCTTTGGATACAATTCTACTATAATTAATGAATATACCTTTCATAACAGTCCACATGATTAATAAGGTTGACACAACAGTAACTGACTGTTAAATGTGATCATTTTTTCCCTGCGTACTGCACTTTTTCTCAGCTGTCTCATGAGTTTCTTCTTAGCTCTGGTCACCAGAGGGGCAGACAAAACAAGCCGCACAATAACAGAGAAATTTGTGTGATTTCAACTGGTCTGCCTTGCACTTGCTCTTTGAGTGACAAGTGGCAGAGAGCCAACTCTTAAGCTAATGTTTGGAAAGAAGGGACTAGTTCATTGCACTTTTGTTCAAAGCATGCCCAGGGGTAACGAAATGGAACAATTCAGCATTGTCAAAGGGCTGAGAAGGCATATGATTTCCTTTCTAAATACATCATGGAGCTTAATGCCAAGAAGGGAGAAGAGCTATTTAAATTAAAGACAATGTTGGCACAAGGATATAACAAAAGGAATAAAGTGTTCATAAATAAATGGAACTGGAAAATTGGAAGATTTTTAAGCATTAGAGATGTGAAGTTATGGAAACGTCTTTAAATTTAGGTCTACACATCAGTGGGGTCTCATTCATAGAAATGACCGTGCAGTATTTATCAGACATATTACTCTTCTGAAAAAGAACAAAAAACAATGCCTAGAAGTGATGTATTGACGTGGAGTCAGTCACATGAATCTTTCATATTCCATGCAGAACTAACTATAGCCTTATCCATTAGATTTTTACCGCTATATTTGCACATTTGGTCTCTCTTTTTTTCTTATCTATGTCTCTCTCAATTATTAAATAAATTACTATTCAAAAGGTAACGTTACAATTCTATTTATACTTCCAGGTTCTTCACTGAAACTCGGTACTCAGTATTGAGCACAGTTTCTAAAAGTGAAAGGATTTATTTTTTACAAAAATATATTAACAGAGAAAGGATTTTGAAAAAGAAACTCGGAACACTCTGCAATGCTCTATTATTTAGTCCTTGAAAAGGGGGCCATGGCAGCTTACCTTACTTGTGGTTCATGCAGCTACATAATTTTTGAATTTTAGGGTATTTAGAATGGAATTCATTAAACTATCAGTTTTTTCACGAGATGATTCTAGGGAAAGAGTAAGCTTCATCTGTGGATCTCCCTAAAGTGCAAGTGATTAGTATGTATACTGAAAATGCACTTTTTCTGTATTATGGCACTGTTTAAAATTATTTTGCCCTAAATAAGCATGCAGCAAAGGGGCATTTTTTTCACTTTTGCTGTTTGTTTTGCTGCTTGTTTGCACAGAAACATATAGGCTATATATAGATAGACAGGGAAAGATAGAAATAGAGATATTTATATAGATACAGATGTAGGTGAAGATGAAGTTATAGATGAAGATTCAAGTGTAGATGTAGATATTAATCAGGCAAGATAACATACATGATCCCAGCCATGGAAACGTCTTTGGACAGTGTGCCCATCGGAGGAAAGCTACAACCCACACGCTGCTTGAAGGGGCAGGCTGCTCTCAACCACAGTCTTGTGGTAGTGCAACGACACCAAGAAACTGCCGGATAAACTATTATTTATTCCACTGCTCTTCAAGTACTTTTTTTTTTTTTTTTTTTTGCTCGGAAACAAAGAACACAAGTAAATGTCCAGGAATCTTCTGCCCTGCCTTCTCTGAGAAGATTATGACACAATGCGGCACTGCGAGGATCCTAAAAAGTCTGTTTTTGGTATACAAAATTGAAAAAGGCAGAGCTTTGTAATGCATGCAGGTTCCCAAAGCACTTTATGCTTGGACCCAGTCGGGGGTAAGGGAAGCCTAAAACAAACTGAGGGGGAAAAAATCACCTCTTTTCAATCTTTTTACCATGCCTCAATTCCGTTTTAAGAAAACTGCACAGTGCCAGAAATCAAGGCGTGAGAAACATCTGTGATTCTGAATTGCTCATTTTTGTAATACGGTGACTCTCTGAGTACCGCCTGATGCACATCCTCCACTTACTCCTGCTCACTTTTTACACCTTTTTAATTAAAAAGATTGCTTTATCATTTTCTTTTAGACTGCTTTCCACTTGTTCTTCTACTGCTGAAAGCATATTGAAATGGCAGAGAGAAAAAGTGGGAAGCATGAGATCTTGGGGTGAGTAAATGAACAAAACCATGGAAAGAGTTTGTAATAAGCTATGATAACCAAAAAAGCATGAGATGGGCATATTACCCCGAGAAGTTACTGTAAGTAAAGAAATGACAGGATGAGTTAGGTCCTATGAAGTAAAACATAGGGAGGTTCTGATGAGGCATCTTGAATGTCTCATGAAATAAGAGGTCACTAAAAGATTGGTTTTGCTTATGCCAGCAGAATCCCTTCAAAAACAAATGTCTGTCTTGGGCTGGGATGATGATATATCTATTCCTGCATTACTAACTTCTACATTTCTGCATTGCATCTCAGTCAAACATTGAACACGGCATCTTTACTCATTACCTTATAAATCTACTGTAGCAACCTAGAAGTCGTAAAATTGCCAATGTATATTTATTGAGCAGGAGTATTTTTTATCAGGGCTTTTTCTTCTGTATCTTTCAGTGGCAGCAGGCTGATACCTATTGAAATTCAGAAACATTTTGTATACATAGATGTTTATTTTGATGTTATTTAAATATATGAAACCTTGCTATATATGTGGCTTCTGATACTTACATGCAAATTTATTTTAAAATGATGACTAAGCCAATATAAACCACATGTAAAGAAAACATTTTTTTTCCAAGAGTTGCATGCCAAATTTCAGCCAGGCAGAATTTTAATATAGAACCTTTAGACATACAAACCTCTCAGAAACAATATTTATAACGGAAGTTTTGACAGCACCTTCAGCACAGCAGCGAAAATAACACCACCATAATGGAAAAGAAATGATGATAAACAGAATATATTATAAAGGAGGGTCTAACAAATTCTTAGCCTTTACTTTTGTCAGCAAGCCTACGACAGGCAGTGAAATAAAAAACAAGCCATAGCTTTTAAATAAGAACAGCCTAAACAACAAAAGGGTTTCTGTAAAATAGATGAAGAAAATATAATACTATTCATACTGCATAAGGTACTATTTTCATTAGAAACCATAATTCATGAATTAACACTGAGAGCACTTATAACTTAAGAGGTGAAAAATGGGGCTATCTGTCATTTTGGAAACACATTTTCTTCAGAAAGGACGTTCTTATTACATTTCCCAGGCAGGTTTGTTAATGCCTCATACTGGTACGTGGGGTTTGGAGTCTGGCTTCTGGGAAAAGAGGCAGAGCGTGGGAGCTTGGAAAGCCCATGGGAAAATGAGCGATGGGATAGATGGCCACAGTGTCCTCCTTGGCAGAAGGTCCTCGGAGCTGCCACACGTGAGCATGGACAAAGGGCTGCTCTGCTTTAGCTCCATGGAAATACATACGTGCATGCATGAATACCTACATGCTACATAAGACTTCGAACATATCAGAACTTGTATAATAAATATTGGAAAGAATCATTGCCCCATATTTTCTAACCATTTCCTGCATTGCATATTTCAAAGGCAGCGGCAAGGGTGAATTCCTTCTCTTGCCTAACATGGCACCAACATGACAGCTTCATACAAGGCATGACAGCAGCTCTCCCAAAGAATCAAACATTGCTTTTGATCACATTTTTTTCGGTATAAAAGTAACTATTAACCAACACAATGAGTCTGTCACTGTGCAAAATTATATTAAACATAGCATTGGCCAGTGTTCTGTTGGAAGAAGCTATCTTTAGTGAAGAAGTATGTCTTTATAAGAAAATTTAAGTTGTTAGAATGTAAATGTTAAAAAATGTATTCAAACTCTACCTGGTGTCTGTGTTTAATCTCCCTAATGTAATGTAGTGTTTTAAAAATAAAATGTAGGAAGAAAATTTCACAACAATGATGTCCTCTCTCTCAGCTTGGCATGTTGTATGTAAATTAGATATTCCCAAGGCTGTAATGTATTTCATCCTCCATTCATTTGAGACAAATATCGAGATTAAACCATTAGAAATGTATATTGTTTCAGCTCTCAAATAATTTCACTGTAAAGCATTGTCATTTGTTGGCTAATGTGAACTGAGCTGATTAAAGCAAAGAGATCAGTAATGCCTTCTGTAATTTCAAAGTCGTCTTTGCAAGAAATGTGATTCCTCACACGGGCATGCCCAGATACCTACATATGTCCCTGCATATCTATTATTGCCTTATAGTAAATGCCCCATTCTAAAGATTAAGGTGCAATTTATCTACTCTGAAGAGTAGATCTCTAATTTTTTAAGGGCTGCTGTAAACAAAGAAGTCATCCCTACCTCTTTGCTCACTTAGCCTTGTGTGTCTCTGAATATCACTCTTCTGTGAAACAGTTGTCCGGATTTGACCCAACAGTCACTCCTTCCCTGCCCAGCACAACTCATAGGGAGCCACTTCCCTTGTCACTTCTCCTAATCAACATCCAAGGATAACAATTAAATGTTAATAATAATGATAATGAAATGGCTTTATCCTGTGCTTCAGTGGCCTGTGATTTGTCACAACGCAAAAGGAAATGTGAGGGTTTTTTAATAGAAACTCACACACTGTACACCTGTCACATTTTTCTAAGCCTGGCTGAGGTCTTGGAACATTTTACATGCGTAAATATCTGATAAATAATAATGGTTAATTAAGCCTTGTTTTTCTGCTAAGAAAACCCTTTCAGGTTCTTTGCTTGAACAATCCTTTGCATAAGAATCCTGTGTTTATTAGAAAATGGGGAAAGGTGGTGCAATTTTTTATCATAAAGTGAGAAATTTTGTCACATATTTTAATTTGAAGAATAACGTTCACTTATTCCTTGAAAATAATTTATCTCGTATGTCAATTTCTACAATGCTTATCTCTCATGTTGGCAGTATATATAATAACCATATAGGTTCTATTTATATTGTTCTCTAATTTTGCTCTGAAGGGGAATTTGCATTTATTCACCTCTGAATCTCCCAGATTACCTGAATTTCATGCATGCTACGTGCCACGTGGACTATTTCTGGTCTTGATCCCCATCCCAGAAGTCCTCATAACCTTGGCAAGGCATTTCTAGCACTTTGGAAGTGCTGCGTCACCAGTCCTGTCCATGGATTTAAACAAAATCACCTGCACTGCTATTTTTGGCCAACACGTCAAGGCACAGAGGACGAGGCACTGGGATGGTGACGTCTGGGCCAAGGTCGTATCCAGACTCCTGGGTAGTCAAATCCAGGCAGGAGACACTGATGAGCTCCTGCCTAGCGGGTTCAGCCCCTACTGGCGATTTCTTTTGGCATTAACCACACATTATTTCCTATCACTAATTTTCTATTGGCACATAACTCTTTTTAGCCTCAGGTGACCTATTCTGTGGATGTGATTCATCTGAGCAAAAAGCTTTCTTCTCTGTGCTCACAAAGCCACCACACTGTCACTAACTGGGCATGGGCACCGTATTCAGTGTATGTCTCTTCTCCAGATAAAACCCTGCTGTTTTTTACTGCTCAGCATGGCTAAAATGGGTAAGTATCATAAATAGCAAAAGAGCTAGAACTTGACCCAGGCTCTCCTCATCACGAATCCCAGTTTCAGCAATATTCTCCTCTTTGACACTGTCAAATACAGACCTTCCCTGACCAGAAGGCTCTTACGCGGTTGTTTTGTTCATATTATTTCTCCTCTTTCCTTTGCTGTATCAAACATAAACTTCTCATTTCCACTCCCAGAGACATGTGCTGTCCTCACCTCTGTTCAGATCATACCACTAACTTCCAGTGTTAAAAATGTCCATTTTTCAAATTGGCACTTTCATGATTTCTCCTGTAGTATCACTCCCTCTTTGCAGGATCTCCCCATAAATGCAAGCAAAAATAATTGCTCCTCCTCCAAAATGTCCCTCAGACAATTCTTTTGCTGAAATGACTTTTTTTTCCATTGGCTAGAGGTGTGCTGAGATGTACTACATACATGTTAATCAATATTATCTCATTGCTTTCTCACATTCCTCCAATTTTTTTATTTATTTCTACATTCTTGCCTGTCTTACACTGAGATTAGAAAAGCATCTTTTAGTCCTGTGTTTTCACCTTATTTAGACAGCTGCCAACACCTACGAAATGGCCTCAGAGGCACTACAGTGACACAAAAAATAAAGAATTATAGGCATATAAAGATGCCTGCGAATCAGAAACATTCTCCTAAAGGGAGTCTGGTTGAAATTTACTGGTGCACATTAAATCTCAACTGTTCCCTGACTTTAAAAAGATGATGCACCCAGGCGTGGATGGAGACGCACCGGAGAGCAGCATGTGGTTTCTCATTATGTTCAGAGAAATACTTTGAGTTATAGGTGTACTTTCGCTCATTTTTATGGAAGAAAAGTGGGGATCCTCCACAGGATTTACCTCTAGGTCGAAGCACGGACAGCAATTTTGCAGCCTGGCCCTGCAAGGGCTCACGCTTTGCTGCTCGGTGCTAGAAGCAGCCAAGGAAGCAAATTCCAACAAAGTCTTTTTCCCTCTGCCATCGGACAGATGTTTCCCTTTTCAGCGCTATCTATAATGCAACATATGCACTTGAATATGCAGGAACAACTGATACAAGACTCCCTACCTTCCACCAGCCACTGCCTGCAAACATTATGATGAGAAATAGTAGCTGTTTTCCTTTCCTACGCTGTTCTTCATGATAACTAGCACAGGAAAGGTATTAGAGGAGACAGAAGATGGGTCACTAATACCTTCTGAGGGCAAAATTTTGCAATATATTATTGATTAAAATGCTTTTGGTGAAATGGCGATGATACCACTTTTTTTTCCTTTTCTTTTTCACTTAAGGACAAAAAAGCACTAAGCCCTCATATCTTTTAATATTTCTTTTCAAACAGAGATGATGGAATGCCAAAGAAAATCATGCAAACAATTCCTTCATCGGTCTGTCCTGGAGGCCAGCCAGAGCCTAGATCATTTGGCCATGACCATGAAGGGCTGGCTGAACAAGTGGGAACAAGATACTGCGTCCAGGCTTTGTAAAATGGCTGAAGATGCTCTGTCCTTTTCAAAAATGTGTTTAATTTTTTTTTTCAGAGTAAAAATAAAGTCCACTTTTTTTTTTTTTACTGTGTTCATTTGAAAATAAACTGTTGAGAAGAAGAAGAAAGGGAGAAATCATGTTTTGCTATAATGGTGCTGTCTAGTTCAGTCATAATCTTATGGCACAGAAAGTAAACCACTTAAGAATCTGCTTTTTAAGCGCTGCCAGGATTTCTAACCTCTTCTCAAAATACATGAAAGACCTCTTAAATGTATTGCCTTAGTACACTGCAAATCTATTCATTTAGCAGTTGTATCAGATATATTTCTTTGTCAGCTACCCATTTAAGAAAGGATCATCTTAAAAGGCACTGACATAAATTGTTGTGGGGAAGATCGATTAGTTTAAAAGGTTTTTCCTTTTAACAGATCAGATAGCTATTATATCTCACCATTCGGCATATGGAATTTTCATTGAACAAATTCAGGATTTAATCATTTATTAAAGCACATATTCATTTTAAATGATTTCACCCAGATTTCATAATCATGACTTACTTAAGTAAGTAAGTTTTCCACTTGTGCATAGCATTGAATGGATGTGATCAAGTGGCAATGAAATTCCTCCTAATAAGCCCAATAATGAGCAAGGAGAGAATCATTCAGCTGAGACAACTAAAATCAGTTTTTACAAGGAATGTGGCAAATTGTCAACACTTTGCTATGAATTACAGAGCACACAGGTGAGCACTACAGATCCCTCCAGTTGTGGCATTGGCTATTTGTTGGATCCCAGATTAAATCACTGACTTAATTCCTACAAGTGTGTAAAGGAGTATACATGAACCATTGCTATTTACAGTTCTGAAAAAAAATCACAGTTTTTGACAGATATGTAATTGCTGTTATGTTTCTTGAAATTAGTTCATAAGAAAGATGCTGAAAACAGCAATCTGTTAAATAACTTTAATTGAATTCTAAAGGCAAAATTCTGCCAATCATTATTCCTACCCAGTAACACTTTTCTTTGCAATTAGTCTATTGATTTTGTTGAGACTAGATATAGGTTGAGATCAGGTGCCATATGATTAGCACGCAAGTAAGTGACAGAGCAGAACTTCACCTTAGTGTTGAAATGTGGTGAGAGCCTTTCCTTTCTTAGGGGCTTTTCAGCTTGTTTAAGGTGAAGTAATCCATGCATTATCCATGCATTATCCATCCACTCTTTAACACCAGTACGGACAACATACAGGGAGTATAATGGAAGCATAAATTGTCAGTGACTTCGGTAACATGGTTTCTTTTGCATGAATCCCAACAATTTTTTTCCCCTTGTCTTGATGAAGAAAAAATTTTTTGATATCTCCACAAACACGAGGCACATTGATAATTAAATAAACTAGCTGTGGAAGATCTCTGATTTCATCAGCCTCCCACACATTTACTTTTGTGTTCTCGGTTTTGCTGTATGCCTAATTAATCAGGAGACTTCACAATTACATCTAAACTACCAATAGATTTTTTATGCTTTTAAAGCGTAGGAATAGGAAACAGAATCCGAAGGGAAGGATTTTGAATTAGAAACTTGCTGGAAATGGTATTACCTCAATCCCTTGCATTCAGCTACCCTTTCAGGCCCACAGATGAATTTTCAAGCTAAGTCTTACAGCAAACCCAGATTTATGCCACTGTTGAGGGATTTTTTTAATTATTTATAGTATATTTTCTTGTGAAAGCCTCACAGAAAGGAAAAAGCATTTCCATCTTTATTCCTTCCTTTTAGTATACTTACCTAATCTCAACAGGAACAAGATGTCACATTTCAGATCAGTTTATACAGATTCATGGAGTTTGGGAGGCAAGAATATCTCCATATGAATGGCATTTCAAACCTGAATTCAAACACTGTGCTGCAATTCCCTCTGAAGATTCTGTTTCACGTACTACATATTGAGGAGTAAGCTGAAAGGACATCATGTTTCTAAAGCTAAACAGTGTGTTTATTGTGATAACTGTTTACAGAGAAGCTGCACACACAACACACTGACTTTCTGCCTCTGCTTTAACCTCTTCTGTGTGCTAACCTGTGCTCTTGCTGAAGTTCCTTGTTGGCTGCTACAGATTTCTTTTTAATGCTGACTCTTATGTATTTCACACAATAGCCTATGAGTTATATGAGTCAGTGAAAGGACACATTTTCTAAAGCCATGGACCTCCCAGGTGACAGAAGGGACACTTGTGCCTAAAATTGTGGGGTTCTTTTCTCTTGCAAATTTGGTTTTGCATCTCTAACCTTTTCCAGGTTCCAGGTTATGTACATACAATTGTGCTTGCACGAGATCTGCGGGGAGAGATGGAAGGAACAGGGCTGCTCTCATGCTTTCTTCTGTGCTTTGCCAGACTGAGCACTTCAGAAGCCAGCAGATGTCCAGCACGAGACACCTGCTTAAGAAGCAACAGACAATGTTGTTATACTCCTACATCATCTTTTTTTCTCTTTCAGCCAGCATGACACTAACTGTAGCCCTAAAGCTCAGGAAAACCAGAGGTCATCCTAGCAAATATCTTGCACAAGCATTGCTGGGACCCGTAAGCAGGTATGCAGAAAGAGGCAGGCTACAAGATGCTGTCAAGTGGCTAAATGACTTCAGAAGACCAGGACATCCAAAACCATGGAGAGCATGTGCTCTGCATAAGTCAAGCAGTGCGTGTGCTGTAGGATAACGAATCCTTGCTGCTACTCACTCTGTTCAGTGCAAGGATTCAAACCCAGATTACCTCAAAAGTGACACTTTTTGACATCTTCAATCAACATACTTCATGTCTTTCCTTGGCGATTTGCAATATGCCTCTTGCTGGGTGTTACTAGAATTGGTAGAAGCCCTTATTCCAGTTGTATTACAAGCTGCACCTGGTGAGGGGAGGGGTGTTTGCTGTGTCCAAGCCCTGCTTGCTCTCTTGGAGGCCCTAAAACACGTGCCTACCATCAGCAAGTGCAGCAAATGGTGACTGAGCTCTTAGCATTGTAAAATATACCAGTGGAAACCCTCCCCTTGCATTGCCCTATTGCCACGTTGTTGAGTAGCCTCTACTCTCGTGTGTGCATCAGGTAGCTACTTACTCTAATGACTAGGACATATTATGATCTACCCATTGCATTTCTTCTAGGAGTCCAGATTTTCTCACCAGTTTTAGAATATTTTTGCTGTACCCTACCTGGTACAGTTCTTGGTAAATTTTCTTGACTCTATTTCTGGGCTTATATTGCTTCTTCCTCCCCATTAAAGCTGAAATCAAAGGGTTTGAGAGTAAGCAACTGCAAATATGTTTTCCAAATACCCAGAAGCCTTTTTTCCACACTGTACTTAGCATCTGTTTCATTTATTATATATATTTTTGTCAATCATTGTATATTTCTATATATTCTGCATAGTAATATGAAAAAATAAAAAAATACATGTGGTTGCTGAGGAAAGAAAAGATTCATGCATTACTGGTCTGCCTTTCTGGCACTTCACCTAACATTCTAGCCATGAGAACAGAAACCAACTTGCTGAAATCTTTTCCAAACCTTTTCTGCTTTTGCCTTCAAGTTCCACTTAGAGAGCTTTCAATTTCTTCTTGATTTGTTTAGCAGGAAAATGGAACAAATGCACTTGGACCAAAAAGGCATCTAGAGACATTTGGTTTGGGCTTTAGGGACTTCAGTTATGCACCCAGGCAGAGTACATACCCTAATAAAGTAGATAAGGCACTGAAATTTTGAATTCGTTCATTCAGCTGGCATTCTTTATTGGCATGTGCTGTGATTTCAGTGGTATTTCTTGTGCATTAATTATGATGAACAGTAATTTCCCATATATAAACAAGATATTTTTGCAAAACATATACATGATATATATATAGGGATTTGAGTTTACGGGTTTGGAGTTTCCATTCTAGCTATGCTAAAGGTGCACAGCAGGAGAACTTTCTAAAACACGAATTAGCTGTATGTCTCAAGTTCTGTCTATGAAAGAAAAGTAGGTAGTAGTTCCCAATGACACATAAAGAAGAATCTATCGTATAATTGAAGGCAATTTGTGACTGCTTCGTGTATTAGAGTTATTCCTAAGTATGATGCCAGCACTAAGAGCCTCTCCGGAATAGGTGGGATACTGTGATACATAGGCAAGCTACAGATTCATACCTGCTTTTTAATATATATACAAGAACATCTCTGGATAAAATAAGAATTGAAACATTTCATGTATTATACTATAGGGCATTCAAGCTACTAGCTGATAGGTATAATGAGAAACTTTCCATTTAGGTATTATATTGTTGTGTGGTATAGGGTTTTTGCACCTTTCTTTGAAGCATCTGGCATGGGTTATTTTCAAAACTCCACTATGAGCATCGTTTTGGCTTAACATAATAATTTCTATACTCCTGAAACTGGGACATTCTAATTATCTTGCAAAGTTACAGTACTGTACTGCTAAAACCACTTTAATCTATAATAATAACTGAAAATAATCATAAGCCAAAAGACTGTTTACAAGTTGACACAAATGACCTAATCCTTGCGAAGAGCCGTAGTGGAAAAAGTGTGAAAAATGTACTTCACAGAAGCATCCTTGGCAGGAGAACTGAATTCAGTGAAAAGGTTTAATACATTTTAACGAATCCCTGAATTGGGTGACAGAACTATAAGAGAGTATCTTGTGCCTCAACGGTCGCCAGAAAAGTTCTTCTAAGAGACAGTAGGTATCTGATATGTTATGGAACGCTGTGAAAAATAGCAAATATAATAAACAGAAAAATGGCAAGAAAATATCTAAACAAGACAAACTAACCTCTGTAAGAATTTTCACAGCTTAATCCCCTTGAATATGACTTGTGATATGAATGTGTATTAATATTCTTCCAGCAGCTGTATGGGTCCATTAGCCAAATGCTATTCTTCATAACAAAACCATTAGAAATATACGGCCACAAAGTGCTTCTGGCTTGAGTCCAGCTGAACCTATATTTCAGCAAACAGCTCCAATACAAGGAAAAGAGAAAGAAAAAGGGAAATCTTTTCCTGAGCATGTCATCTCTCCAAATCTAATAATGTGTAGTGGGACAGATCAGGCAGATTTCTGCATTGTCCAGAAGTTATAGGTTAAAGCTGGGAGAGACTGTTTAATGAAGTATGAGTGCTTCCTGGCTTCAGGACAATATGAAATACACGCTGTTAACCTCAATACTGCTGTCTCAACAGCATTTAGTTTTCTGCGTGGCAAAAAGCAAGATATGAAATTCTGTACTTAAGAAATGTCCAGGGTACTGCAAACTTGAAGAAAGCAAATCAAAATAACATTTTGATTATAACGCTTTGTAAATAATAATTATAAATAAGGTTTTTTTTATTTAAGTAAGAGAAATTAGAAAAATAGCCTTCAAATGGTAATGCAAATTTTGTCTACAGCTTTACTTAAAGCAAAATTAATGCAATTCCCCAATGCTTAAGTTGTGAGAAATGATCTTTACTGGAAAAATAACGGGTAAGGTTATCGCAGGCAGCATTTGTTATGGCATAAGTACAACTCAAGTGCTGGAAGGAGAGAAGTTAATGTGGGTAAAGCAAAAGGCCAAGACCACCTATTCTTGACTATCATTTCCCAGATTTATTGCTGTGCCCTTGTATAGATTCCTTAATTTTTACTTTGTTTCAACTCCCCCATCATAAACTAGGGCTAATTTGCCTTAGCACAGCTATTCAGCCTAAAAGTCATTGAGCAGCCAGGACACATGAAGACGAGTACTATCAACAGAAGCCTTTTCTGCATAGCTGACATCATTTGATCCCTCACTATTGCATTTTGATCTAATTTCCATAGGAATCACAGGCTGAGCTCAGCTTGTCTACTAGCCTCTGCAAACTTCTAAACGGAGTGGGCAGAGGTGCCACCCTGAAGCCTTAATAGCAGCAAGATCTTTAGGCGTGAAAATCCTTTGCTGCTTTAAATACATCTAACAAGCAACGTAAACTTAGGAAAACATTTGTTTTCCCATGTTAGCTAGCATATGTTATCATTCTGGCATAAACAGCATGTAATTTTAATTGCTAACTTGTTAAAGTAAAATAACTTATATTTTTTTCTTAGAATTCCAAGTAGAATAGGAAATGAAATAACTCTGGCAGTGTTAACAGGATTATGAGTGATCATCTGACTGCACTTTTCATTCGGGATTTTCCCTACCCTAAGGATGCCAGACACAGCATGGATTTAAGGTAGAAAAGTGATAGCAAGATGCTTGTCAGCAGACAGACAGCATGTACTATAATGACAAACAGATGCAAAAACACTTGATTAAAAGTATGAAGAAATAAAAATGAGGCATTCTGATACGCTATGACATACTACTACTACTAGTGCTAATAATAAAAATAATATAACCTCTTGGAAAGGAGACATCTTTTAAACTGTCTGAAAACTTCCCAAAGTCTCCTTCTGAATTTTCCTATTCCCCCTCCCCTAGCAGGCAGAAGAACACGTACAACACACACACAGAAAACAGCACAAATAGCATGGAATGAAAAGCAACTCCCGGGATTGAAGTATATCTTGTTTGGCTGGAGTAAAGCGTAAATTCCGTGACTCAGTAAACCAACAAAAGGAAGGCATCAGCAGGGGCTTAGCCAAGACAAAGACACTTTAGCCAGGGGTCTCTGAATAAGGAGAGATGCCACAAAAGCAATCACTGCAAGTAAACAAATATTTGAGCCTGAAGTAAAAGGGGCTTTGCATATATGTGTGACAAGAAACCTAATGAATAAACAAATTACATATAAACAATACAAAAGCCCTCACCTCTGCAAAAGAACTTGTAAAGCAATTTGTGGTTGCCAAAGCCTTGGCGGTGCTGGAATCACTTCTCACTGGCGGAGTTTGGGAGGAAGAAAGCATGTGGTTAATAATCTGCAGGGCAGTGGTCAGTGTAGTCACCTGCCAGTCTTGGTCAAGCCCAGAGCACAGAGAAGCCTCCTAAGCTCTATCTGGAGCAAGAAGGTCCTTCCCTGGTCCCTCCACAAGCCTGGGCATTGGGGTCCCAAGCTTCGTGCAGGGCAGACTCGTCCTTTTTGAAGTTGCTTCCCAGCAGCCCAGATACTGCAGCAAAATAAAAATCAGGTGTCCTGGAGTTAGGGCCAGGTAGGTTGCTGATTATTGAGCTCCCACCATGTGCTGAGAGGCAGAACTGGAGTTTCAGGGAAAAAGAAATTGTTTCAACTCTCTGATCCACTGCGTTAGGGTTATCTTCCCTGATTTTAAGATATGAGGGAGCCACAAAAAGAAATAGTTTTGTGCGTGTGTTTTTGTTCATGTTTTTGCATCTTTTGTTTTTGTTCTAAATTTTTTTCATCATTGACATACTGCCGATTTTTTCCCGTGTCCCTGTTTTCCCTGTTCTCAGGCACCTCTGAACCGAAGCTGGATCACTACTATCTACTGTCTCTAATTAATGAAAAATAGGAAATAAGAAAGTTATTCAAAGTTCCCAACAACACAAATAAACATACAAAGCCCAAGCAGGCTGCATACCTAAGTAGGCTGCATTCTTTAACAGTTTTCAGAGTCACATATTTTTAAAAAAATGGATATGATTTTCAAAACACTTCAATCCCATTTAAAGAAAAACACTGCTCAAGTCCCAAACTCCACTGTGGCCTTAGGTACACTAAAATTGTTTTCACACCTGTAAGGTCATTCTGGTGAGTGAGCTGCGTTGCATGAATGAAGTGGGACTTTACACCAGCCAAAGCTAAGGCTCAGTTCAAGAGATATTCTTCTTTTTTTTTTCCTTTAGAAACTCAGAAAAACATGATACTTAGACTGAGACACTCATCTTGAGAAACAGCTCTTTCTTTTCAAATCTGCAAAAGTTATTTAGATAGAGTGTACTTTCTGGTCCTTCATATTTAATGGCAACAATCCTTCCATTATATGTGTGTATTAAATGTAATTCAGCCTTCTGACCTTTGAATCACCACTAGAAGCCACCATGAAGAATTTATTTGGCAATCTTGATTCCCAGAGAAGGCTCAGGGACAATTTTCGTGGCTTCTCCTTTTAAAATGTCCAGACGTGCTTTGTATCAAAACAGAAAATAATATACTTGCAAAGCACTTACCATCAATTACAAATATTTGCTGCAAAGCAAAGTTGGTGGAAGGTTCTTTTATGTCCTGAAACTTTAAAGAACTGCCAAAAGCTGAAATGTGTGAGACGTTTTAACTAGGTTTACAACAGGATGCCGTATCTTCGGCTTTAACATATCACGAATATAAAGCCAAACTGACAAAATTAAAGCTATTCATACTGAAGAAAATGCAGTGTGGTTATCAGACTCCAGGGTTTATATGCATAATGAGCAAAGTCTTATAATCAGAAGGGAATTAAAGCAAAATTTTTTCAGGAAGAACTCATTAAAGAACTGATTTTCATGGCTGATATGTTATTAGCAAATGTGGGTGCTATGCACCTTTCTAGACCAAAGACTAAAAGCATTAGATGTTTCAGATGTCTTCTGTAACCATATGAGGTTTATTCTGTATTTCACTACATTGTGTGAGCCCCTTGCTTTTTGCACAATTGTCTTAGGAGAACCTGTTATGACTTAATTTTAAAAATTAACTTTAGTTTTAAGCCTTTACAATTGTGTTTGCATTATTGGCAAAAGGCTTGCCTCTGTTCCTTCAGTAGTTTTCCTTTCATCCATCTACAAAAACCCTTTTACTCCATTTATCCTGAAGAACAAAGTAGTAATATCTGCTGTCTATATGAACAAGCAGGGCTTTCTTAAGCATTTTTTGCGGGCTCTACATCGTATCTGGGAGCAGTTGGACAAATGGGAGGGACACTGATGCATGTGCATTAGGTGCTATATGATGCCCCATGGATCCCTTTCCGATTAGAGGACAGAAGATCCACATGGGCCTCTGCCTTAGGAAAGTGCTACTTACGAGCATGAGAGTGAAGTAGTTAGAAGAGTCAAAATGCAACTGTGCTCTGCATATTTTATGTGGTTTAATTGTATTATATTGATTTGAGTCCATTATAGCCTGGTTTGTTACTCTAATAAATTACACTGTTCTTGTGTCTGACTGGTGTGTCTCAAATTTGATGTTTACCAAAGGTTATTAAAAACATATTCCTTCAAAGGATCGCTCTTTGATGAACTTTTCTAAGTAAGATCTCAGCAAATTTAGAAATTGTCCCTAAGCGTTGACTGGAGTAGCAGAATAGCAGTGAGAACTGCCATTTTCTTCAGGCTGAGCTTCTCAAGGAAAAAATAAATAACTTTTGAATGTTTTATGTGGCAATTCATATGATGCTTGAAGCTGAGTGAATACGCAGAAGGCAACATTTGAAGGTGAACATCCATGTTATTGGGATTGTTTTAGTATTAAAACACAAGTGAAAGTAAACATTTTCAAACTAAATACAGAAATCACATCAAGAAAAAATGATTTAAAAAATGTGCGAGAAACCATGCATTCTAGCTATTCTGTGTATTTTTCTGGCAGTATAAAGTTTTGGGATTTTTGGAGTGGAAAACAAAGAGGGAGAAGAATTACTGCTGGAATGGAAAATAGTGTAAACAGGAGCTCAGAGTAGATTAAATATTTTTGCATGTTAATGCTTTCCAAATGGACCTGGGGATTTTAAAAGCCACAGCTTCAAGTTGCCTAATTGAGATAAGTTAAGACAGCCTGGTTGTCAAAGGCTTTTCTGAAAATCAAGGCTTTTAAGATATCCTGCATTAAAGGTGGAAGAAAAGGAACGTTTCATTTCTAGTCAGTTTTGAAAGTTTGTGAGAATAGATGTACTAACAGACAATATATACTGTTACACTGCGCTCTATGATGAAGGCGAGTCATCAACATAAAACGAATAACTTAGCTTTTAAGCCTATGGGATTGCTCTTTGATGATTAGCAACACAGCCACGGCAAGCAGGTGCCTGTTGAGAGGTGTCGCTGCATCAGCTCCACGTCGCTCTGCTGGAAATTCCCACCGTAGCGCTGCGATGATATTCCAGAGGGATGGAGCCTGGATGTCATTCGAGCCCTGCAAGGAAGGAAGTCTGGTGAGGAGCCTGTACTCACCAAATGGCTGCCTGAGAAAGTGGAAACTGTGTAACATGTACATATAAATATATATATATATGTATATGTATGCAAACACACATGCACACTGCGTAAATTATATAGTTAATAGAAATAGTAATGTATCATTTTATTGTCCAAATAAATTATTGGACACTACCTTTAGGAATACAGAATTTTAAGATCTTGTAAATTTATTCATGCAAAAGAACATTTAAATATTCATAGTCAACCTCTGAAAAGGCTGTAAAAGGTGAGAACTACCAGAAATAGATTTTTAAAGGGTTCACACCTAAGCATATTTTAGTGCTTAATTTGAAAAAAGAATATGCTCTCTGTATATGTGTGTTACCCAGTCGTTGCAGGGAGCCCTATGTCCCCATCAGGCAGAGCAGGCAGGAGGCCGCCAGCTCTCGCCGTGGCCACGCGGTCCCTTGCTCGGGGCTCGGGCGCGCGGAGCCGCCGCGGGAATTACCACGGGGCCTGGCATTACCGAACGGGTCATTCATCATGTTTGACACCGGGGCTATTTCCGAAAGTACTGCTTTGGCACATTCAGGAATAATTACATCAAAGCCGTGCACGGCTGCAGAGGGAGGTCAGGCAGACAGCACTAATGCATCACGTCCCTGCGCTGTTGCAATGCTGCCTATGGCTTGGATATGTCGCTGGGTATTGCTCTGCAGCTGGGCCACGCAAATAAAATAATGCAAATAAATGGAAATGCAAAAAAAAAGCAACAGCAAAAAAGCTTTTTGTGGGGAAAAATAAAGTCCGACTCCTGTACAAAATAATGTATGTTTATTATATTCACAAGAATCAATCTGGCTTGCATAAATCTAAAACTTAGAGAACAATAAGCAAGCTACCATTATACACTCAAAACAACATACTATGTTTCATTTATAAAGGCATATTTTAAACTCACAGAAATAGACACTACAAAGTGACCTGATTTACGCGAGGAAGACTATACACAAACTGAATTATAAATAAAAAGAGTATTCTAAATGCAAACAAAAGGTCTATCTGTATACCTACCTATTGAACTAATAGCAAAATTGTGTTTGCAGTAGGCACAAGATTGGCTCATAAAGGTCTAATCGAACCCATGTTCCTTACCTTGGCATAGGCTAATGTCAACCTTATGAATAATTCTGCATGTGTCAGTAAAGATGCAGCTGTTAAAATGGTAAGCCAAGCTAATCATTAGATTAGCCTGAAAACAATGACTTAAAAAATGGGAGTTCACATAATTGACTTTTTATGGTAAGCCTTTAGGATCACAGAGACCTTTCTCGAGCTTTTCTCCACCAGAACTTAATTAGGATTTTCTTCCTTTTCCTTTCCCATTCTCTTTTCTTTTGAAAAGCTTGAATTTCATTATTAGCATAGCTCATAAACTAGAGATTTAAGGGAAGTATCAAATGACACGACATTTGCCATAAGCATGCAAGAACCTGCAACATTTATGTTACAATAAAAAAAATCTCGACTACTGAGTAGCATCTTGATGATATATTAACACAAAGTGAATTTCAAGATCAAGAAACTGTATATTTCTAATTATATTATATCCTATTCACAAAGATTATTTACTTGACAGCCAAACCAGCAGAATTGTGGGACTGTTTCAGTCTTTGTATGCAGTATTGTTTTAACAGCCCATGTGCATTGCTGAAAAATAGAACACCTCAAAACACAGTTAATTATATCTATTGTAGTATGCTTCAAACAATACAAAAGTATAAATCCGTTTATTAGGAAAGGCAGTGGGACTTTGACCTATTGGCACTTTATGATGAAGATAAAATATCAAACAGCCCTCTAAACATTTAAAGATCAATTTTTCTCATGTTGAGTAATAGCAACATGAAAAGAACTGATTGTTATTTATATGTTTACCTTCCTTATAGGGAGAATGAGAACTGAACATTACAATAACACCAGAAAGACTCTAGAAGAAAAAAAAGACTCTAGGAAATATCCTAATGTGGTTTAACTTTACAGTTGTGGATTGCACAGTGAATGCTAGGCACTACTTTCCTCGCTTTCCTAAAAGCAAAGCACTCCTATGAGATAAACTAGACGAAAAAAAAAAAAAAAAGAAAAAGAAAGAAAAAGAAAGAAAAGGGTTGGATTGTACCTTTTTCACTGCACCGGCAGGACTATTATAAATTTTGCTAGGGAAGTCAAGGCCGAACATACTCACAGTAACGTGAAGGACGTGTTAATGACTGTTTTCCCTCCCTGCTACTCTCCAAGGCACACACACTCTCACCATTTTTACTGTAACCAGAATATTGCATCCGTGACACTGTAGTCAAACAAAACTTTCTCAGAAAACACAGCAACATGAAAACTGCTCTTCGTTTCTTGTTTTCTTTTCAAGGGGGAGCGATTTTCAAATCAAAGGGGACTATGGAGATGTAGTTCCCTACACTCCAATTTGGTAGGTCAGCTCCTGCCAGCACAAATTTTCTCCTTTTGTCTTCACAGGATACAATATTTTATTTTAGCAGCTCTGGAAGAGGCATTGCAAGAGAACAGGCATCAAAGTTTGAAACTAGATAGTTAGGGTTGGGAAAACAATTTCCATACCACGTCTCAATCATTAACTGAAAAGCCAAGCAAAAGAGATATTCCTATCCTTAAAAAGGCACTTTCTGTTCCTGATGTCAGGAAGCAATCTGCCCAACTTGCTGTCTGGCTCCACTGGTTCTAACTGTTATACCATGGTGTTAGCCAACCGAAGGTGTGCTCGAAGCCATCTGTTCCCAACACGTTTAAGACCCTATGTTGCTTTGAGAAAATCAGAGGCTTCTTCTTTTTTCACTATTTCGGTGCAAAGTTTGAGTATAATTATCCTCAGATACATGAGAACCGAATTTGAAAAGCGTTCACATGTTTTGAGACTTAGCAGATACTCTTAGGCATCAGCTGTGGGATCGTAACTGCTGGGTGCTCACCCCAAAGTACATTTCACACAGCAGTGATCATACTTGGCAGTGATCAGATTTACAGCTAAACTTACACATTTCGGAGCTTGCTAGAACCGCAGAAAAATAAATCAAACAAAACTGATTAAAGTGTTATTAAAGAAAGCCTTTATTATCCTCCTCCAAATTGGAGGTGATAATTCTTTTCTGTCATTACCTACAAGGATAGCCTAAAGGACGCCTCACATTTTCCCCAGTAGCATTAAGACAGGCAAAGAAAAGTTTCTGGAACATAAAAGATCCAAAACCCACAGCTACCACTACACATTTCTTAGGAATAAAAATCTTATGTCAAGATGCTTCAAAATCTATTTGGAGTAATTCATTTCTATTCTCATGTCAAGCAAAGTACAGAGAAAAGTAGAAGTCTGGAATAAGACTATAATACCTGTAACTTACTCAAGAGTTACCAGATAGAGAACCAGTGACTTTACTGAAACTGGAGCAAGCAGTATGCATACCAAATAACCCTTCAAAACTTCATTCGGATGGAATTTTAAAACTTTTATGAAGTACTGCTGTACATAAGAAACAATTTTTGCAGGTGAGTTAACTGGCTAACACATTTGCTCAATGCTACCATCAGCCAGTGGCAAAATTATATTGGTAGGTCTGGAATCCTCCTGTCCCTATCCATGATGGTGCACTCACAAAGTCAGACACATTATTTAAGATTTCTTGCCCTTACACTAATTGAACTGACACAACTCTATTAAAATGAATACAATCTAATAAAATTTCAATGGACAGAAAATACATTTGCTTGTTTTTCTTGAAATAAAGGAATGGGAAGAAGATATTTTGGGGTTGGCTAGGCATCTATTCTCAACCAATAATAAGGTCGTTATCAACTAGAAAAGCCTATTAAGCTAGAAAATGAATACTGAAAGCTTTCTAATTAAACACTTTCCACTTACATGATACTGAAAGAATGGAGTGGGAGATGGCGGTACTGATACTGTATTAGTCATTGTATCACTCATATCACGATGTTGTAATCAGCTTTTGGGATAGTGTACATGAATAACCCAGGTGCTCAAGCTGTGCTGCAATTTGTAATTGGAAATATCTTTCGATAATAGGTGTCTCATGAGTTGTTTTCTCTCCTGACATATTTTTAATGTTATGTGACTTATAATTGAGTTTTTTATTAACTGACATGGATTTTTTTTTCAAACTTTGAGCCTGATCCTGCCAAGTCACTCTGTGCAGATCTGTCCTCAGCGGCACTGGAGAATCTCCATGGAAACTGCACGATATTGGTCCTGTCCCTCTAACGCAGCTTGCAGGGCCGGGGTTGCCAGCTTCCCCTTCTCTGAGTGGGGATAAAGTTAACATATTTATCTGCAAAGAACACCGCAATGGTGGATATACTCTGATACCGATACTAAAATATTCTAAGAGTAACACAGTAAAACCAACAGCAGCATTCCTCATCTTCGAGAGGAAATCTCAAATCACTTCTCAGCAAAATTCTATGAGCAGAGGATGCAGAGTTACAAAGATTTCCTAACACTTGAGAGAGTAATGAAATATTCAGAAATGTTACTTTTCCCACAATTGTCATTAAAATAATGACTCCATACATCTGGTTTGTTTAAGATGTGGCAATGGCTTCTTTCATTCTGAGACTTTCATGTAAAGGGGTGGATTTGATGGCCATCCTGATTTGAAATAAGCCTTAGAGATGAAGAGATTACATCTGGTCTGCATGGAAGGTTAAAAATCCTCCTTTCTCACCCAAATGAAAACTCCTGGTATCCTCTACATTCAAAACAGAATCACAGTGAAATCCATAATATTTAAATGCATATCATTGACTTCTTTCAAATTTAGAAAGGAATTTCCATATATGTACAGCATACCTGCTGCAGGCTTTAACGTGACAGAGTGCAAGACTATAGAACAAATAATCCTAAATGAAATAGAGAAATTATGATTAGCTTTAATATTCTCAAGTGTATGCTGTTTCTAATATACACCCTTCCATATGTTCTAGTCAAAGGTTCTCAAATTATGCAGTAATTAAGATTCAACAGATGCACCAGCAATGACTTGGAAGCGGGAATAGTAGATGAATGAAGTAGATTATTTGATTAAAAAGTTGGATTTAAAACATATTGTAAATATATTAAATAGACTAATCAGTTCATTTTATAGAGCCTAATTAAAGACTTGCTACAGCAGGAACGCATAGCAGCCCTCCTGCAGCATAGTTGCTTATAGGCAGAGGATGGTTTTGAGACGTTCCCACTTGTTGGGATTCTTTCCAACCCCTTTCTGAGGGTGTTTATTCCGCTTGACTTTTAGGCAAGTTACTGTATGCACTGGCTCTTTATTCTCTTGGTTGGTATTGGTTAAATTACAGCTTGGGTTTTAACTATATTATCAACTTCAATATTAACTGCAGTATTAACTACAGACAACATGCCTGTGTCCTGTTGAATCACTGCATCAAGGCCTCATGGCTTCCTCTGTGTTTGGTTACACACAGAGCTACAGATAATATTGCCTTAAGCATTAGCAGAGACTGTCCCAAAATTTGTCTTCACCAGACAAACAATTTCTCCGAGGAAATGTAGCTAATTCCCCTCCTTAATTTTACCGTTACCCCACAAAGTCATTCTCTCAGTCCACGTGGGTCAAAATAGAAGATGGGAACCAAAATATGTTATAGTGGCCCAGGTTTTATGACTTAAATTGGAAATTCACTGGGAAAGCAGCTTAGTTGTTAAGATGTGGGTAAAATGCAGAAAACTAAAATCTCTCAATTAGATAGAAATCCTGCAAGGTACTTGCTATGCAATAGGTTCCTTCACTGGCATTTTGGGAACTTTAGTTAACTATGAATACTGTGGCCGTGTGCTCCTATATTCTAATTAATGAGAATATGTGTGCAGACCTACCAAACCTGTAAGTTCAAAAACAGCCTTCCATGGTTTTAAAGACATGCCTGGCACAGCAGAACTTGTGTCTTATGTGATAACAAAAATAAGGAGAGTTCTTATCAGTGTATAGTAATTAATAGCTATAGATTTTATTTCTGATCTAATCATGGTGATTTTAATAAACAGAGTTACTAGAGAGAGATCTGAAAGTGCTACAGAAGTTAAAAAAAAAAGAATGAGCTGTGGCTTGAAGATGAGTTGAAAGAACAACTTATAGAATAGGAGCAGAGAGGAAGGACAAACTGGGCAGGGTATTGACTTGAAAGAAGCATTAGGAGACAAAAGCTGCAATTTCAAAAGTTGAATAGGAAGGTTCCATTCAATGTACAAGGTTGAAATGCCAGGAACAGACAAGAGCAGGACTTTGAATAGTTACAACACCTGGATATCCTTTAAAATTATAAGCCAGGGAGAGCTCGTATGAGAGGTGGTATGAATTGGGTATAAATTGGATGTATTGAAATAACATAATATAGCTTCCTAGCTTCTCAGTACAGCAGCCATGTAGTAGAGGTTTCCAAAAGCCTTAGACCAATGACAGACTGTAGTTCCTGTATTATACGAGTGGAAACATTTTGTTCTGTCACAGAGAGAGAGATTAGAAACTTGACTTAATTCTTCTAAATAATATATATATCATTATCACTTTACATATATAATAAAGTATGGAAAAGAAGGCCCTCCTTGAATCTGGATGAATTAAAGTGACCTACTCTTCTGCGTTGTGTTCCTAGTTGCTGTTAGTTTCTTCTGCAGACAAGATTTTATTTTGGATCTCACAGGTTCTTAGTTAAAACAGGTTTAACTATTTAGCATCAGATTCACCCACCTACATAAAATTCTCCAACTGTTGAAGTTGTTAAAGAGAGACTGTCGTTTTTAAAGCTGCACGTCTGTCTAAAAATCTTTTACCTTCTGTTGTTAAGAGTGAGTCCTAAGGTTGTATACTCAAAAGGCACTATAGAGAAAATACGTCTTTTTTTGACAGGGCTTTGGGTGTCAACCATTTCACTGGTTTTGCTCTTAACTCACTTAGGCCAGATCCTACAGTGACATGCACTGATGTCTCTGTGTGGGATTCAGTTTTCAGCGTAATTCCTCTCACTTCGAACAGTTTCTTTTTTTACAAAGGACTGCCTGTCAAGGTGATAGTCTTCTGTTAGTTCAAATTCATAGAGAAACTGTAGTGTACTCTTTTATTAGCATCAATCAAAAGGAACTGTAAGAGGCAAAGAGTTAACTTCAGCACTGCATCCATTAGCTGATACTGCATCCTCTCTGAGCCCTTGCAATCCTGACCTTGATCAACAACTTCATATTCTCTGACACTTACCAAGAATTAATTCTTCTCAGGAGTGGCAGGTACTGTGGGAGTCACAGTAGAGGCTAAAAGACAAATTCTGCAGACAGGAAACAAGATTTCTGAGCAGCAATTGAGAAGGCTAGATGACAGTGTGAAAGGTCAGCAAATATTCATGAGTTACAGAGGAAGTGAGAAAGCAGGTTGTAGGAAGTAGAGGGTGGAGGGGGAGGGAAAAGGACTGGAGTGTGGCAGAGATTTTCCAGAGATGTGGAAAAAATAAAGATTGAAAAATAGGGATGAATGAAAAAGCAGGAAGATTTTAAGGACAGGGGAGATAAGGCAATGCTGCAAAGTGAGCAACGAAGAGACTTTCTTTGGAAAATGCTATGCAAAGCTATTATTGAAAACAAAACTGTATTTCATATGTGGAAGGAGATTTAATTTAAAGTGGTATGAGGAAGCAATGTTTATTATGGCTTTTCCAAGCTTCTGAGCATTTGATCTCTCAAACTTCACATTCTTTTAGTGCAACTTTATGTATATATTACTTATAGATTTGAGACTTATAGATTACTTATAGATTACTTATTATAGATTAGATATAGATTACTTATTATAGATATTACTTATTAAAGATTACTTATAGATTACTTATAGATCCGTTTTTGTGTGTGTGTGTGTGTGAAAGTAATACATAATTCTGATGGACTCTCCTCTTCATTCAATTCCCTCTCCATAGTCCAGCTTGGAGGACGTAAATGAAGCTATGCAGTATAAATGAATCTATCCTTTATCTGCAAAGGCATGAAAGATTTTGGAAAACTTAGCTTTAAAATAACACATTGACTCTGCCAGCATCTCTGGCAGGATAAGTGGAGAGAAGAGCTGTGGGAAAGAGAGGGAACACAGGAGGCCCTCGCAGGCTGCCGGGGAGCACCCGTGGAGACAGGGAAAGAAACTCCCAGGCTAAACTCACTCCATGACTTATATCCGCATTTTGTGCATTAGTGCATGCAAAAGGAGGATTGTGTGACTTCTTCCTTAAACCAATTTTGCTCTCAAAGGATCCTTCGAAAGTTTATAGATAACCAAACCAAAGCATCTTAGCAGTTGCATTTTGGCCACAAAGTCTTAGTAGACACACAATATCCTTGCATGCGTATTTTCTAACAGAAAGTGGGTGGGATAGGATTTGTATTCAAAAATACGTGAAGAAAAAGAACATTTAGTTACTTTCTTATCTTTCTCAGATATCTTTCCCCTTTATATTTTTCAGCATTGTAAACTATAGTAATTAAGGAAAATATCCTCTTCCACTGCCTGGTTTAAGCTAAAGAAGGAATCAGTAAACTACAAATGCCTCTGACGGACCATAGGTGGGCATAACTCCTATTTAGATAGAGAAATGAACATAAACATAAGTAAACTTAATAAGGCCTCAGTTCCAACCACAGTTCCCTATTTGTCACTTTAAGTGCCTGAATAAATGTAAGCATTTAATGGGAGTCCTCTCATGAGTAAACTAACTTTGTCTGTAAATACCTGCACAACAGAGATATCAGTGGCAGCCATCCTGTATTTGTCTTCAGGACTGTAGCAAGGGACACCCATTCTGATTTAATTAGCCTTTTCTACAAGATGCTGGAATTTTCATCAATATCATTATGTTTTTTTTCTAGAAATACAGTTCATGGAAAAGGGAGGCTTGAATTCTATGTGAAAAACTTTTGCTCATGCTCTGGCCTAAATAAGAATATTAACAAAAATTCTGAATAAAAGTAAGAAGTTCTGCATTAGATGACATTCCCTTTTCTGAAAGACAGTGAGAACAAGGAAAGTTTACAGGGACTGTGATGGTGTTATTATTGCTTAAATAGGTTATAGTTTTTGTGCAGGGGGACAAGAGAATCACACAAAAAAAAATATTCAGCCATCTCTGAGCACAGAATACTGAGGTGACAGACACTACTAATGAAAAGGAGAAAGATGTTATTGCTAGTATTTGCTGATCTTCATTATTAAAGAGGAATATTCTAAATGATGCAAAGAAATTTGGAAAGAACCATGCTGTTTTTCATTTTGCCATTTTCATTCGAAGTAAGATTTATGTATTTGTAAAGTTCATAGGAACATTCTCCCCTCTTGCAGCTTTATGATGTTATCTATTTTCCTGGTGAAAAAACTGAACCAGCTCCAGAGGTTTGCTTAAGAGCCATTAGAATATATAGTAATTTACAGCTACTCAAAGTTATGCATTGAGCTGCTTGATTGAGGTGCCTGGTTGGATGATGAGTTATGTGTAAAACTTACTGAAAATAATTGTGTTTCTTTCTGCTCTATCTACAGTCATTAAGCCAAGACACATATGCGAGGTAATTATATCTCTCTCCTAAGGCCTTGATCTTAAAAGCCTCCTACTGACTAAGACCTTTGCAGACCATATAATCAGGATATCCTAAAACATGTGCTATTAAAAATGAACAAAATAAAACATCCTTCTGCCCCCACGGTTACTTCCAAGGACATGAAAAATGGCAGCAGTGCCCAGTGCTCGAATAAATATTTGGAGATTTCGAGTTGTACTCAGTTTAATAAAAGTACGCTGAAAATTCAGCAAAATAATGTATTGTAATAAGAACGTTTCAGATTGATTTTTTTCACCTTTATTTTAAGTAAAAATCAAGCAAATATGCTGAGCATTTCATTCAAAGACTCAAAGCGCAGGTGGGGATTGATGAATGGTGTCTAAGGGGTCCATGACAAGAGTTTCAACTGCAAAAAAACATGGCAAAACGGCACAGCTTTTGATTGTCTAAACTTTATTGAACTGTCTTTGAGCTGCTTCATTACCCATATGAGCAGGTTTCACCTACTGTGCTTTGAAACCAGCTGGACCATTAACTGTAATAGTTCCCAGGATTTTGTAATCAGATTGGAAGAGTTGCAGGGGCGATTTATAGTCTGAATTACCTGCACGGGATGAAAGAGCTACAGGTCTCAGCTTCGCAATTCACTCGGGAGGCAGAGAACATAACACCCTTGGGGAAAGAGCAAGCCTTAAAAGAAAGCTTTTGTGGATATCACCGTGTGCTATTGCCAGTGCTGGTAGTGATAGGATGTTTGGACATTTTTTCCTGTATTTTATGTGTTTCAGGACATGCTTAAAATGAACAACTGAGTAAAAGAATTTTGTAATCCCGAAGTAATTTTAGATATTAGTTCACGTATATTGAGCCAACAGCTGGAAAGCCAGCTCAGGAGCAAAACACTGAATAGATTGATTGAGCTTTGACTGCTGGGGAAAAAAAAAAGAGTTGTTTATTTTCAAACATTAGGAGAGTGTTTGTTTCAATTATTTTGAGCATTGAAACAGCACTACTGTTCTCTCCCAAACAAAAGGAGCAGTTTACAAAAGCCAGGTCTTCATGCTCTGGTCAGCTGAAAGGGAGAGAGGATTGGACATGAGATAGAGGGAATCCAGTACCCGTGACAAAGCCGGAGCAGAGGCCAAACAGCATCCTTTGTATTCAAGACCTTAGAAATGTGCTTGTGCTTTTGTGTTTGTGGAACAGGGTGTTCTTTATTCTAGGAGGAGGCATAGGTACAGGCAAAATTTAACAGAGTGTGTAATTTCCTCTCCTAATACAGGATAGAAAGAAAAGAACAACTTGACTGTAAAACCAGTTATGGGAGAAGGACAGATTTGATCAAAGTATCTCAGATGATGCTTATTTAGAAGGAGATGTGGAATTGTCTAACCTTATATTTTTGATCACCAGATTAATTTAAAAAAAAAATCTAAATCATTAATATTACCAAGCAAGAAAAATTGTTTCTTAAAGTCTGTAATACAAAGACATCCATAGTTCTTTCTGGAGCTGCCTGTTTTTTTAATGACTCTTTTGGGAGAAGGTCTCAGGATTGGAGCAGCTATCTCCTCTTTTCCTGGGCACTTAATGCTTTGCCCACTGAGGGCCGTGCACGTGCGTGCTACACAAGGCCCTTCCACCACTGTGGCAGTAGCTCCCCTGCAGCACTAGCTAGTTTCTCAGGTGATATCCCAAAGGAAAAGCAGAGTTATCCCTTGGAGTCCAATTCAGAAATGCAGTGACTTATGGTGATTGCAATGAGTTTAAATAGCAACTGCCATAGTTTAAGTGGATATTCTGAATGCAACATTTTGCTGGTTACTGCGGCAGTATTTTCCTTCCTAAACGTCTCATTCTGATCTGACATTGTTTTTAAGCTTTCAATGGCAAAGATGTGCAAACAGCAAAGTGTCTGTATGTCCAAATCAGCTTACATAATCATGAGTAAAGCTAAGCACAGAATTTAAAAGGAATTATGTATCCGGGAAACCTGACCTTTTTTCCCATTAGGTATACATTTGAAAGAAGTTCAAAAATTCATGCATTTATTCACATAATGATTTTGCATGCAGAATTTTCAGCTTAGATTCTCACCTTGAATACCTGTTCATGCAGTTTTAATAACCCAAGTTTGGCTGTCCCAGTGCTTCCTGCTGCTTCACAGGAACCGGGAAAATGAGCTCCACCTCTGGGAATTAGACCTCCAAGGAATTAGACCTAAATCTCCCTGTGCCTCTAGTGTTGTCCTGAAGGACTGTGAGAATATCAGCACGTTTTCACAGAAACACAAGGGAAGCCATTTCCCTTGCTAAACGTATACAGGATGGGCTACGCTGTAGATTCTTGGATACCACCTAGTGGCACTGCTTCTGTTAACTATGGATATAAATAACCCCAGCATTTGGTTACCACAATTCTGATATTAAATTTATGTCCTTAATAGCTGATCTTTGTAGCATTTAAGGTATGTGACCCAAAATAATTGTGGCAAATTACAGAAAAGAAATAGAGCAGATATTCACAACAATATTTATTCCAATCTTTGCAATATTTATTCGGATCTATTCTTTATAGTGGCCAATATAATAAATCAATGTCTTTTTCCTTAAACTGCAACTGTTTTACTAGCAGCTGAGTCTAACACAACAATCTAACATAATTAACCACTTAAAGATGGTTTGCATCAGTTTGCTGTTGCACTTATATGATTATTCCCATGGAGAAGAATAGCTTGTAACTAAGTAGCAGAAGCAAACCAGGCTCAGCCTGTTGGTTAGATAGTCCATCTTGTCACAACCAGCAATATAAACTACTTGCAGATGATGCAAAATGCCTTCATTTCACAGATTCTGTTCCCAGTGTCCTGAATGAAATGCATATCACTAACCTATTAAGTACAAATCGCTTAAAGATGTAAATTTTTTATGACTTGCTAAATGTTAATGTATGACTTGTAAAATGTTAAAGTAGTAAATAGCTTCTTTGAGCTCATACACACTAAATTTCATTTTGTAGCCCTAAGCATTTAAGGTAACAGTCACAGGGTATTAGTCAGAGAGATTTTCATAATCCTCATTGACTTTAATTTATTATTGTTAAAAAAAAAAGACAATTAATAGTTAATGTCAGTAGAATACAAAAATAGGCCATTGTCAAAGGGAAATGGTCTTCCACTAAGAGGAGACTGCTGAGACATTTACTGAGAATAAATGTTATGAAATACGAAATGCATGATACCATATCACAATGTGTAATTATACCTATTTTATGTCAGCCCTTCTGAAGGACTCCAGAAGACATTATCAAAATCTGATTAATGTGTCTGCATTTGATACTTATTGATTTATTGGTATATTAACCAACTGGGAAGGATTCCTCACAAACACAACTTATTTAAAGCTTGCCACAGGAGCCTGAATACACACCACTTTCCTTTTGGCAGAATATTTCCTATATTTAGAATAATATATGAATATAAATGAAAGCCACCAAGTGGAATTTGCTCTGGCTGAAAAAATCACAGGCCAATATGGCTGGTTGTTGAAAAGGGAGCTAGCTGGCTTCCAGAGAGTATTGATGAATGGTCTCCAGATACACAGCAAAGAGCTAAATTCAGAGGTGTGAAGTTAATGTGACTGCACCTGTGAAAACTGGCCATGAATTTGATCCAAAATTATATGTTATGAATGTGTGGAGGTATCAAAGATATCCAGTGCCTTGGAACAAATGCTACAGTAAATCATGAGGATCCCAGCATTAACAGTTACTTTTTATTCCTTCATTTAAGTATATCAAAGTATACCAAAGTTATCTAAATATCTAGCATCAAATTTCAATTCTGACATTCATGCTAAAGAATATTTAATTATCAGGAACTGTTGAGGTATTGCTGCTCACTATCAGCACAGGTTTTCTTCTCAGGTCTCAAGTGAGTAGGTGTGCTAAATACTTTCATCTTCTAGAATAAAGATCATTCTTTTTCAATTTTTAATAACATTTTGAGATCTAATCCAAATGTGATTCATTTAAATAAAAATCAATAGGTTTAGCTGCTTCTTTTGAATCATTTAGGGCAACATTTTTCCATCAGATCTTCAGGAGGGGCCAAATTCTGGGCTGACTTATTCTCTGATTTACATTACAACCCGTTGACTTTAGAGGATTTGCACATTGTGTAAATTAGCACAGATTTGACTCCAGGGATCTCTGGTAAGTGGCATAAATTAAGAACAGAGAAATTCTGCTCTTTTTAAAAACCTCATAAAGGTCAATACAAAATTGAGAACAAGACACGGCCTCAAGTCTCTTAGTTAAAATGTATTAAAAGTTTTCATGGAGCCCTTTAATGTTCCCAGCCACATTTTGCCCTCATTCTCCCGTCCTGCAGTGTCCTATTTCACACCCACCATGCTGGTATGTGGAGAATAATATGAGTCAGGTTTTGCGCCCCCACAAAGCAGCGTATTTAGCTGTGCTGACTTCCAAATTAGATGACAGCACCTGGCTTCGGTTTAAGTGAAGTGACTGTAGGTGAAACAGTCGGTTTCCATCCCACAGGCTGAAACTTCAGTCTGAGAATGGATTTATGCCATTGCTAATCCCAGCATTTCATTAGAAATATCAGTGTCTGAGGACATCCGAGACTTTTCCTGGAACACACCTGCATTAAAAACTCAGCACTATTAAGAAGCCTTATTTTTATCACTTTTTTTTTTCATTTTTGCAGAAAAGATCCCTTTCAATGTGAGCACCTTCTCTCCTTGTACCATCCAGTCTTCACAGAACTAGGTATTCGTGGCCAGTGTCTAACAAACATCTCCATGACCAGTCGCTTCCCCTTGGCCAGCAGGAGCGGCAGGGCAGATTGTCGGCTGCTGGTTGTGTTCACGGGTGCATTTTGACAGAAATAGGACTTTTAGGAGCAGTAAGCTTACATGGCCCTACTCATACCATGCCCAAAATGTATGTCGCCTGTGAAAAAATGTCATACTAGTGTGTCTCCTGTGAAACTATTGGTTGTGCATCAGCTCCTTGTAAGATAAGCAGCATTTCTACCTTTTCTTTCAGCGTATGGGAACAGTGATGTGGTGCATGAGCTCCTTTCAATGGAAGTCATGGGATGCAGAAAATGCTTTGGTCACTGTAATCTATGATTCATAGAAAACCAAAATTTGATCGTCAGACATCAAATCTGAAATTAAAACTGAACCTGGTCTCAAGGCTGTAGAAGACTGGACTTTGGCATGTGAGCAAGCAGAGAAAATAGTCCATGTGGCTAAGTTCTTCCATGCATTATGGATAGAGTTAATCATAGTGAAGTTATTTTTGTGCATTTGATAAATTATCAGGTTTCTGTTAGGTTTGCAACAACAACAGCTTTGTTACAATGCTTAAAGAAGAGTAAGGCTTATTCTTCACATGGTGAGTAATGCGAATTAATGAAAAGGTTTTGTAAGTGTCTCAATAGTATAAAATATAATTTTATACCTATAAAGAACAACACCTATCCCAGGCATGCAGCTATTTGTTTGAGCAACCAAGGCACTGGGGACCTTCCCAGGTTCACAAGTGCAAAACGCTTCCTGTGAGAGGGGGAGTTTGGGTGTTTGCCCTCTCCCTCATCACCCGGGATTCCCAATGGTCAACCAGGCTGTGCAGTTCCTAACATTGTGCCCAGTCCTCCAGGGAACTGAGTTCTACCTTCATAAGAAACTAAGGCTACTTTTCACTTTCTGAATCATACTTAACACTTCACACTTCAATTTTATGTCATTGCGCACAGAGCTCAAGCATAGGCAGCGTTTCAAGCATTTGACAAATTAAATAGCTATTTCTCTTGCAAATAGAAGCCAACACTAAGACTGTAGACTTCCTACTGTTAGACTTCAGTAGTGGTTCTATGATAACTGCCTATTACAGCTACATGTGTACCAAATGCATTTAGAATGGATATTGCAGGGAACAGCAAAACAATTAACTCTGATTAACCTTTTCTTGTGAAGTGTTGCTATTAATTTTGGCATTTACTATGGAAATACTTTTAAAATTTTACAGGAGATTTGAATAAGTCTATTGATATTTTCACAGTCCTTTTTGATTACTAAGAAATGAATTATCTGAACATTTTAAAGTCATGAATATATGAGAGATGAGAAAATGTGACAACATATATCAAAATGTTCTATCTTCTTCATTAAAACCAACTTTAAGACACAGGACATAGGGAATTAAAAAAGCTGGTCTTGCTAAGCAATTTATAACTATCTGATACTCTTTCAGTCATTTCAGTCAACATTAGGCTACTTTGACAAAGACATAAAATAAAATCCTTGTTAAAATGAAATTCACTGACTTCAAAAGCTCCGGATTTCATTTATCTTCTAATATTTTTAAGGAATAAAAACTGAGTGAAGGATAAATTAATTAATTCAAGTTTAGCTATTTGATTTGCAAATTCTTGTCTAGTTTCTTCTGCTTTCATTTTGGATTCATTTTCATAGGTCATTTTGGGCCTCACTCAGAGTGGGTCCCAACTTCTGTAAATAAGTCATTCATAAAAATGATCCAGAGGATGAATGGGATAAGGGAAGGACTCACACTTTTCCAGAAGTCTGACAGAATTTCCTGACAGCAGTTGAAGAATTAAGACAAAGACTAATATACCTGTTTCAAGCTTGGATAAAAACAAAAATTCAGAAGTTTATTTTTGCTGATATAGTCCATAAAAACAGTAAAAAATCTTATTTTGAGTATAATTCAAATATTTGAAAGATAACAGATTCCAGGGTCAAAGAAAGATTTATGACAATACATTACAGTTTTTTTTTAACTGAAGAGATTGCAGTTTTTGCACTAGTACCTGTACTTTATTCAAGTAAAGTAAGGTAAAAGTAAAGTAAAGGACTTTTTGGCTTCAAGATTTCAAAAGTAAAGGGAAGAGCGTAGAGAGTTGGAGAGTTTAATTATCCCATGTTGGGTCTAGAGCTCAGACTAAGTTTGAGCTTTAGATTAAGTTTACTATTTTTAATAGTAAGTGGCTAGTTAGGGTGAAGCAACTCTTGACTTTGTCCTACATGTCACTGTGTAATAGGGATCTTAAACATACTAACACTCTATTGAATCAATAAAAATTCCTAAATTCAATATATCAGTCTTCAATTGAACATATGATATGATGGGAGCGACAAGAAGTTGAGGAAACCTTTCCAAAAAATGCTAAAATGGGAAACCAAACGTTTACTGCAGGCTTTTTAAAAAAATACTCTGCTTTTGCCTTAAAGCAAATGCCCAGTAAAATCATATTTGGAAAGGTCAAGAAAAAAAGGAACACAGCATAGGTAAAGAACAGCACACGAGACAATTAAAAAGAATAAGACATCCTTAAAAAATGTAAGTCAAATTTAAATAAAGGAAGTAGAAAACAGCATGAACTCTGTCAGTTTAAATGTGAAGGCACAGTGAAACGAACATAAGAAATATGCAAGGAGGAGTGGAAGGATCTCACAGTTCTGTGTGGCAGAGCAATAAAATACCCCCAGAATCCTAAGGGTAAAAGTGCTACAAACACTCAGTACTCACTCAAAGTCAGAAAAGCAAATAAAATGCTAGGACATGCTAAGGAAGGAATAGAAAGTGAATTAGCAAAGGAAACAACATTATCCTGAGCAAAGAGTGACAGCACATGGCGGAACCACAAAGAGTTCAGAGAAGAACGCTGACAATGATCAGAAGTATTGGAAGTTGTGATCAATAAGCTGAGGAGCTGGAGGGCTTCTCTGAAAGCTGGAAAAATGGATGTAGGAGACAGGAAAGCTATATGAAGCATGAAAGGTGACCAGGCAACGATTGCTCATTGCCTCGTGCAGTACAATAATTATGAACATCAGATGAAGCTAGCAGGTGGCAAATTCAAAGTAGAGAAATGGGGATGGAAATTCATTGCTTAAGCCTAGTTTAATAAGAGAATTGCATTCTGTGAATATTTGGACTGTCAAAAGTTCGCATACAGTCAAATAGTGATTAGAGAAATTAACAGAAAAAAAATCCACCTCTAGCTCAGCAATCCTCTGCTCCAGTGATACTGAAGGTTGTGAAAATATACCAGGAAGAATCCTTATACACCTTTCCTATTTATTTATTTATTTATTTATTTATTTATTTATTTATTTATTTATTTATTTATTTGAGACATTTGTTATTGATCAGAACTAAAGATAGGATCAAGCTTTAGCCAAAACCATGATCTGTCCAAAAATTCCTTTTCTGCTGTTCTACTCATGGCAAAGATGGCAGTCCCTGCCAGTTTGCAACCCTGCCATTTGCAACCGAAATGAATCCAAAAACTTATCCTTTGATTGCACAGCCCAGCAAAGCATTAGCGAGTTATATGAGTGAAACCTGGAACATAGCTGGTCCTTACACAGAATTCTGATGCACTGAAGTTTCTTGTTGTGTTAAACACACAAAAAAAAAGAAGCTGAATTTTAGTCTACCAGTTATTTAATTAGAACAATCAAAAAACTACTAAGCCCATCGCTTTCAAAATAGTATTAGGGAATCCAGTGAGAAGGAAATGACATAATTTAGTCAGAGGGTACAACATTTTGTGCTCCACAAATTCTCTCATTTAATAGCTTTTTGTAAAGCTTCGCTTTAATTTGTTTCCAAAGAGCAGTAAAGCAGAAGTTGTTTTCACAAAGCAGATAGTAAATTGATTCACTAAATGTTGATCATTTTCCAAGTGTAATTCAGAATTTCTAAACTCTTGCATATTTAATAGTAGTTTTGTTTTTGTTTTAAATAAGGATCTCAGTAAATAGATGAATGATTAACTTGGTTATAATCTGTAACCTTGAAATATGTTATTGTTTGTGGTACAATTATTCATTATGTCCAGTTTACCCATAATTAAAAGTCGGAAGATTTTTGTGCCATTTTACATTGATTGTTCTTTTTGTTCACCTTGAGTAAACTACTGTATAGACGGAATAAGAATCTCAATATAACAACAAATTACAAGCAATTCACTGCTCTATTGCTCATTTCAACTTTTTTCTCAGTTCTTTGAAAGGAATGCAATTTACATTTTTTTTATTAACACTGATAAGAAGTCAGACATTATAGTTATTGGAAACACACGTCAATTTGTTTTGCCCTTCAAACAAAATATTCCTGTGCTAGGAGATTTGGCAGCTCTCTGTTAAAAGATTGATAGGTCTGGATGCTGAATTCTTTGTAACTGAAAGGTTAGCAGCAGAGACTATTTATATAAAAACAAAGACAGAATGTGATGCTACCTGAATGGAAAAAAAATGAGTGTATGTGTGTGTGTGTTTTCATTTAAAGTATTTCTGAAAAAAAGGTGAATTTTAATCAGTGCACTCAGTGTACAAAGGAGTGCCAGCTCAAAGGAATTAATGGAGAGATGTTGAAATAGAATGCTACAAAGAATGAACAAACTACAAGAACAACAATCCAAATCTCTTCAGAAGTGGATTTTTTATGCAGTCCATGTAGCAGTTTTTTGTAGCCAATGTCACATAATTTGGATATTTTCTTTGATAAGTGTTGACAGAAAAAGCACTTTTTTTTCATAGGAAGAATTTCTTCTCACTTGGCATCTAAGAACATAACTTCATTTAGGAATAATATTCATCTAGGCTTCTCAAGATGAAAATATATTTTTTGGAAAGTTTAAAAAATAATAGTGTTTTGCCTAATAAAAAGGCTGCGTGTGGGGAGACTAATGAAAGAGTGAGAGAGAAGGAGAGAAAAATGGAGTTGACCATAAAAATCTTTTTTTTCTGTCTTCTTTTTTGATTTTGTTGTTCTTTCATGATAAACTTAGATTTCCGAAATGGCAAGAGAAAATTTCACCTCAATATAGCTATTTCTTCTCTCTTTTAAAACAACACTCTACTGTCCCGTTCTTGCTTTCCCTCTGGATAAAAACCTATCCATTTTAGCGGGAGGGGGATTAGGTAAAGCACAGTCCCATAGCCAGTAAAACCACTCAGAGTTTTGCTCTTGGCCTTGATAAGAGTAGGGCTGATAGTGTATCCCACTATTGACACCTGAAAATCCTTTTTAGGATTTGTGTTTTGTAAGACTGTACGCATGAGATGTTAGTCGTAGCACTCAGTGTAAGAGACAGGTATAACAACTAAATGACTCAGGTTTTTCACTTCCACACAATTTATGAGCAGGTCATGGATTACATGGATTAGAGTTTAGCTTGGACTGTACTTCACCACACGGAGAGTGTCTTTATTGATAAGGGTATTTTTTTTATGCCCATGGAGAATGAAAAAAAAAAATAAAAAAGTGGTGTCTAAAATAGAATTTGCTTCTAACTGTAAAGGAACACATTAGGGCTTGGGGCCATATGACATCACTCTGATTTATATAAACTAGTTCCACTATTTGCCTTTGTAGTTGTACTGGACTTCAAGGACAGATTTCATGTTGGAATGACAGAATGGCAGAATTCAAGTAAACAGAACAGTTAGAGTTCTATTTTATTTTATTTTGCTTTCCTACTTAGTATAATTGCTAGTTTGTTTTTTCTCAGATCAACTCTGAAAGTCATCCCAGTGGTAATGATATATAGCTACATAAACAAAGCTGTTTGATTTGAAAAAAAAAAAGATCTAGTTTTTCACAGCTAAGGAGCCTTTCACAAACTGATAATTTCTTCCTAAATTGACCATCTCCAACTAAATATATATCTTATCGCAGAAATCACTATGGTTTTCTTTATTAGTAGTTATAGGAGAGAGAATAGCTTGATCTACTCTGTTTAGTAACTCCAGACCTCCGAGCTCCCTACCTTGACTAGTCTTTCTCCCCTTATAAAAGCTCATCAAATCAGGATTAACTGATCACCAAAGTGAAGCTCCCATTCGCTCTGTTCATGGCACTTAAAGAAGACTTGAAGATCCGAGCCTACCAGGTTGTCAATCCATCACCTGTAAGGAATATTAATAGTTTTTTATATAGCTATATTGGACATAAGAGGGTTTACGTAGTTCTTATGTAACAAGGCGAGCATAAAGTTTATGCAGCATGAGATGGAAAAGCGGCTATATCCATCCTAAACCTTTTTCATTGCTACTTTTTCACTCAGCCTTTTATGAAAGAATATACAGGAATATCAGTGAGGTCATTCCCCATCTATGGCCATGGGGCAGAGCTAGTGAGGAAGCACAACTTAGGCACATAGTAAGCTCCATAGGATAATAAGGCTTAATTTAGATGAAGCAGCATGGTTCTGCTTTTGATTTCCCATCCTTTGCTTCGTCTCAGTCCCCTGCTCTTCTACCTAAGACACAAGTTAGTTCAAGTTTAGGCTTCTCTCTGGAGTGACCCCAACAGCTCCTTGTCTGGGAAATGAGATCTGATGCTCGTCAGCTGCCATGTCCTCTCAGTCACACCAGGAGACCTCGTATGCTCCACACACCCTCAAAGACATGTAGAATAAATACATGGAAACGTGTGGCCTCAGCTCCACAGAGGCCTGTACAGGAACAGCCCTTTCTTTGGTGTGTTTGTGACAACTCCAGGGTCCGCAGTTCCCTCCCTGTGTGCACTCCTAGAATGCAGAAGAACATTTAGTGTCTATCTTCATATGCAAAAATAAATATTTTATAAGGAATGGAGTGTGCTGCCCAGGATGTGATCATTCATACAATGTAGCCTATTAGAGCTTTAGTATACAAATGGTATCGGCTGGGCCTTACACCTAATTTCTCCAACTTTGGAAAGAAAGAATATCCTTCCTTATCCATTCTCATTCTTGTCTCTATAATTCTGCCAAGCTATTCTTTATCCATTTTGTCATATCTGAAATGCTAATAAACATTTGGTGCTATTCATACTGAAATCAAGGGATGTTTTGCTGAACACATGAATACCAACAGTAGGTGAATCAAGTATTTGTAAGATACTTGTCTTGAATCTCTGCTGTTCCTAGCATTAAATTTACACTGAATATTGCTAATTGAAAGGAGCTTTAAGTAACACCACCAGTTTGCTTTTGGGTGATTTTCCAGATTTGGACAGTAGGTGCTAAACATGTGGTTTTTCAAAACACAACACAATATCTACCAGTTACTTCTGTGTTAAGTTTCATCCAGTAATGTTTTTTTTTCCCCATATCAATCAGAACCATAAACCAGAATGGATAGCTAGAAGCAGAAGTCAAGATTTTGATTGACAGTGAGTAGCAAATAATATTTCCAGCTCAATAAATGTCAGGGAGCTTTTGATGAGCAAGGTACACTATAATAATCTCTAGAGTAGAACATAGTGCAATAATAGTAAAGAAAATCTAAAAAAAATGATTTAGGTGAAAGAGGCAAGCCCAGCTATTTGTAATGTTGTGTTTTTTTCTTCAAAAAATGTGGTTCACAATTTCATATTAACAAACAGATGTGTTTAGAAAAAGGAAAGATAAATATATCATTTGCTTTAATTCTTTAGATATAACTGACATAAAAAAAATCAGCAATGAAAAGAAAAAGGTTAGTTTTTCATTGCCCAAATTTTCAGTTTGCATAGCAGAACTATTAAAACAGAAAGTTAATCATCCCACGTAAAGTCTAAATACAAGCAATAGGAGACTTCAGATTCCAGCTTCTGTGAACAGTGAGAATCTTTAAGGATTATTCTCCAAAGCTGTTCATTCAAAAAGAAAAAAAAAGACACAATCAAAAACATTTACAATCCACACACAAAAACCTTATTGCTGCTAATTCATTATGGCTGAAGTTAACTTTACAGGGTGGGCACATTTGGACCTCCAGATATTAATTTCAATTGTGCATACATTAGACGTCTGCAAAACTTGTTAGAGCTGAGTATTGCAATGTACATAATTTTCCTTTCCTTTTGGGGCAGAAGAGGGGAGAAATACAGAACACTGATTTCTTGTGCTCAAAGGCATCGTGTCATCTTTCCATTAATCAGTGGGATGCTTAGTCCTAGATGATTACAAGTTTTGCAGTCCATCCTTATATTTTCAGTCTCTAGAGGCTGTTTCAGGGAGCACAGCAAAGCAGTAGTCAATATCTGGATTTAGGTAGACCTTGATAAATAAACAGAATATCTCTTTACTGAAACCTATCATGCTACACCATAAGTTTGCTTCAATAACTCAGCACAGAGAACAGAACCTCTTCAGTTTTTAAAAATGATCCTATATCTTGGATGGCTTTGTGGTTTCCTAAACTTACATAGTAAACCCCTGATTTAAGTAGTGGATTTACATTTTATTCTCAGCTAAACAACTGTTTACATGTTTCCCCAACATGCCCTAGCAGATTGTGGGCAGGAAGGTTTCAGAGCATTTTCTGTGTGCATGGTGAGGTGGGGAGGTAATGCATGTTTGACAGACAGACAGTTTTTGATGAGTAGCACAATCACGTGTACAGATAATTCTGTGGTAAGAAAATTTTATTTATTTCCCAATAGGATATTTTTTGCACAGTGCAAACGATACTATGATTTATGTGTCAGGTCAAAGTCTAATGGACATAAAAATCTATAAAGCAACAATGTCAATTAGGTTTACAATGACAAATTATTATTTTGGTAGACTCAGAATTGTGATGGATCTGGATCAGAGTTTAAAGGGAATTTTTTGTCAAGTATTTCTTTATTCCTTAAAAAAATGGCAATACTTGAGAAGATTTTTTTTCTGTGAAACACAGATCATAATTGTCAAGAGGATGATATTAGTAAGTGGAAGACCTCCTGAATAATGAATGTCCTCTTGAAAACTTACATGTGTTATAAAATATATTTTTGTGGTGCTTTAGAAACATTTTTCAATGTTCTCTCATTCCCTCAATTCAGTTACCTTTCCTATTTCAATGGCACAAGCCTTCTGTGCAGATTGGCCTTGTTCCTTCCATCCCTCAGCTTGATTGTCCAATATCCTCCAGTGACGGATGGAGGCTCTTCAGAAATCTCAGTATGTCAAAGATGGGGCTTTGCCTCAGCCTGGGCCTTACTTGTATTCTAACTTTTCAAGATTTGTGTGAAACGAATTGTATTTTAGAGCCTTTGTCCAAAAATAGAATACAAAAGAAAAGATAAATCTTTTAAATGTTCACTGATTTTCTAGTGCGCCCATTTTGGGGGCTCATCAGAGATATCTAAAATTTGTGCAGAGATGTAAAAATTGCCATAATCAATCTCAATTCATAATCAGTTTGGGTAAGTAAGTATTCAGCTAATCTAAAAATTCATCTCAAGATTCCCTTAAGTTGCATGTTCAAGTGGGACCAAAATGGTGATGCTGGGTGTATTGCTGACAAGGATCATTCAAGGAGGGATTGTGGGGGGAAAGTCTAGTATTAACTCTGTAATAAACCTTCCACTTCTATTCAGTTATTCCACTATGTTCCGCTCCTCTTTGTTGCCAATGCTAGTTAATGCAGATATCCAGCATACAAGAATTTAAGCATATATGTATAAATATATATATTAACCTGAAAAAAATCTAACAATTAGGATCCAGCTTCCGTGAATGATGACCCTGGAAAATAGTGTTGTCATTTTAGTGCGAAGAACAGCAACTACTGGGGCAGTGGCAATGACTAAGTGGCAAAGACTATCTCCAAACTCTTTCATCTCTCACAACATGGGTTTGATGGCATCCATCTCAGCAAAGAGTGGAAGTCATTTTAGCTAGGAAATTCTAGCCTATCCGCAAGGCTGGCCACTTGTGATTTTTTGGTGTAAAGAGCTCTGAGTTAAGAGACAGAATGAGAACATTAGGAGTCAGTGTGGCAGAGCTCCTGGAATAGGGGAGCTGTACGGAGGAAAGGTAGAATATGGATGTCCATGATGGACTGCTCTTAATTTACATTGAGGAAAATAAACAAACCATCAAAAAAAAAATGAAAAGCACAACTTTTTATAAGTCACTCAAATTGAAATTACCTAGAGCCTTCTCTTAGCTATGAATTTGACAGATTTCCTGCATTTTAGTATATAATCCTCTTTAAACCAAAGGATAGGGATATCTGTTGCAAGATGAAAATTTTCTTATTGTTACCTATCCCCTCATCTACCTTTGCCCAGTTGCCTCACAATATCTTCATACTTACAGTTTTCTCCTTGCATATTGAATGACAGCCCTGTATTGATCTGGCAAAAAAAGCTCTCCTAATTTAAACCCCCTTCCTCTGTCATGACAGCCTTGGGAAATCATCCAGCAAAGGGAAAATAATTTGGATGAGGAGAAGCATGAAAAAGTATATTTAAAAATGAAAAGAGTGTTTAAGGCCAGTGTTCCTCCTCTCTTGCAACCTTATGTTGGTAAGCAGGCAGAGAAACTGTCTCCTTTTCAGAAGCTTTCTCTCATATGCCAGACAAAGTGGTGGGGAGGAGCTCTCTGGCCCTCATCCCTTGGTAGGAAGGAAGGAAGGGAGGACAAGGTAGCTAGGACAGGACACAGCACAGCATTTCTGTGCTGCTCTGCTGCCCCTTGCACCCACTCCCAGGGCCAGATGTGACAACATCTGGAACTCACCCCTGACAAACCTACCAGGTGAGGTAGAAGAGTTCAGCTAATTGGCCATCGTCCTTATCCCAATAGCCTTTCCCTGACTCCGGAGGGTAACAGGGAAAGCCAAAAGCAAAGCCCAGTGGGATAATTCTGAAGAGGGCTAGCACTGCTACTGGCAGCATTATATCACTGGTCCTCAGGAGTGGAATGTAATATGTTGTATTGATTGCAGGGAATTAATCATTTCACAGATGCCTTTTAATGTCATTGCTCAATCAATTTGGAGTTTGCTTACATTTTTAATGACTCCTAAGTAATTGCCAAAGTTATCTGGGGAGGAAGGTTTATGTAAAAGACATGTTCTCTGCAGCCCACACATGGGAATAGAAAGTTTCTCCTCTGGGGTCTGTCATCATGTAGAGCTCTGAGACAAATCTCGTTGTTGTTGTTATGTGACTGTGCTGCAAATGCTGATTGGTGTCATTAAAAAACACACGTGTGGGGGCTTTTCTTCTTTTTACACCTTCATTCTCCATCCCTGAAGATATTTCCCTGTTGGATGTATAGGCTTCCTAAAGGAACCTTTTCAGTTCCGTCATTTCTAGAGTGGTTCTTTTGATCTGCATCTTGTTCTCTTCATAGAACCATTAAGTGCTATCCTTTTTCTTCTTTTTTTCCTATGATTTTCACCACATTGCCTCCAGGAAGAGTCAGATTCTAAAATAACTATTTTAAAGATGACTTTAGAGGACCTTGGAAAGGATCCTGAATTTGAAATAAATCATTCTGCCATCTTAGAAACACAACTTGGCACTCCCTTTGAGAATGTCATAAATGGCATATATGATCTTTTATTCATAATCTACTGTTGCAGCTGATAGAATTAGATTTAAGTATGTTATTTGTTTCATAAATAAGCGCACCCTTTAAATGCCTTTGAACCATTTTGTAAGAATGAACGTACCACACAATATGTTGTGACAACTGGTTCATTATTCCTCCTTTTTTTTTTTTCCCCGCCTTTGGAAGTTTTCCTTTCATGTGCGTAATAACCTGTTAATGATGCATACTTTGGAGCACCAGTGATTCAGTGATACCAAATACTAAAAAAGCTGTTTACACAATTAGCTACCAAAAGGGCTGGGGGTTCATAGAATCATAGAATCATAGAATGCTTAGGGTTGGAAGGGACCTCTAGAGATCATCTAGTCCAACCCCCCTGCATACGCAGGGACACCTAAAGCACGTGGCGCAGGACTGCATCCAAGCGGGTTTTGAAGATCTCCAGAGAAGGAGACTCCACAACCTCTCTGGGCAGCCTGTTCCAGTGCTCTGTCACCCTCACTGTCAAGAAATTTTTCCTTAAGTTCCTATGGAATTTTTGATGTTTCAGTTTCCGGCCATTTCCTCTAGTCCTCTAGTCTAGGGTTGGCGGGTCTCCTTTCAATCTGCTTAGTTACCCTTTTTTTTGATGCATTAAGGAGAGTAGAATAAAACTATATATCAAACTGATCAAAATAGATAGCCACATGTCACCACATGTATTTGGTAGTCTATGTTTATTTGACTTTTGGGGTGCATTATGTGGGAAATCAGATTTTATAGATTGGCAAAGTTGCAGTTAAGGACTGCAAAGGAGCGATGGGAAGCACATCCTGAACTAGCTTGAAGTTGTTTAGCTGAGTGGTAGCAGGATCCACAGCAACATGGAATAAGTATTTGTTGGTGCCTGAATTCCTGAAGAGCTTTCGTGGTCCTCTTGCCCATCCCTATCCACGCATTAGAGCGACAAAGATGATTAAGGGACTGGACCATCTATCCTATGAGTTAAGACTAAGCTGGGCCTGTTTAGCCTGGAGAAGAGAAGACTGAGAGGAAACCTGATCAATAAGTACCTGAGGGGAGAATGTGGGGAGGATGGAGCCAAACTCTTTTCCGTGGCCAGTGACAGGACAAGGGGCAATGGGTACAAGTTGAAACACAGGAAGTTCCATGTGAGGAAGAACTTCTTTCCTGTGAGGGTGACAGAGCCCTGGAACAGGCCACACAGAGAGGCTGTGGAGTCTCCTTCTCTGGAGATCTTCAAACCCGCCTGGATGCCACCCTGTGCCACGTGCTCTGGGTGTCCCTGCTGGAGCAGGGGGTTGGACTAGGTGATCTCTAGAGGTCCCTTCCAACCTCAACCATTCTGGGATTCTGGGATTCCTGCCGTTTCTCAGGCTCCTCCCTGGCAACTGGGATAAGCCTTGCAGGAAGCTAGTCAATTCTGTTGCATTCATCTTCTGGCCATCTGGAGCACTGAAACGCTCCTGTGACGAGTGTTAGGAGGCCAGGAAGGGAAAGTGAGAGGGGTCGAGGGATGGTACCGACTCCTCTGCGATTACAGACCTGACTCGTCCCCTGAGGAAACACCCGCTCTGGCTCCACGGAGGAATCAAACTAGCCACCTGGGAGCTCGTGTGACTGGTCTCTCTGAGTTAAAGCCCTTCTGACTGTAACTGCAGCTGTAATAACGTAGACACACTCTAAATTATTGTGGTAACGGTTGTCCTTAAACCTATGAATCTGTAAGAAATTTATGATTCGTGAAAGCAGTTGCATACATGAATAAGACAATTCATTTGATGGGTCCCAATTTTAGTGCTATTGATTGTATATTCCTTTGGAACAAGTAAATCCATATATCAATAGTTATCGCCAAAACCCACCAAATTGAATTAGCGTTAATTAACATTTTGTCATGAGATGAGTGCCAGGAAATGAAATCAGAAAACCATACGAAATACATTATCTATATTAAACCTATGATTCTGTACAGATATTTAAATCCAGCATAAAACTGATCCACGATATTCAAGAAGAGAGACTGCATTACGTTTTGGTCATAAAAATGCCCAAATTGGTCTCTTCCATGTTACCACTCCAGTTCCAATCATTCACTCTCTGAAGGTGGGAAGAACAGGGGATAACAGCAAATGTATACTTTCTATATATCTCTGAATACCTTTCAAAAGCAAAAGTGTGTTACCCAAAAGCAAGAAATTTCATCTATTCCCATTCTTCATGTATTGATAATAATAATTATGTGTCATCACATCCTGAAGATCTTTGGCCAGGTTCAGTGTATATCCAGACAGACTCCCATTCATACAACTCTTCACTGAGTACATGAACTAATAGCTATAAATTCTTGCCTTTGACATATGGATCTTAGATATGTCAGTTATAAGTTCCATTTAAATAAAAGCTTCTATCTCCTCTGTAAACTGTTCACAGAGTTTCTTACCACTTCTGCTTAAAATTGGCTCTCACTAGTTTCTGAACTTTTGAAAACATGACCTCACACACCTTGATTTTCTGAGACTATGTCAACTATGAGTCATTTCACCCTAGTAAAATTGAGCCAGACACAAATAGGCCCCATTCTCTTCTGTTATTCCTTGTTTCAGGAAAACATAGGAGAAAATTGACACTTAAGCAAGTTGTGCTTTTATTTGTGAGGCCAGTGGTGCCAATTCATTCTGTGAAATGGGCTTGAACTCTCCTTTTTCTGACGAAGTTGAAAAACTAAGGTTTTGTGTTGGAAAACAAGTTCACCAAATGTGTGACTGGATTCTAGTGTATTTGTCTTGCTCATATTATCTTGGAAATTAATAATTTACACTGGCTTTGGTTTTTATGATACTGTTCTTTTAAACCCCTGCTGTTACATGCATATGCACGTACCCCCACCAACCCACCCCTGTCCACTGCCAAATATTTTGTTGCAAAAACATTTGAGCCACCAAGAAGTGTTTGAGCCACCACTGCTGTGCACATAATCAAACATGTCTGAGTTGGAGCAGTTTAACAGATTACACTTATTAACTGAGTGACTCTAGCTGACTTTGTACATAGTTTCACCTTTTTTACAATGACAAGCACAACGCTTTAGCTTAAGCCTCTGAGGAGGTGATTTAAGAAAGGTCTCCTGCATTATGATTTCAGCTTTGAAAGTGCCTTTCTGTGGTCTTTGTCAAATAATGTAATTTCACCTCATGATGTTTCCTCCAAAACAGGGAAAACGTTTGACATGAGTGAGCAGCCATAGAGTAATTAAAGAAGTTTTGTAAACCATTTATTTAAAATGCTAAAAGGAAATCAATATGATGATTTGCATGAGCAGATATTTGACAAGGTGAATAAAGCAATAACATTTTTTCTTAACTAATTAATACCTATAGAATGTTAAAAAACAATAACAACAACAATGAAACAGCGCTACAAGTCTCTGAATGTAGAGTTTTCAAGGCCTGAAATTGCCTTCAGTTTATTCAGGCAGTTACTGACAAAAAAATATTTTGAAAAGGTACAAAGCCTTCACTGTGATGGAGTCAATGCATTTAATCAGCTAGGACAACGTAAAAAGCGTTCAAAAACTGTATTTCGGGTGCTATCTGAAAATTAACCTGACAAAGGAAATAATTTCCTCATCCCATGAAACATTTTCGGATTGAAAAAGTCCTATTCTGAAGTGAGCTATAACAAAGAGGTTTCAGAAGTTTTCACCGTAAAGCAGAATAATAAAAATTCCGTGTTGGAGGCATTCACCTACAATGTGACCAAGCCAAGTTCAAATGTCTTCCCGTTTGATTCAGGGACTAGAGTCTGGGCCTCCTACTCAAGACCAAGGACTGCCAGCTAATAAGTATTCTAAGGCTGTGCTTCTCAGTGACATCTCCTGGCTCAATCTACTTCTTGCAGATAAATAAATAGTTTTTGAACGAGTGGAGGTGTAAGGGTGAGGAAAGGAGGAGGCTGACTAACCACTTGACGCAAAACAATGCCTTGATCCTTTTCCCAGGTGGGGACGACAATCAATTGTTAAAGTCTCTTACGGTGGTTCTTCTTTGTATAAACACTATTTTGGAATAGGGAAAAAGAGTAAGACATCCTTCAATGGGCATACATGCTCACATGATATTTGAAGAAAGTCAGGTTCAAGTTTCAAGTCTCAAGCTTGCATCAGATAAAAAGGAAGACTTATTTCTAGACACTGGTTTTTCTTTATAGACTTAGAATCCAAAATTTTCATTCTAATTTGGAAAACATTTATAAAACTTTCAGGGAAAGTTTTATCAAAGCTGCATTTGAACATGAAACATTTTGCTTCACTACCCTAAGTCCAAATTTCCTGATTAAAACATTCTGCTTAAGAAAAATCTTGACTTTACTGTAGAACAATTCTCCCATACATAATACTATTTACAGTATTCTGTGCATGCTGGAGAGCAGGTTAGAAGACCATAACCTGTACATAAAATAAGCCATTTAAATAAAAAGACTGCTGTGTAGAAAAATGATTGTGAGCTCACCTGACCTATCTTTGATATGGAGAAGTGATAAACAAACATCTTTGTAATTAAAGAGCATCTTTATAGAATGTGGTAAGATTCTAATTTTCTTCTTTCTCTTACAACTTAGCAATTTATTTAGCATGATTTTGGACAAAATTAAAAAAAAAAAAACGTAACTGAAGTTTGACTTAGGTGAAACTGAATAGTCAAACTCAGATATTTTGTTTAAAAGATACTCCTAGCTAATAGGCACCTGTGCAGAATCTGGTCTCTTCTGCTGTCTAGAGCTATCCCCTTCTCAAGGGAGCAGTCCTATTTCAATGCTCGGTCTCATGAGGACTTTCTTTTGCCTGAATCTCCTGAGGAAGCTGATATAATAGCAGCTCACAGATCATAGCCAACCAACATGAGAAAGATACAGATGGAATCATTTTGTTTTTAAGCTTGGCCCTCAAGAGCATGATTGGTAGCAGTGCTTATGTGTTATATATGTTACTATTTCTTACAGTATTTGCATGAGAAATAGAGAATATATATTTAGTTCCACCTTGTACCAGGGGAAACTGTGCGGTTTCCAACGCCACAGTATAGATCTTTAGCTGTTAGACTAGTCAGGGGTTTCTGATCTCAGGATTACTAGATATTTTTCCAAAGACAGTTTAGTCTAGCAACAGGCTTTGAAGGCAGAGACTTTAATTGCTTCTGACTGGGAAGGGAGCTGAACTCTGGGCATTTGCCTTCCATATGAATAATCAAACTGGTTATTTCACAAACGTCATCCGTGATCATTGACCCTTCCCAAAAGAAAACACCAGTGTTAGAAGGGGCACCTGGAGGCAGCTCTCCTTTGGCTGCAGACTTCTGAGCGGCCAAGGCCAGTGTCCCTAAATGCTTCATGTAAAACAGGAATCCTGCAATAAACCCTGTTCTTTGAAAATTTTCATTTTCCTTATTTTTTCTTACTTATTTAAATAGTCTATTACTATAGCAACTAGCACCTCACAGTTGTTAACATATTAGACCTCATTACTCTCTGTGAGGCAAGGGAATATTATTATTTTACTTTACAAAGGTGGGAGGGAGGCAAAGACACTAAACCAGTATTTACATGGCAAAAAAACAAAAAAAGCCATGATTTCAGGAAGGACGGTGTACCCACGTTACCTCTAATTTAGCAGTCTCTGGTTACAGCAGGAGGAGAGCTAAACAGTTTGCACTTTACTGTGGACTAGTAGCCTGCGTGTGCAATCAGTGGGCCTGAATTTCTCAGCTCCCATTGCAGCCCAGGCCTCCACGTGGCCCCTGCTCCCAAAATCCTACGTGTGTCGGAGCCAGCAGCTCCCTGTCATGTGTCTTGGGCATGTGCATGTGTCCTGGGTATTATACAGCGTTGCACGAGTTCAGACTTCAGGAAGTCAACCATATTTTACTGAATAAACATATGAATTAATAGCACTTTATTAGAATTTCTGGCACATTACGCATGTAACACGGAGTGGCAGACAAGGTCACTTCTTTATGTGAGAAATACGTTGTATTATCCCAGTATTTATTTTTGATCTTTAATTTATCTGCTTCATTTAAAAAAAAAAAAAAAACAGAAAACCTTGCTGACAGATACGTTGATTCAGAGTTGCTGCTAGCGCTGGTGTTCTGAAGCTTATCGAAGAAGAAAGATATGTCAGAAGAGTGAGCTTTATTTGGAAAAAGAAAGAAAAATCAGCAGTCAGCTATAACGCCAGGATATTTTTGCCTAAACCTTGTTTGGCAATTATCCTCAGAGTTTTAACAGCAGTTGTTGCTTCATACAGTTCATCTAATAGCTGAACAGAAGAGTAAAAAAATGTGAGAGGCTACATTTAGGCTTAGATTTCACTTAACAAATTAATCAATATTTACCAAATAATATATCCAACTGAGGGCTCTAGGCCTAACATGAGCAGAAGTTGTCCCCCTCACACAGATGGTGAATAGTAAGGGCTTGAGACACAGTCTGCTGAGGACAGTCACCTGTCAAACAACCTTTGCACAAGAAATATTGAGCTAAGCCTGACCGAAACGTGTCTGAATTCCCATGGAAAACTGTCATTTACTGTGGAATTATCTTCTAGAGGCTCAGATTGTGGTGCTCAGATGCTCTGCTTCTGGTCATGATAGTTGCAGAGAAAAGTTTGAAAATGTTAACTGAAGGTAAGATGATTCAAGAATACATTCCTGAATTTTCAGAAGTCTAAAATGGTGTTGGTGAAAAAGCAGGAATGCAGCATTTATCTGCAAGGCTTGTTAAATCCAAAATCCTGGGGTAACAAGCTGCAGTAGGCAGAGAAGGAAATGTGTGGGGACCTACAAAAACTGAAATTCAAATCAATATAAAAATATACAACACAACTGTTACCATAACTGAATTCATTCCAATTCCATTTCCCCCTTGGCCATATTCTTGTTATTATTAGACTAAGCAGCAGAAAATTTATTAATTTCACTACTCCAGTAACTAATTGACAACCTGAATGTAATGTATGAACATCAGCTACTGACATGTGTAAGATCAAAAATTGTGTTCAAAAAGAGGTGTATAGGCTTACAAAAATATATATGTATATATATAATTTGCATGAGCATTTCTTTCAATTTGGAAAGAAGTGAGAGGCATAATGAGGGAGAGGCATGAATGCAATAAGAAAAGCCCTTCCTGGAGAGATTAAGCGTCATTCCACAGGCAGCAAGGCCCTGCCGTTTGTAAGAAAGTGGGACTGGGGGAATTACTGTAACACAGGAGACTGTTTTTGTGGATCTGCTGAGGGGTGAAACCCTCAGGACCACCTGTCCCATGGAGAACATCGAATACTGGGCAGTGAGTGCATGAAAAGACCTTTACGTCCTTCTCAAGTATGGAGAAGTTCATGCACTGGTGAGATGTCTGGGAGCAACCTGGGAAGGACCCCTGGTAAGAGAATAAGTTCCCAAGGTTGTAAAAATGGTTTCAGCTTCCTTTTTGTCTTTTAAAAGGGTATTAGCTGAGGGGGTCTTTTTGGTGTTTGGGAATATTTTGAGTTCTTAACATTTCAGAAATAGTCTTGAAAATATAAATGGGATAAAAATGCCACATGATGTGTGGCTGGAGGAGATAGGCTGATGGAAGCGAGATACTGCATCAAGAACCTACTGAGCTCCTATCTTTCTCCCCTTCGTTCACCTTTTGACACAAAACAAGAAACAAACATCTGACTATCCAATATTCATCTCGCTGCCCTTCTTCCAAAGCTCTCTTCTGGCACTTTGAAATAGTCCATTTAACTCCATGTACTGCCTATGTACTCCTAGTTTGCTATATTCATCTTCTGTTGCTTGATATGGAGTGATACGAACTCTAGTATTTGCTGCTTTAAAAGCTGCACTTTCTGGAATTATACAAAAAACATTTCTTTTCAAATCAGAAAGACAAACAAAAACACAATATTTGCCATCAAGTTTATAGATAAAAGCTTGGAAATATTTGAAAGTAACCAGCTTTATGGTGCTGGAGGTGTCTACTTCGGTTGAAATATAAAATCCTTCTTCAAATATTTCAAGGCACCTTTAATAACAGATTTAACTGCTGAAATAATAGTTAAAGCAAAAATAACAAAATAATCTTTTCTTTTTAATCAGGTTCTCGGTTCAATCTATAACATTAATATCCCAGTTAATGACTTTAACTATGAAAGCTTTGTTATATGCTAATAAACTTAATATAGTCCCACGTCTAAAGAGCTTTTCAAGATTATTGTAGCAATTATTCTTGTTTAAGTCTTCTGATATTGCTATGGGGTAGATCATGCAAATTCAAGGTACACTGTTGTTATGTTTCCCTAATCCTTTAAAGGAATCCAGTGTAGATGCTAAAATCTGAGCATTATTGCAATGCCAGGTTGCTTCTGTGTATTACCAAGCACTTCTGCAGCAGCACTGCCAGAGAGCAGTAATGCTATGTTAGCTGTACATTGAGCAAACTAATGGATCTGAAAGAAACTGCATTGTAGTAAATAATCTTCTGTCTGCTCTAATTAAGGATGCAGTTGAGGAGAGGAAGATTACTTATCTGCTAGCGCGCAGAGAAAAGGCCATGAATGAAAATAAAGCAGGTACAGCCCTCTTCAGCAGAAAGGGGCAGCCCTGGCCGCCTGCTCCAGGAGATCTGTGCATTTGCAGCCACATTCCTGCATGTGCCACCCGTCCCGCGTGGAGGCAGCAGATCCCGCCAGGCCGCTGGGCTGGCAGCAGGAAGGAGGGAAACCTGGAAGGCGAGTGCTGCTGCGAGTGATAGGGGCACTCATCTCCCCACACTGAAGGAGAGAGCTAGCACTTCATTACACTGCATTAGCAAAGTATTCTCCATCGAGATGGTGCAAGTACTGGCATGACATTTCTTTGGCTGATACGACTCGTTGTCTGCCTATATATGTATCATGCCATATTGAACAACGCTGACTAAAAGCTCCGGAAAAATCAGAAATCTTGAAGTAATTCAATAATGAGTACTGCGCGGCTACAGCATGGACTTTCCTAATTACAGCTCGCCTGCCCCTTGGAAGCATTTTTAGGACAGCCACTATCCAGACTTATGGTCCTGGGTGCGTGTGTTTTATAACAACACCAGTGAGTACTCAGAGAATTGTTTCACCTGGATCCCCATTCATGTGAGATTACTTGCAGCCACGATACATTTTGGAGAGTTGTGAATAATCTCTAGCAATGTCCAAGCCAGAAAGAAATGTTATGCACATGGTGCAAAAGCCAGACTAAAAGGTCTGTTTTATTTGTGAACTTGCTCCTCCTGCAAGGATAAGGTCCCAGGGACCTCCAGGGAGGGACGGAGCTGGAGAGGAAAGAGCTGGGAGCAGGGACTCATGGTGATCCTTCTCCTGCTGCACGGGAATGCTCAGGGTTGGCTTGTGTTTTCTTTTGTATTCTGCTGTAGAGATGGCACTTTCAATAACGGAGATCATACAGACTTCTATGGCCAGAAATAGGGATGAAGAGTGTTAAAGGGGAAAACTGCTGTTGAAAGGGTGATGGTCTAGGTTTCCCATTGACCTGGAGTCTGCCAGACAGGGGCTGTGAAAAGTTTATCAGGATATAAAACCTGTGAAAGAACCACAGCAGAGAGATCCTTCCTTGAGGCTACCTCACCTGGCGATATGGCGAATGACCAAGTGCTTCAGTCATTCCAAACACTTGACTTGTCAGGCCATTGCTCCTCATCTTTATCTTGTCATCTCTATCTTTATCTCTTTCTTATCTGATCTGAGCTCACTTTCTCCATATGATCTTCACACGTCAACAACATGGAAGTACTCTCTACCTCATTGTATCCATATTGCTCCAGAATTCCAGGTGAGATGTGGTTTTGTCCTTGGACTATCTTTAGAACATGGCTGAGACAAGATTATTTTTCTTTGGGATAGTATGAAAAGTGCTACATAAAATAGTTTTTAAAATCCTCTCTTAATGTAAATATGGTTGGACAGAAGAAATGCCTGTGCCTAATTTACACTGGTTTAAGTCAGAAGTATTTTCCATGAAGTCAGAAGAAAGTGCTAGGATAAGGCAGACTAGAACTGACATTCTTCTATGAAAATATAAAACTAAATCTCAATCGGATTTTTTTTATAATGATTTGATTATCTTCAGTACATAACATCACAACAGTTACTGGAAAAAAATCCTGCATGCTATGAAATATGTTATTATCCTTATTTATAAGGGCTAAGGGGCCCTATGCAGTGGTGTTAATAACTTTCGAGGCAGAAAAAATCATGATTGCTTTTACCGTATTTTAAGAGATGTTACAGTTTCATTAGGAAACTTGGCATGATCAAAAAAAGAGGAATTCACTTTTTCTAACACTTGAAAGAAAGAGGCAGGGACACCTCAGAACGGACAGGAAGGTTGCACAGGGATTTGTTCCTAACTCAAATATGTGGTTAGCCAATTACATGAGTATCTTCTGAAGGTGTAACTATATATTCAACTGTGGATGCTCATATTATCTCTGCAAAGGCTTATTCTTTAGAATCTTAAAAGTGTCTGACAAAGAGCACCATAAATTCATAATGTAAGAAGAGGGTGGGAGAGAAGAAATATAATTTTATGTTTTCTCAAAAGCTTTAAGAGTGAAAGCTTTCTGTTTTATGGAATGCTTTATTTCTCTTACGTTAAGTGAGTTTATATGATCTCAGAGTTTACCTCGTGGTAAGTGATATGCAGAACTTAATATTTTCTTTACTGCTTCCTTTTTATCATTTCTGCACTAAAACTATTAATATCTATTAATGTTAAACTATCTTGTTATTATCTATCTATCCACATATAGAAGTATAAATCCATCAAAAGATTTATTTTCAATGGCTTGTGTTTTTTCTCATCGTATCCCTTCATTAGTGCTATACAATTTATGAAATAACCAAGATTGAAGACATAATTACAGGTGAGGGCATTGCCCTGACAAATTAATGGTGCTGTGACCTCTCTGATAGCAAAAAAAAACAGGGAGAAAGACGTCCCAATAGATAACTAGTTTCTTTGCCTTTCATTTTACCATTATGGCCGGATATGGTGTTAAACATTCTACTACACAACTGGAAATATTCTGAGAGAATAGATTAAAACCTTTTAATCTGTTCTTTTTGTTCCTTTGCCACATCACCATCTATGCAGACAAGCATCCTGATTCTCATGACCAAGACAGCACAAACAGGGCTCTGATGTGTGGAGTCGCCCAGCGGAGCCCGTGCCAGAGCCTGCAGCCGGGCAGGGGTGGCACAAACAGCACAGGGAACCCCAGGAAGGCTCCTTGCCTTCCTGGAAGGACCAAGCTCGAGCTTCTGGCTGTTATTTTTCTTCTCCCTCTAATTGTTGGCATTTTATTTACCTTTTTTGATATGAAGACTGACATCTGCGGAGAAGAGATTGCTGACTGCAAACATCTCTTTCTGGCAGAGTTATCCCAGTGCTTTGTGCTGACCGTATGATTACCTAGTAGTTGATACAGCAAGAAAGGCTTTTATTTTTTTTTCCAAAGGAAAAGAAACCTCTCTCTACATGGTGATGGGTGATATATAGGATCTCCTGGACAATTCAGTTAGGAAAAAAAAAAAGAGCTAAGCGAAAAAGGCTCATTTTCCGTTGCTCCATTGCAGATACAAAATTACTTTATTGAAGAAAACGAACTTATTTTGGTGTTATCTTGAGCTAAATGATCAGAGCGGCCACACCGTGCCAGTCTGCATTTCCCTACTAAAAGGACAAGATATCCTAAGTTATTTTGAATGGTGAAGAATGAGCCTTTAGCACCGTGTTTGGTGTGGGAGGCAGTTTTAGCCTCACCCAAGGATCACGGTGAGCTAAGGACTGCAGCCTGCCTGCCTGTCACCATCCTTACTGGTCTGCCATGTGGTAGCTGGTCGGTGGTATGCTTCATTCTAAAGACCTTTTCCACATAAATATGGAAATACATATATACGCATACATACATACATATATATATGTTTATATACTCTGGCACTGAGAAAAATAAGTGTAGAAAATATAGAGCCTACGTGGAATTTCTCTGGTAAGGTCAAAAATAAGATCATTTGAAAGTAGCTCTAACAGCACATTGAAAAAACAGAAAACCTAAAAAATCATGAGAGAGACTTCCAGTGTGTGAATTACTTATCCTAAAGTCAACCCAATTACTGTCTCCCCCGTGTTGATTCTAATTCCTTCTGGATATTTTTATTCATTTCCTTGAGCTTCCCTCAGGCTGATTTCTGAGTTTTCAGACTAATTTTTAGGTTTGGGGTTGTTTGTTTTGGAAACTTCATAATATTTGTAGTTTTCATGTAGCAGACCTCATGGCTTAAAGGGCTAAACCCACGGTTCTCTATTTCACAGTAAATGAAGGAAAAATAAGACTCTCTTAATCACTTTGTAGCGACTGCTAAATTATCTGAATTACATTTTCGGGTAAGAATAGAAACGCTTTTAAAATCAAAACTGAAAAAATGATCTGTGTGCTCATGATGGTTCTGAAATCAAAATATTGTTTTGCTTTGGGGCCATTCTTTTTACTGTTGTGAAATCTAAGATAATGTATGTAAAGTAACACAGTATCTGTTTCAAATCTGGTGAGTTTTAGAGCAGATCACTGGTGTTTATTTGAAATAACTGTGCTGCAACACCAAAAGCCTGTTGCAGTGTGAATACAAAGTTATTAGGCGAGCCAGTAAGATCATTTTGATTTGATGGTTATTCTATAATCGCTAACAACAGAAGGGAAGGTAAAAGAAAATATACTGAAATCTCTGTATAATAGAAAAACAAGAGATTAAGGGAGGAGAAAAGGATAGAGCTGATTATAGATTAAAAACCTTATTGTGGTAACAATCAGCTTTGGAAAAAGTCCATGGAAACATCAAGTCTTCACAGAGTTTTAAAGAGAAATGGAATGAAAATGATCATTCTAAAATTGCTAGCATATACACTTGTGACACACAGCTTCCCTTCATGCCAAATGTAGCAGTATACATGCATCAACAGACTTGCAAGACAAACAAACTAACAACATTTTACACAGAGAGGCATTTTCAACATCACTCAGTATTATCTTTTGTAATTCTACAGATGTGGTCTTTCCATAGCAATATTTCCAAACTTATTTTCTCCATTTATATATACTCATCCTCTCCAGGAAAGTATTAAAAATATGTGTGATGATTGTGGCCTTTCTTCTACTTCTGAATTGAACATTATTCTGCAGATGGAGTCCCATATTTTAATGCTTGTCCTGCAATTCAGTCTTATAAGGTGTGCAGTAGCAGGACCTTACATAAATCTAAAATATGTCGATGAAAATTGCATCCATGCTCGTGAAGTAATAATTTGCTAACATTTTCAGATTCTCTTAATGAGCAGAAGACATAAATGTGGCTTGAATCATGGCTGCGTATGATGACTGCATATTTTTATTGCCGTCTTATATCCTCTTATTGCTTTAAACAAATTTGAGCTACATGAGTAAAGACGAGATTGCATCAGAAATGGGATGTAAGGAGCAGCAGCTATTTTTCTGCACAATAATGCTTTACTGTATTCTTGAGGATGACTTTGTGGGGGTTCTTCTTGTGTCGATGCACACAGTTTAAGCTCTCACCTTGAAGTTAATTTTATCCTGCAGTAGGCAGAGAAGCCATTACGTAGGAGCTGAAGGCAATTCAGAGAAGCTGATTTCACCTGCAAACACATATGAGCCGTGAGTGAAGAGACAGAGGGCAGCTCCGTGGAAGCAGCCAAACCAGGAGCGAGGCCAGTGCCTCTCCTTAGGCTGCCACAGATTTCCCTTGTGGTCTAACACAAGTCACTTAAGCTTAGATTAAGAGAGGGAGGTACTAGAACCCAAAGCTCACGGCAATAGGAACCTGCACAGCAGGTTGAGCACCTTGGAGGTAAAACTGAAACCCCTCATACACTTAACCTTGGATCTGCAACAAGAAATCCCTACAGCAGATAAATCCCTACAGTGGATAGAGCACCTGCGATGAAGCTGTAGTCCAGCTGGATGAGGAGGCACCACGGGTGCCCTGGTCAGCCGCTGCGGCGGGGATCACCAGGGTCCCCCTCCGTGTCCCGGATTGAGGTGGGTCACTACAGCCACCTCTCAGGGGATCCCACGGCCTCCTGCATGGGATCAAAGCTGGGACTGCAGCACCTGGCCCTGGGATGTCCTCAGCATTTCTTGAGGAAATGAGAGTTTAGGCCAGCATTTATGCACAGGTGTTGTCTGCCTGGGTCCCTCCACCCACAGCCCTTCATGTAGTTTATTCTTTTTGCACGGGCAGTTAGGGGGGAATGATACCATGCTGGGCTACTGCCAAGCTGAGGATGTTATTAAAACTGCATTTCAGGTTTATATTTTGAGTGGTCTTTTATGTAACTTTAGATTTTGGCTGAAATGTAGTAATGTTGGAGAAATGGCTAAAAATAATACTTTGTAATTGCGATGTATAAATCTTATCTAATGCTACCTTTCAGCAGAGGCAGGTACATTTGCAGTGGAAAAGTGAAGCACTGGGTGCTTCCAGCTACAGCCCAGGCTGAACTGGCAAGGAAGAAAGAAGACGCCTGTCTCTTCCCTGCACGCTGTTGTTCGTTACCGCTATCGGTATTTGTGTTTTTATGGTGGCACTTCAGAATCACTTGAACAACCCCCTGCCCACGGCCCAGATACAAAGCCCAAGATCTTACAAGCCACAGGGACGTGGCAGGCAGAGCTGAGTAAGGTGGCAGCAAATCTGCAAGTGATGCCATCTTTTTTTCCCTAGGTTTGACTGAGGATTGATCTAAGTGAATTACAGCGATGGGCTGGGGCAATAATGGGCAAGTATGAAAAGAAATGCTAAAGTGCAAAGGCTGAAAGAGGATATAGGATCCTTTGGAAGCAGCGCAGGATCACTTAGCTTCAAGAGAAAGCAAGTCTGAGCTACAAACAAACAGTCCAGAGCGTTTAGCAAGGGGCAGCCTCATGCCTGGGCCTCAGGATTTCCTTTCTCTCATCCTCCTCTTCATACATTAAAGTATCTTTCTCTGCAATTTCATCTATGGTTGGAGGGAAACAGCTCAAGTTTTTTGTAAGTTAACTAATAATCATTAGACCCAAGTTAAAGAAAGTTTGTCTATAAAAAGCTTGGAAATTAACCAAGTATGTCTCTGAATAGTAAAACAATTTCTAAAAAAAAGCCATGGTTTGAGCATCTTTGGACTTCAGGCAGAAGCAGCAGATTTTCTTTTTAAGTTCGGAGAGGTGCGAGTTCAATTTTTACATCTTTGGATCCACTTTTTTGCATGCAAATTTTTTGGTTTCATTAAAATATATATTTATATAAAATACCCATAACTATGGCTATATCTTTGCAATTTAAGGATCAGAAGATGCAGATTTGATCTCAAAATTATGCACATTTTTATCTTTTTGTTTAAGGCTTTCAGTCTGTGATTGTGCAGGTGTGTACTGATTTTCTTTCTAATAAGGGCTATCTAATGCAAATCCCTCTCAGATGTTTTTTATTCAGCAATGAAGTAAAACTAACAATTAATCCATTTTTTCTCTCACCAATATCAGGTAGAAGAGAAAACGAGACAAAAATACAACACGTGGTTATTGCATTGAGAGATGTTTTCATATTTCACCACAGAGCATGTTATGAATAATGGCTTTTGATAAATTTCTCCAGACTTATTCAAGGGAAAAAAAATGGTTGTCTTTGTCAGTAATGGCAAAAGAAATCTTTTTCTCTTTCTCTTTTTGCCCAGATCTCATATTTCTGTGGTTGCTATAGAAAGCTATTACTGGAACTCATATCTAATAAGTTTTCTTCTCCTTCACCAAATAACTCTCTAATACCCGGTATTTCTATGTGTTTGTTTAAGATATTGTTCTCTATGATATTTTTTCTTTCTTTTTTTTTAACCTGTAAAAGGGTCAAGATCTCTTTTTCTCTTCAGACACCTTCTAACTTTAAAATTTCTGAAATTCCTGTTCTTCCTCTGTAGTGTAGCAACAACCAATAAACACAGCCAAACACTCTTACTTATTTTACATTTGCTGTGTCGCGAGGCGCCGTTTCAGACTAACACTGAACATTCATGTTTTCTACCGCCGCCAGCAAGGCCCAGCTCTGGTTGCTTCCTATTTCCAGGTGAACTGATGTCCAAGTGTCTGCACGTCCTCACGTCTTCGTTCCATCGTAGCAGCAGAGCTGGCAGCACCGGGGGAGCTGCGATGGGAGCAGCCGGGTAGGAAGAAGAGAAAAGGGGAAGAGGGGCACGGTGCAGACTATTGCTTTTTCCGTTTTCAGATAAAATACCGTGCCTTGCTGCTGCAAAAAGAGATGTAACGTGGGTGACAGGGAAAGGGTGAGCTTGAAAGTCGGGAGGGTAGCTCTTGCAAAACATGCAGGAGCTGTTTGTATGGGTGACTGGTAGAGATGGAGTTTTGCCTGGGGCAGTGGAGCCCCTGCAGTCTGACCTGTGTTAAGGGATTATTCGTAAAGCTGCTTTCCATTCAGTTTCAGGTAGCAGATGATGCATAACTTGATGATGCATCATTTATGCTATTGTCCTATGAGGCTTATGAATTCCAAAATGCAAAAGCTGCTGTATGAAACAGATCTACTTTTTCACTCCTTCTAGTGAAATCCAAGAATATAGAGATGTACCCGAAGCAGAAACATTAGCTGAATTACATCCCATCACAAGAGTTTTATATATCAAACAAAAATATTCATACTGTTAATTATGCAGAGTGAAATGCGATAGTATACTCAAAGACGTTTTTTATCTTAATGCTTAAATGTTAAGCTAAATATAAAAAGGATCCATAAATAAATGATAAATTGTTTATTACTTTGAAAGCCTGCTTGCAATTTATGTACTGTGTTGCTAACACTGTCCTGAATTGGCCTAACAGATGCAAGTTAACGCAGAGAACACTCTGACGGCACGTATATTCATCTGACAGCTAGGAAGGGGGGTTTCAAAACACTAAAGTGATTCTATCCGCATGAAAATAAAGCCATTACATAATCTATTACAACAAGTTTGCGAGATTCCTAGCACAAGAAGAGGGAGGAAAAAAATACTCCAAATTGAGCCATTAAGTAGAGTCTGGCCTTGAAGAATGCATACAAAATTGATTTCCTTGTGCGCCGAGCTGCACTATGAGTATTTCAGTGTAGCAGAAATCTGTCTTGCTGCTTCCCTACCCTGTTCCTTCATTTCTACCGTATGTTGTGTTTGTACACATATAGATATATATATACACACACACACACTTCCCCATATGTTCACATGCTCCACTCAGGCCACTGCCTTTTTTAAGATGCCTGAAATCAGTTCAGTCAGTGCCAGAGCTGGGCTTTAACGCTCTGACTTTGAAATTATACCTATTGTTCACACACTGTCTTCTCCCACCTCGAAAGGGGGATCTTATTGTCCATCAGCCTTTCTTTTCTTCAGTTCTTGCCACACCAGGCTGCCCTGATGCTCAGGCCCTGGCACTCAGGTTTTTGGCTGGCGTTCAAATCTCCTCTCCCTCGAGCAGCAGGATCAGGCGCCTGTTCAAAAGCAGGGGCAATTCCAGCAAGAGCACAACCCGCTCCCTGCGGCTGGTGGGCCAGGCAGCTGTGATGAGGAGCGGGATGAGCTACTCGGCAGTGGAGGGGGTGTGAAGCTACTGTTCACACTACCACGCTCTTCTGCGTGATTAGAAACTCAGGGTTAGTCACTTCCCTTGGGGAATCCCAGTCCCTCCAGAGACACGGAGACAACTGCCAGGCTGGGGAATTCTGCGTGATGCATTGACTCACGCTGCCCTTGGTGAAGTGCCACCTCTGCGCGTGGCAGGGAGGAGCCACAGGTCCACAGTGCTGCGGGCAGCATCCGATGGAGCGTCGTGCGCTGAACACGAATCGCGTTCCCTCCGTGGTCCCCCATCGTCCTGCGCCATCCACCACCTCCTGCTGTATCTTCTGCGCTCTGTGAGGAAGGGCAACATATGCTCCGCAATCAGGAGCATCTCCCCTCCAAAATTCAGGATGGATGGGTGGCCAGCAGCAGCATGACAGACAATGCAGCTCGTGCAGAGGACCTGAGGGTAGCAGAACAACTCATGCCAAGCTCTAAGGTTTGGGTCTGCTTCTCGAGGGTTTTGATGCTGAGTCGGAATCGCCGCCTCTCCCGGGAGAAAACCCGGTGGGGCTGCCTGGCTGGAAACCTCCCGGGAGCTAAGCACCTCCTTGCAGAGGAGCATGCGGTTCTTCCTCCGTGGTAATAAGGAAAGCAGGTCCCAGGAAGCGGGATCACGGTGCCCACTGCCAGGACTGACATCCTGCAGCCCCGGGAAGGAGGCCAGTACGTTTCTGGAATCTGAATTTAAGACCCTGAGCTGCCAGGGTTTTGTGAAATAGACGGTGTTCTCGGTGCCCCAGACCAGATCTCGCACTTGGAGCGTTATCACTCAGGCTGCTGACAGCAGGGTTCAGCGAGCAGAACCTGCAGGATCAAGCTCTGTCCAGGATGAGAAGTCAGAGCTCAAATAACAGTTGGAGCTTTAAAGGAAGGAAATCTCATATTTATTCATGATTTAATTAAGAGAAATGAGCCTTTTCAGCCTGTTTTGAATACATAGGGAAACAAATATGCAGAAGACTATCATTCCTCATATCAGCCCTATGCTTCTGAACAAATCGTAGTAGTTCTAAATATTCTTGATACAGTGATTTAATCCATCACCTGGGTCAGACCCTTCTATTTCCATATCAGGATTTGAAGCATGGAGCTACAGGTTTGAATCCCAAATGCCAATGAAAGACACATAGAAAGTAAATATTCTTCACAGATTTTTGTTCAAGCTTTGTTTGAACACAAACCTTTCTGTGCTCTGGGTTTTATTCATTAAAATAAAGCACACAAAATAACTCTCACCTACTATTATTAATCATAAGGATTTACTCAGGAAAACAAACACGCTCAGGCTTTCAGAACAAATCAATTCAGAGGAAGGGAGTATTTTGGCAGCCATGGCAGCCCAGAAGACAGTGAAAACAAACATCTTTGCTGCAGACAGTTTGCAGCTGACTCCGAGATGGACTGTTGGTGATGTGTGATGCTATTTTTAAATAGCAATTGTTTAATCACTTCTGTTCCCCTGGGCTGAGGCTAGAAATGATGCCTCCCAAGCAGTTTGTCTACAAGCGGGTAGAAATAATTTGATCACATCCTTTACGGGCTGCAGCAGAGATGGAGCTGTATGAAGTATCGGCAGCGCGTTTCACAGGGAACCTAAATGTTGAGCAGAAGTGAGAGTATGTTGATCATGACATTTAAGTGACATCATGTCACCAAGCGATATCCTGTGAAACGTATCATATCAAACAGAAAAGAGAATCATCTTTTAAAACGGTCTCTCTCTTCTGGCTTTCTGTAGTGAACTCTTGGGGCTCATGTACCCACAGTACAGGAAGGGGACGGGTCATGTCTGAAGCACATATGTAATTGCATCTAAGTAGGCCACGCGTATTTCTGAAAGGGTTCTTGAACTTGCTGTTGGCTTGCAACAGCTGACAGATTTATTGCCAGCTTCCACCAGGGAAAACAGCACTAAACAGAGATGAACTTGCCAGGAAGATGGTGTCTCACCAACAAGATCCGAACTGCAGCCTCCTTTATAACTCCTTGCAAACAAGGAGGCACCATACCTCTATATTTGTACTTTCACGGCATACTTAGATCTTCCTTGTAATACAGAAATAATCCCTATTATTAACGGCAGAAGCAGTAACTCCCTTGCAGTAAAGCATTCATTTCAGCAAACGGGCGACACTTTCTTGGTTGAATTCTTCTGTGTTGTAACTTTGTAAGAAACTTGATCTAATAGTCGGAACAAACACTTAAACCACAAGCACACAGAGTAATAGCTTGGTTTCACAGATGTCAATGGGAATTTTACTGTTGACTTCCATAGGGCCAAGATCTCACCCATATCTACACAGATGATTAATTGCTCCCCTGCCTTTCAATACCCTCTCTGGCTAACAATAAATTATCTCTGCCAGTGATTATTTTTAAGACGCAGCTCATAAAAATGCTTGTGAAAAGCAAATAGTTTTGCCTTTGGGACATACTATATTAAAGGAAGTGTTGGATATTTTGAAAATCTTCCCCACACAGATTGTCACAGGGCACTATGAGGTATTTTGTGTCCATTTAAATAATCCAAGCTGCTGGTCCTGCGTTATCCTTGGAGATTTTTCAGAAAGAAGGAATGAATCTTTCCATCAATAGTATTTAATATGTTGGCCTGGAAAGGGGTTTGCCCCTTGGTTATGGGTTTGCAGAGATGTTTTTATTTACTTTGAGAAAATAAATACATTCTTTTCCTGGGATTTTTTTTTCCTTTGTACAAATGTACCTCTAAAAAATAGTGCTCAGCATCAGCTGATGGGGGCAGATTAGTTGTTGAAATTTTATTCTCATCTTGTTAAAATATTGGCCAAAATATCGGCCAAGAGCTCCAGGTTTGGGGTGTAAGGACCTTGGAAGAAAAAGCCTTACTAGTAAAGTAGTCAATGACCTCTGATTTTGAAAGGAACGTTCGACAACTGCTCTGTGGTCCACTGGCAATTTAACACTTCTGTTTAAGTGATTGCAATTCCCGTCTCTCATTCCCAGGTTTTGATTGGAATAAGCTTTTCAGAGAAGCTGGAGAAGGATTTCACCTGGATCACTCTTCCCAACTGGTCCAGCTGCCTGAAAAAATTCTTTTTTCTCTTTATTTCCTGCTTCCTATATCATTTATTCACTGTTCTTTAATCTCTCGTGTTCTTATCCAGGGGAAGGATATCACTATGGCTGTATACAAGACTCCAGCACATGTTAAGATGGTCAAGCTGTAAGAGCTGTAAAGTCTTTCGACTTGTGTGGGATATTGCAGAAATATTCAGACTTCTTTGGGACCTTCACTTTCTCCGCTGAGGAAATAACCATTTCTTGTCACCTTTTGATTCCTCTCTGTGGGCAGAGGAGCAGTCACGTTGTTATCAGGAAAAGAGGGCTACAAAAGGGAAGCTTTGAATTCGTATTAATATCCTAGTGATCAGACCTGAGATTGAAGTCTCCATATATCTCAGGCCAGGTCCCTCACCACCAGCAGCCACCCACACACGTATTGTGGCATCACTGCCTTCTTTTGCTGCTCTTCCAGTGTTGGACAAACCAAATCTTGAATTCTTTAACATTATTTGGCACTTACAATTGGCACTGGTTGTTGCCCAGCATTGGGTGAGTGCACAGCCTGCTGCTGCTTTCTCTTTAGAGAGGCACCTAGCACACAGTTATGAAGGAACTGCTCCGTCTATGGACCTGAGGATCCACATGATCCACGGTCACTGGAACAGGAATCCGTTCATCATAAAGGTCTTTTGTGTCTCTACTTTCCTCCCTTTCCTTCCCCTACCACAGCCTGCATCCTCACATCAGAATTTCTGCAGTCCTAAGGAGGATATCCATCCTTTCCAGCAGAACAGCACAGGGGAAGAAGAGTGAAAAAGCATTTTGATTTATGGCTACATTTTCCAGAGGAAGCAGCCTAAAGCCTAAGCAGTGATCATGACAGTATTACCAGTGAAGTCCTATGTAGTGAGCTGCTCAAGTAAACTGCACACCTCTTAATCTGAGGATACTCAGAGTCTGGGGAGGAAAACAGTGTTTTGAGTGTTCAACTAGACTGCCAGTGAGCAAAAGTCCACCATGAAGGCTAATGGTGACTGAGTTAGGCTTCAAACCAGTAAGTCATTCTAGGGTAAGAGTAAGTCTGCAGTTTCAGAACAGGGATTAAGTTTAACGCACAGAACTGTGCTAGGCTCATCTGCACCCTCCCACTGCTACCTGCTTCAGATGCAAGGAAGAAAGAAGACCTATATAAAGGTGCCTGTGATCTTTGTGCAGAAGGTGAATGTGAATTTTCAATACTTTCTTGTTTCATTCAGCGTCGCTCAGTGTATTTTCTCATTTCTAGCTCTCCCTCTCCTCACAGTAGCAATTCTTGAGCTTCATTGTTATCTCAGCTACTGCCATGAAAGAATAAATGCAGTGATTCTCTACCAACATTGGCAGGACAAGCTGGGAGAGTTAACCCCTGAGAGGGTCTCTGTTTCATGTCATAACATGTTTCACGCATTGAACATTTTTTTGAACATATCACAGCTGTGTATATTCTTCACTACTTCCCTTTGCCACTTCTGTCCCCGTTCCTCTTCACATTCCGTAAGCTACTTATGCAGACAGACTTATGTGCTAAAAAACTGCAGGTCATCCGGCCCTGGGTGCCTCTGGAGGTAGGTGGGTTCAGAACAATTTAGTGTCGATAAAGCTTCAGGTTTTTCCACCCTCCTTTTAAAGACAGTGTATATTCCCCAATATGAACATGCTTAACGGGCAATGTTGGTTCCATGAATTCATGTCAGTAGATATCCAACACATCCTGGTTTATACGAGCCGAATTTCATTAGCTATAAAGTGCATTAGCATTTGAAGTGCATCTTCAGATGAGAAGACAATATATTTTAATGTAAATAATATTTTAATGATAAATGGAAGGCACTTATAAAAGGAGAGAATATTAACACAGCTTTAAATTTACCACTTTTTACATGTTGCCATAGCTTGAATGTTTTCTTCTTTTCTAGTAAAATATTTTATGTCAGTTCTTTTATTCTGAGAACTATGTCACTGCAATTCATAATATTCACGTGAAGTATCTACTTCTATAAACCTTGAATTCTTTGTTAATTCTGTTGGAAAGCAACTATTCCACTTTTTAAAATACATTACGTCTATGCAAGATGATTTACTCACTGAAACGATCATGTTTAAATAAGATATATTCAAATCTAACTGGAACTTCAACCCTTCTTACACAGAAAAAAATATTATTCTGCAAACAATGACTGGCATTATAACTCTGTCAACCTCTGTTATTACCCTTTGGGAGCTGTAACTAGGTGTGGGGGGGCAGTTCTTTTAAGGCTTTAGGTTGCTTTTCCTCGAGATAGAAAGATTTTCCTTTTTGCACCTAGTTTAAGAGAATTATTTGTGAAGTAGCCTATGGGGGGCACTCAAGTACTGCAAACGGATCCTGCTCTTCCTAAACCTTCCTAAACTTACGCTTAGATGGAAGGGGGCAGACCCTGGGGCACATTTGCACATTACCTTTTATACAGAGAACAAAAGTAAGCAAAATAAACTAAAACATTTTTTGTCACAGCCTTACTATTCCCCGATGAAAGACAAAGTGATATTAAAAGGTGCATTTAAATGACAGAGCCTGATTATGCTAAAAGCGTGGAAGTGTAGTGTAGACTGCAGAGCTTGTCTGCATTTTTAAAATTCTAAACAAGGTGTCTTGTACATTATGTTGCAATGGCAGATACAATTATTATTCACCTACTGAGTTTTTGGCATTGTTCTAAACTTTAATGACAGTCTTATACTCTGTTCTTGGTTTTATGGAGTGGGAAAATTATTTATTCAGATCTCTTAAAAATATTTTTGTGTGTGTGAAGGAAAAATTTGCCTACTATTGTAGTCATGGATGTTTGCCACAACAGTCATTTGGACTGCTACCGTAAAGTCTTCATCTCATGGCAAAAACCTTGTACCAGATGTTCCTTTATTTGATCTGTTTTATGATTAATAAGGTTTAGCCCAAAACCAGAATGAAAATCCTGCTATGGCACCTGGCTGCCTTCACACAATAATTTGCTTTGAAGTGAAGGGGAAGATTCATTTAATCTTCGAAATGCTGTGGTGTGGATCTGTGATCTTTTGTTCTGGTATATTTTGGAGGAAGATACTGTAAAAGAGCATAAAATAGTTGTCTGAAGGATAATTTTCTAACCATCCTAAACTGGTAAATGCTACTAATTTCTCCTAAAGGAAACGTTAAAGTAAGTTTGAATAGTAACAGCGTGAAGCTTCACACGATGGATGGCAGGCGAGTTAGCGCAATGCGCCACCGGCCATGGGGCTGGCATCCCGGCTCTGGAATAAAACCCAGTTTCGCTACAGGACAAGAAGTGGAGGGGAAGGAAAGCATCCCGAAAGGTCAGCAATGCGAATGTGCGTCCGGCATTTATCAAGAATGGGAAATTTTATAAGTTTATAACATTGAATTAAGCAGTGGAGAGGTATGTTTGGGAGTGACATTTCCGAAACGCCCTTCTCCCAGGAAACGCGCTTACAGCAACATCAGGGACCGTGAAGCCACACAAGCGCCTTGCTCAGACCGCGACGCGTGTGCGGCTGCCGTACACGGGTGGCAGCTTTCCTTGCTTGCTACTATGTAATTGCACTGTAATAATTCCATGGTCACTCACGTACGCACAGGCCATGCCAGATAAAGATGAGCTTTCTGGGTCCGTGGGTACGGGCACACCTACCAGCGTGGTTTATCGACGCCCTCTCTGCGAGAGGCAGCACGATGTGAAATACACGATTGATATCTGTCATAACAGCATCCGTTTACAATAGCTATTAAGTGGCACAGACTCGTGCTGATTTTAATACTGTCAGCAGCAAGGCTTTAAAAAACACTTGTTTTTTAAATATTATTCTAGTTTCTATGCTTCTGGCAAATGGCAAATTATGCTTTTGGAGAGCAGTAAAATATGGAAAGCTAATACGAGATTGTGGAATTGGATAAATACATCAGTTCAATGCCACTACACATTATGTATTATTATTATTGTAATCATTTGGTATCAGTGAGAAAGATCCCACTAGGTTATTTCTAATGTCAAACTTAGGAAATAGAAGATACAGATAAGGCCATGTACTTTACTACACAAGCACTTCCATGATGAATTGAATTTTTCCTCAATTAGTTGCAGGAGATCAAATCAAAAAAAAAAAAAAAGATGAGTTCTCTTAGGCAATATTTCTACAGATTTTTGTATAGGTCCTCTATGCATGTTATACACCACAAAATTAAAGTAGAGTACATCACTACTGATAGGACTGGCTACCACTGCTCCTTCCCAGCAGTGCCACAGAGATACGGAAGTGTCCAAACCTTAGTCCCTTCAATAACTGGGCTTTCAGGACAAATCGTGTAGAATATTTAAGTTTGTCTTTCAGCATGCACTCATTTGCTTTTGTGAGATGATGCCAAAGCACCTCAATACATTTCATGTATCTGGTACAGTGTTTCTTTTGAAAAAACACATTTCATTAAAGAAAATATGCTTCTTACTCATATATTATTTTTTTGAACAAGAACTTTCTGCCCAGTTATTGGAAATAAATTTGATCTCTCACTGTATGTTGCTGCAATGTCTCTGAGTTCAGCAAGATGCCAGGTAAGACATTTGACCCATTTTAAATAAGAAACTTAATTTATTGGGTAATAACAACTTGAAAGCACGGTTTTCTTTTGAAAGAGATTCATCTTTTCAAAGTTGTCCCTTATTACTTAAATTGTCGATGAGTTCCTTTCTCTCCTAATAACCTGCTTGGGCCTATTCTTACAAGAAACAAACCTGACAATCAATATTAAGACCTGCCATTTATGTCTTGGCTAAAGTATATCCTGTTAGCTGTGAAATACAGCAGTTCCAGGCATGTATCTGAGGCCACAATATGGTGTTTTGTTGCCTTCAATAGACAAATATCAGCTCGCTGAATTTCACCTTAACTACTATATATGGTCCAATATCATCTCTCCAGCATTTACAAGCAAAATAATGTAACTGAATCTCTTCACAATAGTTGCAAGATGGAGACTGGGGGTAAATCAAGATCACAGTTTCTAGCTAGGTTTGGTATTGCAAGAACTACTTTTCTGTGTTGCACATATTGTTGCATTTCTGAGGCAAGTCTTCACGCTGTTCCATTTTCATGGATTTTTTTCTTAATACTTCACAATTTATGTACTAAAGCCATGCAAAATATCTTGAATGCCAGGCAGTGATTTTCATCCATGGCACTTGGTATGCAAATACACACATTATAGCTCACACATGAAGAAATTCTCCAGGAGCTGTTGAAGATGCACATTCAAAAGTCTTTAATAACGAAACCACTATAGCTCTGTAGTAATGAAAAATTCCTTTAGGGATATTTTCTCTGGTAGGGATGATTTGTAATGTAAAACTGTGATTTTTTTAAAAAAATCTTTACTCTTTCTTCCTTCTCAGTCCCCTCATACTTTCTTCCTTCTTTCTAGCCCTGTGTCAGCGGCTGCCTGGCAACTTTTCTGTATCTCCTCGGACAGGGCAGGGCACCCAACTGCCTTCGGACTCGCTGCCAATATCCTCCCCTAGCAACCTGGTCCGAGGGCCAGCTCTGCTCTGCAACAGCCTCCCCTCACACAACCCCCGTTTGCTGCTTAGCTTCTGGGCAGTAGCTGAATTGTTGCTGCTGCTATTAATAGGCACCTACTTGCAGACTACAGATGATATAAAATAAGTAAGTAAAGCCACAGCACAACTGGTAGTGACGCAATCAAGACGGTTTTCACAATTACTAACGTTACAATTACCTCTGGCTGATAATTAATATTCCTGTGTTGTTTTATACCAGCAAGTACAAATGATTGGTTCTACTTTGTTTAATTTATCTCAATAAGAGATTTCATAATATTCTATAGTTTGATGAGTTCATTTATTTAAGTTGTCAGTATTAATAACTTTGATTAGGAGGAAGAAGTTATAAGCACCGTAGGAGCAAACAGATCTCTAAGAGCATTTTTAACTCTGACTTGTCTGTTCACTGTAACTTCCTCCCGATTTCCCTTCTAAGTCCCTTCTTTGGTTGCAGTGAGGAAAAACAGACTCAAAGTCTTTTTGTCTCTCCTAAGGACCTGCTCTCAGTGTGACTCTCCCATGTTTCATGTTTGAGTCTTTCAAACGGGAATAGCAGTAGGTAGGCAGGATGATTCCATTGCTGCTTGTGTGGTGGTTTCTACCACCAAGCCCATTTTGTCATTTTAATGACCCATGCGATAATCTCGGGAAGGATGTCTGGATACGGACAGCGGCAGTGAGGGAGGAAACGCAGAAACGGTGTCCAATGAAAACCTCCATTTCCATTTTTTAGTTCTGGGGTAGAGTAGCAGTATGTTATACAGCAGGTGGCTGTTTAAAGAGTTTGAATTTTAATATATATAGATAGAGACCAGGTGGGATTATGTCTGTGGTCACTTCATGAAACATTTTTAATCACATGAGATAAGTTAAAGTTTTTATACAGAGAAGCTTTTGATGTCGTTTAATGGAGGTGGGAAGAAGATACATGAATTAAGATTATTCATGCATAGTTGCACTCTCTATTTTGAGTTGCCTAATTTCATCATATACATATGACCTCATAGTGAATGATGTTTAATGGAAATGAAACCGATGAGGAGAACGATTTACCAAAGGTCAACTTTTATTTGTTCAGTAGCCTATGTTTTTTAGAACTGGGCTTCCGTGGTAAAGGTCATCTCACAGTGCTATCTTAAAGCTACATTTCTAGGTAGCAACTTGACAAGTGATTATTTGGAGGTAACTTGTTTTTAGGCATAATTCTCAAGACATACTGTGTATTGATGCTTTGTTTTGTGCAAGTAAAGAGGTCATTGACATTTATAATAAATATTTTTAAAATAATTTAATATGTTCAGACGCATATCCGATCTGCTGTATTGAAAGCAAGATCAATTAATTCATCAAAAAATCTCAAAAATGTTAATGTTAAAAGGGGTAGCAATTTGCACGGTATCATTAAAGGAAATTATTCAAGAACAGCACTGAGGACTGTTAGGTAAGTATGGAATTAGACTGAAAAGGAAAGAATTACTAATAAAGCATCAGATGGCTGAAAATAAGATTTTTGTCAAAATGCTTTTGTGGAAGTGAATTAAGGGCCAGCATGGCAATTAACAGATAATGTTTGGGTGGAAAAGCATGTCCACTTTTAGCTTTGCAGACCTTGAGACTTTACAGAAGATACAAGAAGTCAAGGTGAAAAATAAAAGACTGTTCTATAAGGCTATATCAGTATGTGAAGAATACATTGACAGACATCCAATTCCTGTTTGCAAGATGTACTTCTTTCTACCATATGTCAGTCCTTTCATGGGAGAAACAGCACTGATTTAAGCAAGAATTCCTATTCAGGACTCGGAGTCCCCTGTTTTTCCTTCACACATTTTCTGACTTGGCTCTGTCATCTAAGCATTTTCCTATTAGGAATGTTAAAGGTTGCTCAAATAAAATTGTAATTAACGCATAGCAGCCTTGCACATGACTCTGGTGTCATACAAAAGGACCCAAAGCAATCTCGCCTATAAATGCACGTATTAATGTCTCAGGACAACATTCAGCATGACTTCACTTTGGTCATAAAAGGGACTGATTGCAAAGACCACAGACAGTGCCAGATTTTTTTTTTTTTCTACCTTAATTCAGATCTGCTCATTTCTGCATTAGCAAAGGTCCTCTGCATTGGGATCTATAATTCTGCTCAGTTACAGTCATATAAATACTAATTGACTTTAGGGGAATTATATAGGTTTTATACAGAGTAGATAAATGCAGAATTTGGTCCAAATTGATTTTTTTTTCTCCTCAGCCGTAAATTATTTGAAGTAATATAGCAACTGGGATACCTCTGTGAACGTTTGGCTACGTTTTGACCCCAGCAGAGCCACTGGGACTGGAGTGGGCTCTTTTTATTTCATGGCTATCAACGCCACGGCATCCCTCTGCCATTTGGATGTAAATCATTAAATATTTTGTGTTTCTAGCAGACCGCGTACTTACTCCTTCTTGCAGCCCTGCCTGTTCCTCCTGCCCCTGCAAGTCCCTTGGCTGTGCGGCTTCACATGAAAGCGCCAGTGCTGGGGAATATAAACACAAAGTTAAAAGGACTAAGGCTTTACCCTTGAAGCGTAAAGGTCTCAGCAGTCAATTTCAGCACCTTGCTGTATTTAGAGCAAACCGGTGTCTGAAGATGATGTAAAAGCTTTAGCGCCTTTCATCCGTTGAAGGGCCTGCATTTTTTTTTTTTAAAGAAAGGTATATATATATATATTTCCTGGCAAAAATGAAATAAGCGAGCTAAGGCCATCAAATAACTCAAACTCCCTCACGAGAAGTTATGACTCAGCTACAGAAAGAGTTGAGAAAAATAAACAAACAAACGAGACGAAGATGAAATGACCGCCAGCGTTCATGCTTTCAAGGAGCCTCATTAACTTAACCCAAGTTTCCCAAAGCGCCTGCGGATGTTCAGAAGTCTTTACCCTTGCGCTTTGCTCTTGCGAAGAGCAGGTACGTTTTCAGTCAGGCACGAAGGCAGGATCTAGCTTTATTTTATTTCACTTATTTTTTAGTTTTTTATATATGTATTTTTTTGCTGAGTCACTCGGCGCGGCGTCCTCCCCTTCGCGAAGTGAAAACAGAAGGGGAAAACGCATCATTTTTGTTTTTAAAAGGGGTCGAAAGGCAGACGCAGGTGCGCGGTGGCGGCGGCCGCCCCGGCGCCGCCTCAGCGCCGCGTGCGCGCAGCGGCTTCGCGCCCGGCGGGCGGGGCGGCGAGGGGGCGGGGCGCGGCGCGCGCGGCCGCCGGCGCCCCGCGCTGTCCCCGCCGCGTGAGGCGCGCGGAGCCCGCCCGCTCCGCAGTGAAAAGTCGCGGCGCGGCGGCCGCACCGGCTCCGGCTCCTTCTCGAGGCAACGGGGCGACGCTGCCGCCGCTGCTCCGCACCCGCGGCAGCCTCCGCGATGTCCGCCCTCCTGCTGGCCCTGGCGGCGCTCTGGGGATTACCGCCCGTCGCCGAGGCGCTGGCAGCGGCAGCCCGCGCAGGTAAGGCGGGCGCGGAGGGAGGGCAGAGCAGCGCGGGCGGCCGCTCAACTCCCGCGGCTTTCCGCCCTCCCGGCGGCACCTTCCAAGTTTCGCCGCGGGCTGCGCGGGCGCTGAAGCCGCGCGGAAACTTGGGGCGCCGCGCGCGCCTCGCCGGTGTTCGCTAGGGGGGCGCGGGGGGCGCGCGCCCCGCTGCCCCGTAACGGTCGCGGCGGCGGCCGTTGGGATTTGAAACTGGGAGCGGAGCCGCCGCTGCCGAAACTTGCGCGGAGGCTTCGGCGCCCGCGCTCCCGGCCGGGCAGCGAGCGGAGCCAGCGCGGGGGAGCCCGCCGCTCCCGAGCGGCACAGTTAATATATATATATATACATATATTCCTAGTTATTTTATTTGGTTTTGTTGCAAGTTGAAACACTTTTCTTCACCTGAGAAGTCTCCGCTCAAAGAGCGCTGCGGTCCTCCTGCCGGAGTTAGCCTCTGCGTTCCTTACGGCTGTCTTGTACCGTTACCAGCCCTCTCCTTATTTTCCTGGGAAACGACAGAATTAAATATATATTTCTCTCGGGTATAGGCTATGTCGCTGCTGTTTCTCAGGTTTTTAAAAAAATAGCGTGCTACTCTTGCTGGGGATTTCTTACCTCTGTGGGAAACGGCGCTAATCAGAAAAGAGTCTCCGATTATTTGCAGCCCTTGAGCTTCGGCAACTGCGTCGCTAAATAAATAGGACTGCCCTGAAGGTTGTTGCATGCTATCTGCTAGGAATAAGTTGGGTTTCATTATAAATGTAAATACATAATACAGTGAATTCTTCTTGTTAATTATCTGGCTCTCCTCCATCACATACACACTTTCCACTAAATTGTTTACTAACTGCTTACAACTCATTTGGGCAAGTGCAGGCGGCTCTGGATAGTCGGTTTTGTGCTTATGGCTCTGCTGTAGGGAGCTACTAAGCCTTTCAGGTCCGTTTCCCACGTAGGTATCAAAACTAAATAGGTGATTCATGCTGCAGAAATGAGAAATAACAAGCTATCAAAGAGAAAAGTACTGCTGCAGCATCACGAACTTGCATGCTTCAAGCTCTGCATTGTAAGGATATTGCAAGAAACAAGGGTACCCTTCAATATAAGGCCACCTGGGCAGCCAAATGTGAAAGGGTCTTGGAATAATCTTTTAGTTTCCTGAAAGGTACCTAGGCTTTTATTTTGATGCATGAAGATTTGTGGTCGTGGTGGTGCTTGTTTGATTGGGAAATATTTCAAGAACTTTCCATGATATTCACAGAATGGTCAGATTATCTTTCAGCAACTGTAGCCTGAATCTATCAGGGATCTTATGAATAAAGATCAAACTTTCAAGCATCTTGTAAAATTGCTCTGGAAACGGGTTTGTCACTCTCTGCTCCTTGATAAAGATTAGCAGGTGCCAATTATTAGTGCATATTAATTTCTGATGTTTAATTTTTTCTTCGTTTCCCTTCTGTTTTGTTTTCATGGTTACCTTGTACTGATTTAGTGTTTCACAAAAAATGTGCTGTCAGCTTACATTAAAATCAATCCAGTCTTAAAAGGCAACATCCTTGTAAATCATACCAGCCCAAAAAGTGGGATAAATCAAATTTGCTTAGAATCAACTAACGCATCATATCATAATGTCATGTCTTATCAAAGCCGAGTGGAGTACAAATTAGGACTTAAAAGGCATTTTGTTTAAAAAATGTCAAGTGGTCTGAACCTAAAAGGGATTCAGGATGAGGCATCCAGAGAAAAATTACATTTGCACATGAGAAACTTTACCATATACTGCAAAAAATATTGGCCATACCAAGCTTATTTTTCTTTAGAGGATGAAATTGAGTCACTTGGGCTTGCCAGGCTTAATATATGTAGAAGGCACTGAAATTTGGGATGCACCGAGGCTCTCCATTGGTGGTAAGAGAATTGGGAAAATGTCATGAATTGTGTTAATAGCAGTGTTGTGGTAGCCATGGTAATACAAAATATTGGTGAGGTGCTGTAGGGAGAGGTTGCACCTTCTACTAGACCAGTGGATAAGAGCTTAAAAAATAAGTGTGTGGGGAGAGTACGGTTTGGTATATTTCCGTAGGTCTGAAATAAGATTACAAGAATAGCTCTTTATTGGGTCAGATACATCCTTAGTCACATTACAACAGCTCCAATTCCATATATATTAAAGAATTGGGGAGAAAAAATGATGTGGAAAATAAGTGATGGAAATGAGGGGAAAATGAAAAGAAAAAGGAAATAAAAAGGAAGTGTGGAGAAGAAGAAAGGAATCTAGGTATGAGGATGACAGATGGTAAGGATAAGAGAAGTTCTGCAGTTGGGGTTATGTCATTTCAGTCATTAGGAAACATCATTTGCTTTTATTCTTTAGTCAAGCTTTTTCTGAGTAAGCTCCTGAAACTGGAGTCTCCAGAGGCTATCTGCTTTAAAATAAAATTTAAAAAAGTTGTAACTGTTGAGAGAAATGAATTTTAAAAACTGGAGAAAACTCTTGGTAACAGTCTACAACACAGAGAACAGTGTAACTGTTACCTGCTCTCGAACAGGATGCACACAGGAATTTCTGAATTCCCACCTCCATCCTTCACATTAGGGCACCTCAAGGGTGCAAGGGCTCTGCAGTTTGGGGATGTGGGGTTTGCATCCCATGGCTTTCTCTGTCCTCTACCACAGGGTCGTGCCTGGACTCCTACACCCATTTTCCGTTTTGTTCGGTTGGCTTCATGGCTGAACTGCTGCAAAATGCCATTACATTGTACTAATTGTACTAATTGGCTTGATTATCTAGAGGTTATCCAAATTGCATAGGTGTCGCAAGTAATAGCAATTGCAATTCGATCATCTATGCAAAGTGTATTTTTTGTAGAAATGTGTTTCACAGTAGTATTAATGAGCTTGTGGCCTGTGATTAATGGAAACACCATCTATTGTGAAACTGTTTTTGTTCAGCTTTGGTAGTAGACCACTTCTGTCTACAGCCCAGTATTTTCTTGGACTTTTCTCAGGCAGGTTTCATGTTTTGAATCTGTTTTTAAAATACTGTAAGACTTTGTTGACAAGCTGTTGCATCTTACAAGTGGTCTGTCTGCCTGCAAGAGCTATCTGGTAACATTTTCCTGTTCAATATAAAGTCTAAAGATTCATCAAGTTCCATGACTGATGGCCTATTGTGCTTTTTATTTTTTATTTTTTTGAATAATTCTTAGCATATTTTGGAGAAGAAAGGAAAAATTTTCATGAGACCCCTTCCTTTCTGGAGTCATAAAACCATTCGAAACTTTCATCTTTCTTCCATTTAGTAGGGAATGTACAGTTTTCAGGATCCTTTGGACCCCATATTATTTGGATAATTAAGTAAAGGCTGGAAATTAATTCATTTGAATTGGGTTTTTCAGGTTTAAACCTCGTTCAGTTGATTTCAATTTGGATTACTCACCCTGATATTAAAAGTGTAAGCCAGGTAGAATAAATGTCTAGCTCTCTTATTTTGATTGCTGGTGATCTTCATCCTCTATTAAGGTGTCACAACAGGCAACGGTATGTTAGAAGGTTTTAAACCAATCTCATTATTAATATTTTGGTGTTTGAAAGCAAAAGTATGAAACATGGTACAAACTGAACTCTAGCTCATCAATCCACTGGGAAGTATTCTCAGTAGTTTTGAGTCAGATTTTTCTAATAAAGTTCTTCTTATCGTGCTAAAGAAGTGACTCTCCTCATACTTGAATCTACATCTCCAATATAGATAACCAAGTGTTAATATCTTGTGCACAAAATAACTGCTTACAAGGTCACAGTAACTTTCCCATTTCTTCATTCTGAAGAGCATTATTACAAAAAACATGATGTGCTTTTAAGAACATATTTGTTATTAGAGAGGTAAAATTACAGAGAAGGGTGAAATATGTCAAGAAATTTAGGACAGTAGTTCAGAAGGATGTGCTGTAAGAGGTAACCATAGACAGAAATCATGAAAGACTTGCACAAATGCTATTTCAGTGACTGGCTGAGGCTGGTTAGTGATGTATCTATGTCCTCAATTGAGATGTGATTGCATGCACAAAGTCCTGACACTTCCGAAGACTGATAGGAAAGCATGTGGTGTGCTCCACGCAGATGTGTGTGCTCTCTCTAATCCATATCGTTATTAAGTTGAAAGTGCTATAGAAGAAAAAGCATCAGAAACACATGGACTACTTAAAAGGGTAACATTGCATTTTACAATTCAGAACAAGGTGTTTGATGTGAAAGGGCTGTATGTAAACGGTTTTGTGGCAAGCCTTTTTGTGATCTTCTGTAGGCTTTCTGCTGATGCTTCTGCAGGTTGAAGCAGCTTTTTTCCAAAGAGTTACAGAAAAACTCACCTAACTTCACACAGGGGACTTGTTGAGGTTTTATGTGACTGTGTCTGTGTGAGATTGAGCATTTGTGTGTACTTTCAGGTTCAGATAGACCCCAGTCTTTCACTGTTTAAAGGAAGTGGCAAAACTTGCTTTGAATTCAGTGGACTATGACACAGCTCAGAAGTGGCTCTTTCTCTAGTAGTCTGTTACATGTCCTTTTATCTGTCATTTGGAGTTAAAGAAAATAGTTTATCATATTCCAAAGTATGTAATTTTAAGGTAGGAATTTAAAAATAAGGGTTATCTGTAGAAATGCTTATGGTTTAGATAAAACCAATATTTTATTATTACAGTGGCATAATAGTGAGGTGCTTCCATGTTGTTGCTTATGTATTGTTTTTATGTATTAATTGATTTTTTTAAGAGTCATTTTCCTCCAAATGTGATTATAAAAAAAAATTGCCTAGAGAATTTTTTAATTGCTTTTACTCATAACACTTTTAATCCTAAACAGTGAAGATGAAAATATTTTATGGCTCTTTTATGCAAGTCATGATGACTGTTGAGTCTGCATTTAGTGTGAGTGTGGTCTAAGCATAGAGACTGCAGAATTAGGTCCTAAATTGGTGAGCAAAATTAGGAGCTAACTGGATTTTAAAAATAGTAGTTATTCAACTAATGACTGTGTACCTCCTGTTAGTTTGTTTATTTAGTTAAACAAATGTCGTTCTCCCTCTTTATTTATATCTGTTGGAAAGATTAAGATATTTATATAGCTCTTGGCCATAATGCCAAAATTTCCCAAGACTCATTAAACTTCCTAATGCAGAGTCTTGCTTTTTTTATGTAACTGGTAAAGTGAAATAACCAGGAGCGTGGCTCATTACTCTTGAATTAGTTGCCTAATGTGGTCCCGATTCCCCCGAGATCGGTGCCTGTGCACTGCATATGAGAGGACACGCGGAGCCATGTGTGAGGTGGAGATGTCCGCCCTGCGAGGATGCAGGGATATGTGCTAGCAGGACAGGACCTCAGTAATGGAATTCCAATAAAACTCTGTCAGTGTCTTTTAATTAGATTTAATGGGAACTGGAAAGGATCATTAGGGAGATAAACACATGCTTTTGCCAGTAATATGTTCACTATATTATTAATCTGATTTAGTCTGTAAAATTCTGATAGCAGGAAGCAGATCTTTCTATGTACCTGGAAAGTGTTGTATGAGTCCATTTTATTTTATTATGATATATGTCATTGCTTCCCAAGTAGTGTGTAAACACAAAGCCTAATTGCAAATGGATGTATTTTGCTTATGAACCCTACCAAGCTGAGAATCTGACACTAGAAAGAAGACTGTCTGTCTTCAGCAACCACTGTTTTATTGATCACTTCTTAATAAATTGCCTTTTTAATATCAAAGCATTGCATTACATAAGTGTGTTAAGAGACTATTTTAACAATGATGTAATGCCAGTCCTCAAGTGAGGTACTTTCTGAGATTTTATTTCTGTTTATTTAGAAATACAGCATAACTCTCAGTAAGGTCTAGGTAGGGTACAAGGTATCAGGGAATGCCTTCCTAATGCCAGCTGGTGCTTCTGAGTTTCTTATTTCCTCTTGAGAGGCTTGACTTTCCAGAAGAGGTACTGTGAAAAGTGAGAACATACATTGATCTTAAAGAAGGAAAATATATATTTTTGACTATATGTTGCATTATTATAAGCAGTATGTCCCTTGGTCACTTTTGTACATGACACTGTATTTTATGACTTACACTTCAAGAATAATAGGATAGGTGCTATAGAGGAATTTTCAACTTAAAGAATAAGGAAAAAATATATAAATTTTCAAAGATTTTACCACACTAAGTTTTTATTTAATAGCAATTCATAAGCTTCACTATTTTTTTCTCTTGAAATGAAAAAAGAAAGGTTGGAGAAGGAGCAAGTGTAGTTTTGCTGCATTGAATAGTCTTATGATGATCTTTCTGAGGGGGGAATAGAATATGTGTGTGATAACTGCTAATGTAATGCTCTGCAAATGCAGATTTTTTTTTCATATGAGGTGCTCTCTAAGGGAAAAACTGTTTTGTGTTCATCCATCTACCACCCCACTGCAACAAAACGAAAAGATACCCTTGTGTTTATGATGGGTAAGTTAATATCACCTGTCTGCAAACTAGCAAAACCACCTTTTGATCAACAATTCTTAGAAGACAACACAGATATTGGATTTCCACCTCTAGTTTTCAGTGTGCAAGTCAAGTATTTTTCTTAAAACATAGCTCTTGAACAGTTTTAAGGCACTGGAAGTACTAAAATGCTAGAGTTTCTTGTATGTATGTCTGTGTTTAAATCTGCCTTGTTGGAGGAATGCTGTAGGGTTGTGCTGTTATGAAAATAAGTTTAAAAAAAAAATTTGCTAATACAAAGAGATCATGAAAGATCCCAGTAGTTTTTTAGGTTAAGTAAATTTATGAAATGTCGTCTTCTTTCTTGTGAATACCATGAGGAGAGAGCAGTGTAAGTTGATACTAGATAGATGCCCTTTTGCATATGAAAACACATACCAGTTTACTCAAGATGTGTTGGTATTTGTGTAAAACTCCTTATGAAATGAAAATCATGTCTTTACCCAATGAAGCCTTCTTTTCTGGAGAAGCCTAGCTTCTTATTAACATTCTAATAATCCATTAAATATATTAGGGGCTTGAACCTACACCAGTGAAGACAGTAGATTCTGTCCTGAGTGGTTGTGGGGTCAGACTGCAAAACTGTAAGGAAATTTTGGATCATTTTACTGAGCCTTAACCAAAGACCTTAACTAAAACAGTTAATTAGATTGTACTTTGTACTTTGTCTCCCCCTCCCACCCCACACACACACACCTTTTACATAAGGAGTTGTTATTCCTTGCATTATCTTTCTTCTGAAGCTTGATTCAATTTTCTATGGATTCCTAATATTGAACTCACTTTTATATTCTTCGCATCTTTAAAAAAAAATGCATCAAAAACGTATTTAATTTTTATTTCTCAGTTCATAGTGATGTTCTGGAAAATGAGCTTTTTAGTGACTATTTTTAATAAAGATTTGGATAATTTGACCAGATATTTCTTGACCTTACTATTTGACACAGTACCTGCATCTTTAACAGTACTGATGATTTCTCGTTTTAGTTTTGTAAAGACGACCTCTTTTCATGGACGTCAGAAAAATGTAAAATTCCAGAGAGCTCTATGCTGAGGTGTGTATGGTCCAATACTTGGAATTTTTTAGCTTATAGTTGAATCTATTTCTGTGTAACAAAGACAGTTCACTAGTTTACTAGATGAAACACTGCTTTTCATTCAAGATGGATGGTTATGGCTCCATATCACTCTTTTAAAGTAGTTAAAATATGATGCATTAAAAGAAATGAACACAGTATCTGTTGAACTAGAGTGAAGAAGTAGAATGGCGTGAATTTTTTATCCTAATATGCTAATTAAACGTGTGGATTGTTCTGCCTCCAGGTGTCTATATCAGTTAGGTAAAAGTGAAATTTGTGCTTGGATGAATGAGGAGTGATCTATATATTTAGATCACAAAGAATAGTAAATAGCAAATGATTTGCTCACAGTAATGTCTTATAATTGCAGTGGTCTTAGAAGGAACATGTACAACAAACTTAAAATATATACAAGGAAGATGAAGCAGAACTATAAAAGAGTGAAAACTAAGGCACTCTTCCATGCCTGCACTTATCAGGTTGAATTGCTTTTATGCTTTTGATTTAACGGGGAAAAAAAAATACATTGAATGTTACATTGAAGCAAGAAGGTATTTTGCAGACACAATGTTTCAGAGGCTACATATGAACTGCTGTAGTGGACCAGCACAGGGCTGCTATAAGCCACAATTACTGGAACATACTGTGTGTGTTTAGATATGTGCGTAAACCCTTTGCTGTGTAGGGAGAGTGCAAGGAGGCACAGGGAAGCCGGGAGTGCTGGGGGCTTCTGAGCAGGGGTAATCTTGCCCTCGCCCAAATGGCCCATTATCACATTTCTCCAAATTGGGGCAAGCTATTCAGGTCAGCCTCTGTGTACAGACCCATCTAAATGGATTCCTTCTCTTACACTTGCTAAGCTGCATTTCTTTCTCTGGATTTGGAATGGCTGTGACTTAAACAGAGCTGACAGTACACAATATTACCCATTTACTCTCTAGATTATACTCCTCTGGAGAACTGGTATTGGCCAATCTGCCACTGCTACATTTTCAGACAGCATATCCAGTGATACTGCAGAAAAGTGCAGAATCTAGGTTTATGCAATTTTCTTATTTCCCTCAAATTTTCAGATATGTAGGTTCAGATCTCCATCCTTTGCTGTTTACTTTGTCCTAGAAATAGTTGCCTTTCTGTGTGGAATTTCTGTCAATATCCAGTTTCGACTGCTCTTAGGGCAGGAAGAAGTTTGAAGCAGATGGCTGTCAACAGTTGATGGAATTCTGAAATACTGTTCAAATACAAACTGTGAGGCTCAATATTTAAAAGAAATTCAAGCATATAAAGCCAACTTATTTCCAATGCTATTATCACACTTGTTGTGGAATATTCTAGATGCAGTTCGTTTGTCTTTGTTTCTAGTGGTATGATAACAAATAGTTTCCTCTGAGGGGGAAAAAAGAAATCGGATGCCACTAGCTCATGAGCAGCCGTAATGCATAAAGCTGTATGAAATGTTATAATTTTGTCAGTTTGAATTGTTAAATGGTCTTCAATAAAACACTTACTTGTATTAATTGGTGGCCTGGCTCCTCATGATTGTATCATAATAGTTCAAATGTTTCTTGCAAATCTTTGTAATACAACTAAATTTACGGTGATTGCCATTCTTAAGTTATTTTTCCTGTTGTTGATTTGCACTCTGAAGACTACCAGTGAAGTGTTCAGAGTTCAGGCATGCTTAATATGTGGCAGTGAATTTTAGAAGCATAACTCAAAATGTTTATAAAAAGTACTCGGCAAGTAGGCACAGTACAACTTGGATTGCGCTGCTTCATCGTGCTCATAAGCTGCACTGAGTTTATGGTTTTAAGTGATTTATAAAACAATGCCTATGTGCGTGTGAAAAAATGATGCAAGTATGCAAATAAAATAAATATTTTTATAGCTTTATATATCTCGATAAAGAGTCAGACCACAATAGATCAAAGGGCTGTTCAGCAGCATGGTAGCCAGTTTTTTTAAAGGTAGTATAGTATGCACATATTTGGTCATAAAGTGAATTAATACCCTGGAGAGCATGTTTTTGATGCTAGCTAATGCTCCTTTTTCAGATTCAGATGATGTGTTTGTGTTCAGTATGGTAATTGTGGTGTGGTCACCACCATCTAATTATTCATCCAGAGAAGTAATTTCTTCCCTATTAGTTATAAATATTATGTTTATTCTATCCACTACTCCATTTTATGTGCCGTGGAGAAGTTGTCACACTTAAGTGATAATTTTTGAGTGTCTCCTTGGGATGCCAAGAGCTCAAACATACTGGCCATGGGCTTTGTTCTTCTTTTGGCAAGTGGAGTGATAATTTTAGTTGTTCACTTCTCTTTTCACACTAGAATAGGGTATCTCATTTTTCTATCAAATTTACAAAATCTCATGCCTGGAAAAAACCTCTTACAACTTTAGGTGACCAGGTGCTAGGGCACTTATTAGAGAATAACAGCTTTTGATGAGACAAGCTCCTGTTGAATGTTGCTTCATTTGGAATTGCAGCCCCGGGGAAACAAAAACAGAGAGCAGAAGTGGATAATGGAAACAGAGAGGCTACAAGGGCTACTGGTTAAATTACAGGAATATTATATTTCTTAGGAGGAAAAAAGGCCATGTCAAGTACAAAAATCCCACAGATTGTACCAACAATTTTCACAGGTTTTGAATTAAAGATAGTTTGTATTTCTGAATAGGCTAGGAAGTAAGCAGCAGCATTTGGCATGCGTGAGCTTTTGTTGGGTGGGCTGGGTTTTGTTTTTGGCTTCTGTAAAACATGAGAAAGTCAAGTTTCCAACTGCTTCCTGAAAATCCAGGATAACTTTTTGGAGGAACTGCTTGTGGAAATGAATATATTAGTGAGGAATTCCCTGAGTGATCTGTATCTAATTTTTATGGAAATGAATAGTTAAAATACTATAGGACTTCAGATTTGTGTGAATATATTTTACATTCACTTGACTGTCTCTAATTTTAAGGAATAATATTCAGTGACTGATAAATAACTGAAGGTTTAACATGGCTCATCCCTACAGAAGCTGCTGCCAGCGTGAGGAGAAAAAAGTCAGCAGTTGTGCAGTGATATTTTAATAATACAAAGTATTCTTCCCCTACTTCAGTAATAAAGTTACATGGTCTACAGTTTGCCTTCTTGTCAGTGTCTTTCTATTGACACCTTTCTGTTAAAAAGGTGAAGCAAAGAGAAAACAGAGTTAAGTTTTATTCTTATTTTAGATGTATTCTGCAAAGCTCTTGTGAAATATAAAGTATATGGACTTTGCAGATAGTGTTTGCATTTGGGGCTCAGGAGAAAATTTATGTGAACTTTGTGCTGTGGAAATCGTTGCCCTTTAAAGCAACTGCTTATATTTCAAATAAGAATATCTCTAAAACCTGTGTATTTCATAGTGTAGTCTAATCGTTAGACTTTTAGAGTTGGAATTACTGGTAAAAAAAAAAAAAAAAAGTTTTTTTTTTTTTTTAAATTCCAGTTCAGAGATAGACGTGCCAAGTGCTTTCTGAGGAAGCCACTAATGTTTAAAACAAGCAGACTAGGAAACTAAATTAGAGAAGGGTGAATAGTTTCAGTCCACCACTGCAATAATACAGGTTAAAAGCTCTTTGTGTATTAATGTCAATTCTTGTGATAATTTGAATGCTAGTTCTAATTAAAGAAGTAAAAATGCAAGAGACTAATATATTCTTAAATGCCAAAGTTGGGTCAACAAAGCATTCAAAAGGATATCCTTCAAAAGCGGTAAGCAGGAAGCATGTGTTTGAATTTCATTAGCCACTAATAATATGTGTACCCATACTTACAAAAAGTACTGCTCTAAAAATGGTCTGTCTGCTAGACCAGTGGGCTCGTGTAATTCACAAGGTTAGGTCTCTGCCTCATCTTCAGACCTTTATGTTGTAGCGCCTGGGATACATATATATTTCTTGAAGTCAAATCCCAGAGGGGTTTGAACTCTGTAAAGTGCTGTATGAAAGATCTGAATTCATCTTGGGCTCTTAATGCATGCTGCCGGGTGGGCATAGGATGTGCTTGGAGTTTAGTGCATGAGTTGGTCATCCGGATTGTGAATGGGGTTTCTTTGCTCAAAAAGGGTTTGCAATAAAATGCTTGCTCATCAGCTAGAATGAAAATGTATGCCGCAGACTGAGCAGCTGTTGATGGGCATGTGTTAATGACAAGTCCTGAGGAAGCATTTGTGTTTTCAAGGGACCGACGGCAGAATGAGGGTTACAGAGCAGGAAAGGTCAGACCTCTCTCTGGTGCAAGGGATTTTATCCCCCCTTGAGGAGGTGCAAGGGGGGATGAGCCTCAGAATAGCAGGTATGTGCGGCAAACCTGGTGCCAGATCAATACAACCTCACACAGAACAACTGATGAGATGGATGGTGCTGATATTTCAGTACTGAGGTGGTATTGGTACCCAGTGATGCGAGTAAATTTGCTTGGGGCAATGTATATACTAATTCAGATACAGCTTGTCACAGTCTCCAGCAAAACCAAGAAAGGAAAATAAGAAAATGTCATCTTGTTACATTAGATCACCTTGTGAAGACAAAGTTGGAGGAAATGCAAGTAAAACCCATATAACAGAGCAATCAAGATAAAGGGATGTTCTAGCCCTGGCACTTGGAGTGCAGCATTGCCTCATACAACTATATCTGGGAGGGAAACACATGTTGAGCATTTCCAAAAATGTCTGGGCCTGTGGGTGAAGCATGTGGAAAGGTGCAGTGGTGCTGGGGCTGAGGCAAGCTCTGCTGCTGGTAAGAGCATGAGGAAGAAGGAACCTGGAACCCAGGGAAGGGCAAAGTTACTGCTGAAAAATGAAAGCAACGGGCGGCCGGGAGGGTTCCTTTTCTGAGCACTTGCTGGTTTCCACCCCAGATAAAGGAGTGAAAGGAAAGCTCAGTCAATCTTGCTCTTATTAAACTGGCATGGCTACTACATTCTCCTCAAATGTGCTCATCATGCTGTTTAAAGCAACCAGGTTAGGAATCCGCTGACAAGAAATGAAGATTTATTGTTTTAGAGTCACTGGGGTACATAATACAGGTTTGGAATACTAACTCTAATCTGTGAGGGGGAAAAAAAAAAATGTCCTGGTGCCATTTAATTATGTGGCCCATAATTCTCCCTTTTTATTGAAAAATCTAAGTTGCAACTGGCTTCAAGTACACTCTTGCACTGCTGTGCCAAAAGTCAGTCACTAAACACATGGAAATACGGAAAGCCTTAGACCATGTGATACACACCAGATAAAATCACACCTTGAACTGCAGAGGTAATGTAACAGTTTTTCCTGTCTAATAAAGAGCTAGCCAGAATAATCACCTATTTAATTAAAAAGTAATTAGAAGAGAATTAATACTGTCATAAATGTACAAGGAGTATATCATGGTAAATGTGTCTGTGTGGGACAATTAAGAGATTTGGGCAAATTTGGATAGTATTTTCTTTTTAATTTGTAAGCTGGTTTAGTTACATTCACTGTTAAAACTTTTGCAAGTGAATATTCCATTTATTCATGATTTGTATCTTGTCTTTAAGTATAGTTTTGGCTATGGGTAATGTGGTTTTTAAAGTGTTTGTTATCCTCCTTTTCCCTGTCTTACAGAATACATGGACTGTTAGCTTGTTTTATATATTAAAATAGGCTCTTCTCTATTCTAACTTGTTTTCTAATAGACATTTTGCAGTTCAAGTCTGTTTCTCAAAACTGTCATTTATATTGCCACCATGTTAAGACATATGAGAAACTCGATAAAAATAATCTATTTCATGAAAGTAGCGTTGTTTTGACATTTTTATTATTCCAACTGACATAGCAAGCTTTGATAAAAGTACAAGAGCAGCAAAACTTAAAATTTCTTCTGGATTTTGAATCAGATTTGTGAGTTAATGGCAATAATATTAATGCTATTTTTCATCAAGTCTTGTATGTTCATGTAAATCAACTCTCAAAAAATCCCCAAATCTTCATATAACTTTTCCAAGTAGCTTTGAATGAGAGAGTCTAAAATCACTGTGACTGTCCTGGAAACCCCAAATGGGGGCATCCCTGCAGTTTTGGTGGTGGCCTGTCTTCTGACTCCCACCATGGGCTTGGAGCTGCCCTTCTGAAAGGCAGTTGAACTTGATGCTCTTGGAGGTCTTTATCAACCATAATGGTTCTGTACATAATGATTCTGTGATTCTGCACATGGTGCATTCTGCATCCACCTACAGGCTTGGATGCTGCTTTGACTCCCTTGCTCCTAAAGAGACTGTTCCCAGCCTTGGGCGATTGCTAACTAGAAAGAAAGTCTGGATTTGCTGCTTAGCTGAAAGTCTGCAGGTAAATAGTTTGGGTTTTAACATATATAGCATTTGTCAGATGGAGGCCAAGTTTGGAAGCATTTAAAAGACAACAACAAAAAATCTAAAGCTGTTGTATTAATTTGATTACATTTTTAGCAACCATTTGAGCTTCTTCAGTCACTCTGGTCAGGTTTCCATCTGTCGTTCTAAAGTTGAAAGGTTAATGACTCATTTACTAAGCTATGCAGTTTTCTTTCATTTTTCACTTACAATTATCTCTACTTCAAAAACTTCCAAAATATATTGTACTCATGCATTATTGCTGTCAATTAAAGTTATTAAATCATAGATCCTTAAAAGTGAAATCCTGATGTGCATTAATATATTTCAGTCACTGAGTAGCTGCTCCATTACAAAAATGACAGATCTAGTATTGGAGCAGCTGCGGCCTCCAGCTAATATTGGAACCCGGCAGATGTTTCTTTCTCGGGATCCAAATGTTCATCTGAATACCCATTTTGTAGAATATCTTGAGGACTTATAGTAACAGAAAGGTATTAAAAATGGTGAAGCAGGAGAAAAAAATACAATTCAAGAGAAGATGTACACAAACACTGTCTGAGTTTGCTGACAGATGGACAGAGAATAGGTTTGTGCTGGAGGCCTCGGGAACAGGGTCTATGGTGATGTGAAGGGTGGGACCCTTAAATGGGAATGAGGAGCTTTGCTCATGGTGAGAAGAATGGTTGGCCAATGTGGCAAGGAAAACAAGTGACAAGAAAATCATCACAGCCATATTTGCAGTAGATGGTGAGGCATGGTGAGGCTTGCTGGGGCAGGTTGTCCTCCATGAGAGGTGGAGAAATTCAGGGTGAGCAGCAAGGGGTGGGAATGCCTTGGATATAGGGACAATCAAAGATGAGAAGAGTGGCACGTTTTGAATTCTGGTTAGAGGGGTGATAAGGAGGAAAGGAATCAATGACAACTTGCAAGTCATAGGCATAAAAGACTAAAATGTGGGTAGCGATTTCAGGGAATGGAAGATGACGAGGGCAAAAGTCAAATTTCTTGCAGCCATTTGATATAGCAGTTATGTTCATGCTCCATTGTGAATTCCTTAAATTAGCAATTTCATTTTTCTGCAAGTCTAGTGTACTTTGACTCTTAATGGAATTAAGTCCCATTATAAATGACATCTTTCCAACATGTGGAATGCAGGTTAGCTCTCCCAAGAGGGGTACTTTAATGAGGTTGTTGCTATGACAACTTAGCTTCAGATGGCACACGTGCCGTTTTTTGGAGTACACTTTCCTCAAATATTACTGTAACTTCTGAGGGGATTTTTAAACTTCCCTCTTTAGTGCAACTTTACATCCTTACAACATATTAAATCTCTCTTCTCCCAATAATGCAGCTGAGAGTTTGACAGTCCATACAATTTGTTTCTTCTATTTCTGAAATGTTAATAGTAATTTACTTAGTTCAACAGTAAAGAAATAACAAAGTTCACTCTATGATAACTTTGAAGGATGCACTTCGACCTAAGTCAGCAGATTTACTGAAGGGACAGGAATGTTCAACGACACCATTTCCAGTGCAAACGCATTGGGCTGCTCTTTCTCAAATTCACATTGGAGAACTCTTCACGCGTAGTTGCTACAGACTTGGCTAACTGGTGAGAATACAAGTGTTGTTGTTACTACACGGCTGTGTAAGTGGCTTTGCAGCTTTAGAGTTGCTCTGCAACTGTGCTGTGTAACGTCTTGCCATTTTCCAAAGACATTAAATTGAGCTGTTGTCCTTAAAATCTTGCTTAAAAAAGTGCAGATCTAAAAGGCGAATGAAGAGGTGAAATCCCAGTACAAAACTGGTAGGCCTGGTGCTGGTGTGGGAAGCTACTTCTGTTGGCTCCTTGCATAACAGTTGTGGAAAAGAATTGCAGTCACATCTCACAAGATCTGTACAAATTCTGCCTTAAGCATTAGCCTGCAGTGCTCTGCCTCTGTATAGCTGGGGAAGTCTTATTTGTATTGCAGTTTTCCTTTCTGCTTAGTTAATTATTGCAGTTGCTTCTCTTCTGGCATGTGGGCAAAGCCACTGGTAAATCCTGTGCCACCTGGCTGGCTGCTGGAAGTGTTCAGCACTCCTGAACTCAGTGAAATTAAAACCAGGGAGGTGCTGAGAAAAAACTAATTCCATTATTTGTTCTTCAAAAAGCTTGGCACTTTTTTAGACTTTTGAATTAACTCAAGTTAATTAGTTTGAAGGAATTTGGTTTGGTGCTCCTTGAAAATCAGTACACTACAAAAACCTGGATGTATATTTTTTATTATAAGGTAAAATACACTTTGATATTAAATAATAAAAAGCAGCCTTTATAAATCACTTCTTCATTGTACTTATTGTGCTATTTACTGCTTCCAAGTCTAGTAGATTTTTATAAATGCAAAATCATTCGGCTGTATCCAAGTTGGCTCAAAAGATGCTGATGAGAATATCTGAAACTTCTTGCAGGTTTTGATAATCCTGTTTCTCATGAGTGTGCTCATCCTAGTTTCATTCTTTCTGCACTGGACTGAAAGTACAATTTCTGAATTATCTTAATGCTCGGTAAATAGAAGATAATGTGTGGCCCTTTTCCTAGTTCTATTTGATTTGTTTGGCCATTAATGCCATTTATAGTCTGATCATAGTTTTTTTTTTTTTTTTTTTTTTTTTTTTTTTTTTTTTTGGAAAAAAAGTGAGATGAAAATTAGCAGGTGTCCAAAAAGCAAATCTTTACTAGGCATTAAAAAAAATGACAGCAGATGCAGAGTGAAAGACATGTAGTGTTATGAAGAATGATAGACGAACATAAAACATGCAGTGACTTATTCTCATGGCAAAAACTGTAAATGGAACAAGAAGTACAGAAATCTCAATATGCTGTTGCTAATAAAACTTCCATTTAGAACAGTATGTCCTCCTCACCATTATGCTCTGTTTAAACGTAGCAAAATTGAACTAGTCGATAGGCTGTAGTCAGAACCCATGCTAAATGAACTGTTAATTCTGTTACTGTCACTGTTAATTAAAAGTTATTAAAAAGGTTTCTTCATGTATTGTATTTATTTAGTTGTTACCTCCATAATATCAAATATTATTGTAATAATATCAAATTACTATGCAATTTCTCAAAGTCCTAAATGACTTTTTTTGTTACCCCAGAAAATGACTCATACTTGACCAAGGGGTATATGTGTGTGTGTGTGGGTATATATGGTGGGTTCTAAATTGAACAGTTCCGGACATAATTTCCCTAATATTGGTTAATCCTTCTTTAATTAAAATGTTAATTGCTAATCCAGATATTACACATACAAAAATCAGCCTAGAGTAAACAGTTTCTTATTTTTACAAGGAAGAAAAATGTGCAATTACATGGCAATATGCTCTTCATAATTGCAAAGCAGTTGTACTTTATCTATAATAACCAACAAAAAACACATTGTTGAGTTATTGTAGGAGTTTTTTTCCAAAAAGGCTGTTTTTTCTCTAGCTAAGAATTCCCAGTTGGCCTAAAGCAGGGCCCAAGATCCTGTTTTTGGGGAAGTTTTTAGCTGTGGTTGCCTCTAGCAGTTACTTGGGTAGAGAAATCCTGCCTCTTGCATCGTCCAGAGTAAATCTGAGCAGCCTATTTCAGAAGCCAGGTCCTTGCTGTTTGCCAGCGAAGGGTTCCAGGAGGTAACCTAGATGCAGGCTCTGCTTGTCCTGTATAAAGTGCATGGGGAGAGCTGCAGGGGGAGGGCTGCTCTGCTTTCTGCTACCGCGGCACGTTCTGTGTGCAGCTGGTTCGCTGACGCTCACCGGCAGAGTGAGGTGCTGTTGCGTGGCTAGTCCTGCGCCCGGTGCTTATCAGGTAGGATTTATGCAAGTAATTCCAAGACCTGCACGTGACTGTGGCCAGTAAGACTTTGGAGGGTCTTTTGAACCAGGGTTGCTAACAGCAGTGCTACTGACTGATAACTTATGGTAATCCTATAAAATATTAGGAAATACTTAATTGCTGAATGGACTGACTTAGTGCTTTTTATCTCTGAAATTAATTGTCAGCTATCAGGGCTCTAGATTTTCTTTAGTCTATCATTAATGGTATTGCTAAGGACAATACAATTCAAATGTTTCACACTAAGCATTTTCACAGTAATCATATGGAAATTGCAGACACTTCAAATCATATAGGGCTTTGCAGTCAAAATAATGCACTAAATGAGAAGATATATAGACTTGCTTTAGAGTGCCATTGGATTTTATTTTTTAATTAGAGAAATCAGTTTTATATCTCACTTAGAGTATGCTACTAGCTAAGGTCTTTAATATATTCTCATTTTTATAAATCCCCAAAGGAAAAACAATTCGAAAAACATACAAAGTATTGACTACCATTGTATACTATTCACCAGAAAGCATGCTGCTTACTTCTAGAAGCCTCAGTCTATTCCTACTTGGGGTCTGCCTGAATATCATTGGAAAGGCCTGAGCTTTCGGATTTAGGATGAGCTTTTTCATATATATTTTTTAACCTGTTCATTTTTCATCAAAGGAGGTCACCTCTTCACCTTTCTTTTAATCTTTCTTCCCTTTCATTCCCTGTATTCTAGTGTTCTATCTAACTTGTAAAAGTCACTTAATCTCCGTTTGAAACTGTTCGTGATTTGCTCCAACAGCAAGGCTTCTCTTATCAAGTTCATCCAAATGGATAAAGAGGAAGCTGCCTTTGACATTTTTACTGTAGCAGGAGGATGCAGCCTTTCCTTGGCTAAAAGCTGTAAAAGAGAGGTTATTTTAGGAATTACATGATTTGTATATATCAGCTTGGCTTGGTTTGCAATCACTATCTTTTGAGATGTACTTGAATATCTGCTATTTATAGCTGGCTTACAGGTGGGAATACTGGTGTGACCACCAGGAGGGTTAGTCGTTGCATTGAGGTTGGTTGGTTCAGTTCGTTACAAGGCTAAAACTTTTTTTTTTTTTTTTTTTTTAAACACAGATCCATGACATTTGCAGGGTTAGATCATGGTTTTGAGTGGTGTCACCTCACTAAGCAGAACCTCTATAGTTCTCTGAGCTGACCCCATGGGACAAACATACATCCCTTCTCCTTATATGAACTCTTAGCTATTTCCATTAACAATGACCTAGTGAAAATTGTACTTACTGTACATCATATTCCTTGACGTTGTTATAATGCCTGCATAATTCTTATTAATTCTTATTAGGCAGAGTTGATTAAGAAGCATTTCCCCTTCCTTTTACTTTGTGGGCTAAGGCTAAAAAATCTAAAACTAAATCTGCTGTGACTGAGCTTGTTTGAGAGGACGGAGTGAGTGATAAGGCTCTAAACTGGCAAGAGTGTAAAAGATAATAGTAGATAGAAACCGATTTTCTAAAGACATTTCCCAAGTCATTATTCACTGAATCATCTTAAAAACAGAGTTATATAACTGTTGCATTCAGAATAATTTTCTTCTGTTAATTTGCCTCTGTAAGGTAAGGTTTGTGGGGGTAGGAGGGTGCTGTTTTTAACCAAAACTACAAGATGCAGACGGGGTGCATGGTGAGTATGGGGTTGTGTGACACGGCAAGAGGGATGCATGGAGGAACGAGCAAGGAGATGCAGTGAACTTTGTGCTCTAAAGAGTTCTGACCGTGCACTCCATGAGCAGCAGGGGCTGCTGGCGTTCAAAAGGCAGGTGATAACTGACTGAGTGATAAAGTGGGCAGGGGGGTACCACACTGAAGTGATGGAAAGCAGTCTGGGTGTTTTTAAAAAGGAAGAATGGGCGAAGGGAGGGCAGGTTCAGCCAGGTGCCTTCATTGAGGAAACTGGTCAGAGGAGTCCTGTCAGGTTTTAAAGCACAAAAAGATTGGGGTGAGGTATTTCTGTGCAAGGAAAGCATAGAAGAAAAGTGGGAAACATTCCTAAATTCTTTTAGGGAGTGTTTTTAACTTTGTTCTACATAAGCAGACTCACTCCACATCTGTAACGTGCTGTCACGTTTATCTTGCACTGATGGTCCCCAGAGCTTCAACCTTTTTACTAAACTACCTTTAAAAAAAAAGCTCCAAGTGAAAGTTTAACAACTCTCTCGTCCCATAAAGATTGTTCAGTAAAATCATAAGTGTGTGTTTCTGGGCCCAAAAGAGTGTTTCAAATTCTGCATAGGTGCAAAGCAAAAACTTGCCAAAAGTTTGGAAGGGCATCCATGAGGGGTGATCTGTGTGGGTGTTTTGTCTTTGCTTGTTTTACTTACACACTCATCCACCCCTACCCTATGGATGCTCTTTTATGCAGCAAAAGTTTCAGAGTAGCAGTGTCTCTGCTCCGAGCCCTGCTCTTTGGTACGCATCTTTTTGCCATGTGTATGTTAAGGGTATCCTTTTTAAAAGGGGTTTGCAATAGCACATCCATTAACTTTGTCTTTAGAAACTTTGCATGACCCAAAGAAGTTATTTCCCCAGTGTCTGTGGGGAACTCGGGATCATGCAGTTGCTCCTGGAGCAGGCTGCAATCAGGCTGTGTTTGTGTATCTCTTCTATCCCATGTTTCACTTCTGCGGTCAGCCATTTATTTTCCATCATGTTCTTTAAAATCCTGCTACTTCCATATTTAAATGTTATGCTTTTCAGCATTGGTGTTAAATTTCCTTGCAAGATCAGCAAAAATCTCGCTCTGTTCAGGCCAAGCCTTAAGACAGAAAGCTGTGAGTGCAGAAAACTGTACAGCAGTAACTTTGCACTGTGGTGATTTCCAGTTCACTTTCAAAACTCTAGCTGATTTGAAATGTCCCTCTTAATAGCCTTCCGTTGATGCAATAAAAGATAATTCTACAGGATATCCCAGTTAAGCAGGGCACTTTGTGGAGTTCCTGCTCAAGATCTAGTTATCCTCAAGTTCTACAAATACTACCTGGAGTTAATCAAGGCTTAGTCAAGGGGACAGTTTCCATGTTGATATTCAGCCAGTGTAAGTTCAGTTGTCATAATTTGACGTGTAAAGATAGGCTGCACAATTCATCTGCACTTTAATATGATCATATAAAAGCAGCTACTGTTTTCCTGACTACCTTTGGGATATCGTAATGTGGCTGTTGGCGGGTTTTGTCCTTCTGGAAGAGCTGAAGAAACTTTTGAACTGGTATTTATTGGATTAGGGCTTTTTTTTTTTTTTTTCCCCTGATGTCTGAGGTGTGAAATTATGTTCCAAGCTTATAGCAGTAATGCCACGTTTCAGGATGCAAATAACATTATAACCTGTGGACATTTTCTGAGCAACAGGTGCAGGCAAAAGCAACTGGTCAGTATTAGTGAGAATAAAATTATTTAATTAGATTTTTTCATATTTTTAGCTTACAAGATAATTGCCTCATTATGGACAGTAGATTCTGGTTTTAGTACGCCATTGTTTATCAGCACTGCATGTATTTCCAGGAAAGCTATAATTGATCATGAAAGCCTCTTAGGTGCTCAGAAACGGCTAGTGAGAGGAGTAGTTCAAATGTCTAAAGACGGGATATCGAGAAAAACAGCCCTTTTCGGAGAGGCAAGAACCCTTGCATGGTTATGTTAGACTAATAGTACAATTTTGGTGAAATTGAGCTCACGTTTAGAGCTCCTAAAGGCACACATGGGAATATATGAATTAGTATGTTTTAATGGTGTTAATTTGAGCATTTAAAAAGCTTTTCAATATTTAATACAATTATTTTTAAGCTGAAAACATTTTTGATTTGGATTTGTGTGTTCAGTTGTGGCTTGTGTTCACTATTTTGGTTCTACTCCAAAGATCTCTTATTTTTCCCTAGAAAAATAGTGAGAATTAATATGTTGGCAAATTCCAGCCATGACTTCAAAGCAAGTCGTGAATAATGAATGCAGGAACTTTTTCCTTCACTGCAGTGGAGTAAAACATTAACCATCTTTTTATTAAAAATGCTGCATTTGTAATTATGTCCCAGAAGAGAAAAGTTCACGTGTGGATTCTTAGACCCTGCTCGGGCAAGGCGTGATGTGAGTGGGCAGATGGGGCCCCATTTGGTACGAGGGTCTCGTGCTGGCTGAGCCACTCCATGCACCTACTGCTGGAGCAAGGTTCACATATTCAAATAGAGAAGAGCAAGTTAGCTACCAAAGAGCTAGCCAAAAGATAAATGTGTTTGGTGCAGGAAAATAAAGTCTGACTGCATGTTGCATTAGTTTTACAGCAAAATAGTATGTAATTCATGATGTCACTCTGTAAAGTCCATAAAATTTGTTAGATGTAGCTGATTGTTTAAACATCATTCCGGGGGAAAAAAAAAAAGCAAGAGTTGGGTTTACTCAGCCTTGGGGAATCCTTAAATAAGCCCTCATATGGAAGTCAATGGGAGCTTTGTCATTGACTTAAACATTAAAGGGTATAGTAGGGTGAAATAGTGTAAATCAAAGTTATTTAGCTTTAGTTATTTAAACCAACAAGCAGGAAACTCATTTAAATAATTGATTTTGATCTTATTGTGAATTTATAGTTTTAGCTGTTTTCTTAGGGACAAATTCTTTGGCAGGTTTATCAATTAAAGTGTACTATTTGTGACCAAATAAAAACATAATAGTTACTCTTTGGCCAAAAACCAACCAAACAAAAACCCCCAAAAACTGCTTCCTACTTCCAGTTAAACATATGAAAAAGCCTGTTTTTGGACTTAACTTTTGATGAACCCTTAAAGCTTAATTCCTGTTTGAAATTGCTGGGAATGCATGAGAAATAATTCAGTTTTGATTAATTCTTCAACCATATATTAGTTTTTAATGGCCTGGCTTTAAAACTAGGTTCGACTGAACTCTGCCACTCACTTTACTCTCCACTCACTTGGAGTGAATTATTGTGGACACTAGAGGGAGCACATATTGCTCTGGGAATGCAAAAGTCACCGCATGTGCAAGCTTCTAGGGATTAGAAGAGATTTTGTCCCGTTAAACCAGAGTGATCTCAACAGATGGCAACCTAAAGCAATGTATATAATATCAGTAGGCAAGTGCATACATCTCAGGTCAGTTGTCAAGGAGGAGGCACGCAAAAATCAAGAACATTTTGTGAGAAATTTTTTTTTTTAAAAGTAAGTTTTCCACCCTTTCAAGATCAGTGTTTTGTGTCCTTCAAAGATGTGCAATTTGCTGCACAAAAACATCAAGCAAATGGGGCTTTGCAGCCAGGCCGGCTTCATGGTTTGAGAGGCTGCCCCAGCGTCTGCCCTGTCTCCTGCCGAGCCGCCCTTTCCCCTGGGCTAAGGGAGTTTCTCTCCCCTTCATGGGAACATTAGAAGAGCTGCACAAAGCTGGCAATGCAGAGGCAAAACGGAAGGATTTCCATGAAATTTACTTAAAAATGCTGTTTATGCTTCAACCTCTGCTTTCTGTGTTGCTGGGGAAATCTAATGCCCAGCTGAAATGAGATGGCTAAAATATGAAATTCCATTTAGGCAGAGAGATAGTGCTCTTGTGGAGATGTTACCATGTTATATTACACCAAATGTGATTACAATATTTGATTTAAAAATAAATAAAAAGAGAGAAATACTCTCAGCTTTTCTAAGATTTAATATGAATTGAACCACTGATGGTAACTTTTTTCTGTTTTTCCCCTTAGCACTGACTATTTTTAACCCAAAGCTCCCATGACCCACATGGGTTTTAGTAACATATGTTATAAACATTTCAGAGGAAATATACTGCTTTTCAAAAAAGAATATTTTGTCTCAGATGTAATTTTATTGGCTTGTGTTAAAATGCATTAATTTGACTGAAATATTATTAGGCTTCAGGGTAGATGCATTTTTTTTTCCTGGTACTACATCGAAGTCAGAGCCCTTTTGTTTCAATAAATCTCCATTTAAAAGCAACTGTATTCTTTAAAAAGATTAAATATTCAGTCAGGCATCATTTCAAACTTGACATTCTTTATAACATAAAATATTATGGCATTCAATATAATGAATACTTTTAAAATCTTATTCTCTTCAACTTATTTTTATTATATGTAATTGTCAATCTATTATGTGTTTAATTAAATGGAAATAGTTCCTGCTTTTCTGTCTTACCTTGGGGATAATAAGCTTGCCTGACTAATGCCTATTTAACTTGTCTTACCTGTGCAGTGCAACTGAAGTGAGATGTGACTGTAACATGTTTCACCTGTCAGCAAACCAGGGACTTCAACTTTCTGATCTGAAACAGCAACAGCACCAGCCAGGGATCAGCTGCGCCTATCGATTTGATCAGGGGAAATCAGGGGTTTTCCATCAATTTGCTCATCATGCCAGTCCTTTGCTGTGGTCTTCAGTAAGCATTTGTTCATTAACAAAACACACTCGTGCTTTCCATACAATCCATGGAAAATTCCCTCAGTGAGGAAACCTGCAGTTATTTTGCAGGGAGTCTTTCCCCATCTTCTGCCCATTCCCACCCACCTTTTTCCTCTTGCTTTGCCTCCAGTTTTCTCCCACTCAGGAGAAGTTGGTGTTGTTCCCTTCTCCATGGCTGTTCACTAGCTCAGATTCTTGTTAGATTCATATAAATGATACCTAAAATTATAGGTGTGGTAGTTCTGGCATAGATCTGGCCACATTTATTATTTGTGTTGGCAGATGGGGCTCCAATGGACTTGTGCTCCATTGCCAACACTCGGCTTGACTCCCTGGCTGTGCAGTGGAGTCATTACATGATGCATGACAGTCTGCCCCCATGTTCATACATAAATTTCATTATCTGTGCTTTTTCAGTTCTGCTGTTTCACTATGGACTTGCCCAGCTTGTAACACTAGGGCAGTGAGTTGGCTATGACATAACCAGCTTAAATCAGTTATTTCTAAACCAAAGATGTTCCTAAAGTGGATGTAGAGCCCTGTGGCCTGTTAGGGAGTGCAGTGCTGTTGGGCCACACTAAGGAGGGTGGAAGAATCTGTCTTTTCCTCCCTCCTACCTAATGCCCTTGACTTCCTTCAGTAAGTCTGCCTACAGTGAGATACGAACGACATTAGATTGATATACTGCTTAAAATGTGTATCATTAACCCGGCTGCAGCATTTTTGAACATGTCTAACGTTAATGTCGAATAAGATATACAATGCCTACTTCTTATGGAAATGCCATTTCGTATACGTATATTTACTTTGTCAATGAGCTATTTCTCTGTTTTTGCCTATCAGTCATCCCTAAATCTCACAGAAGTGGTAAGTTAATACTGAAGTTCTGTTAGGGCTACCTTTAATTCTTATGAATGCATGAGCAATTTTCTTATACACAGCAAGAGTCTATCAGCATACAGAAGTCCTATTACCTCTAACAGTGGTTATTCAGAGTTACACAAAGGCAAGTAGAAGTCTATATGTTTAAATTCCGGCCAGTATGGCTTATCAGCAAATTAATGACTTACAAAACCCAAACCAATTCTACTACATTTAATATTCTGCAACTGCAAACCAACATATTATATACATTAATCAATTTGTCATAAATGGCTCCCTATTTCATATACAAGCAAATAAAATGGACAAGCCACAGCATATTTTATTCATAAACCAATATATAACAAGCAAATGGACTTTGATGTAAGCATATTTTATTTTAAAAGTGAAAGATTAAATCTATATGCTTGTTATACAAATTTATGTAACTTGTATGAATCAATATGTGATATATAACCTATTTTAAACTCTGACATGTTTGGTACTTCCTAATTACTTCAATTTTATGAAAAGTTCCCGGTTTTAAGAGTCCTAGAAGCAACTCAGATTTTAATTAAAAGTTTTACCTTGGTTTTCAAAAGGTCATTTTAGCCAAGGGGAGATAATGTCCCTTTATAGTAGCACATCTTGCTTCTCTTCCTAATTGACGTTATTTGCTTGCTGCTGGAGAATAATTCATGCTGCTGCTAAGGGGAGGGAAAAAGTGGAATTTCAGTAGTGGTGTTGTGGTGTTTCTTATTTTAAGAATAATATTTTTCTGTATCAGAAGGTTCATGTTTTTTCATTGCCCTATTAGGTAAGTGATGTTTAAAACGGAAATGCATAACATTATTCTTAATTGGTGGGAAAAAATGTGATATTTTAGTAATGAAGGGAAAATGACTGCCAGAATGTGTTTACTTAGGAGGCATCAGTGTGCACCCTGTCCCTCTGGCAAATTAAATGTTGAACTGTGTAACTATCCTTTAGCTTCCAAGCCAGTCCTGGAATTTCTCAGCTCATCTATTTCCTTTTGGTTAGCAAAGCGTCTGCCCAAAATGTTCACTGCAACTTTACTGCAGCACTGTGACTGTGTGATTACAAGAAAAGACTGCTAGATACAGATAAACTGCAGATTAGAGTTTAAGAAAAGGCTCCAAAAACATGAAAGAAGTCCTGAGTATCGTTCTACAATCTACTCTAATCTGTAAATTCAACAAAATTGGTCCAAAATTTCACCTGTGTGGCAAAACAATATCTTTAGTAGACTAAAATCTAAGGTAATATGTTTTGGGAGGCCAATATGTCAAATTGGGGAGATGATGAACAGTAGATCCAGAAAAGCAATCTGGGAAAGGAGGTTAAGCATCGTGAGAAAAAAATAGCAAAATAGTTTGACATTTTTGATCTGGAGAATTTCATTTTGCTCCTCCACGTTCCACTAAGAGCAGTCCTACAATCATGAGGCAGAACCTTGCTTAACTCCAGGGAGACCCAAGATAGGAACAAGAGGAACATGCAGGCAAAAACAGGGCGTTTGGTTCCTGCCAGTGCCCCTCTCTGCTAGCCAGAGCGTAGCCTTCATCAACCACAACAAGGAGCAATATTGGAGATGCTGTCTTTTCTCTGTGTGTGCATGGCACTGTAGCTGTGGGAGAAATATTTCAGAACAGCTCGAGAAACTTGCAAGCGTACAGCTGAATTTGTAATCTTTACAAGAAAAAATAAGTATTCATGTTTACCAAAGAAATTGAGCGACTACTTTGTGGTTTTAATTTTTATAGAAGTAACAAGGGCTGACCACTACAGTGGCTGCTGTACATGAAACTTCCTTACACTTTCAGAAAAGCTAGATGTGCCAAGAAAGCTCAGTTGCCTTGAGTAAGGGCACTTAAAATGTATCACAGAATGGCTGAGGTTGGAAGGGACAGCTGGGTGTCACCCAGACAAGGGCAGGTAGGGCCCTTGATCCCCTACATCCTCCAGGCCCCTGAACATGTTTGTTGCCCTCTTGTCATGGGGAGCCCAGAACTGGACAGTGTATGGGGTAGGTCTCCAAATGCTCATTCGCTTTGCTTTGGGAACCAAGGGTCCTGCTGAGCCCTAAGAATTATTGAAATCAATAAGTTCTTAACATGGAGAGAGTCAGATGTGTTTTTATAATAGAGATGTATAATTAAAGCGTTACAGTGTATGTGTGATGTTTAAAAGATCTCTTTACGACAGATTGTTATTCCCTGTAATCTATCAAGTAGTTAATTTTAAATATTGAGAAAACACATATCCATATGTATATTACTTTGGAAAGTTATTAAGTTGCTTAGGAGCATAATAATGCATATTTTTAATGTTTTCTCTGCTTCTGTTTTCATACTAGATGGCTTTCAGAGCCATTATTGTCTTTTATGCTAACTGCAAAATTATCCCCTTTGCTGTTTCTTAACACATCTTGTGAAGTTTTAGGTTTTTACCTCCCCTTTTCTTCCCAGGTGGAATAGTGGCCTGCCCCTGCACCCTACGCCTGCCTTACTGTGCCTTACTATAATCTAAATTAATTGATTTACTGTCTGAGTTGCTTGACACAGAGCCTGCATTTCCAGAGATACATTCTAAAGATGGGTATATGAATTCATGCTCAGGTAACAAAATATATAATCTGATGATCAAAACTGCAGAGTTCCCTGCACTTCCCACAATATTCTTCATATCAAAGACTTTTGAATGAATTTTGGAGGTTCTGTTTTTCAAATCTTGGTTCAGGTTCTCATTTCTTCTACGGTTAATAGTGATGCTGGTCTGCCTCTCACAAGGTAGGATGGAGCGCTCTCCTCAGGAATTGTCAGCATCCTGACGGCACAGGATACTGCCATTATGGGCTAGGATTTTCTGCACATTCTGTTTGTATTTTAGATCACCCATATTTAAAAATTACTCTGCTGCTGTGTGTAAACAGTGCTAAGAATTCTCTTACAAGTTCTCAAGAATCAGTTTTTCTTAAAATTATTTAAACTAATAATGAGGGCCCTCAAAGATAACAGCAGAAAGCAGGAAGTTCACCCCAAAGTCAGCATCCCCACAATGTCATTCCTGACCCTTGCATGGTCTCACTAAAAAAGCAGTAAGGGGCTGTATGCGTTAATCCCTTATAAGTAATTTGAAGAAGGGTGATCTGTGTACATGCTTATCTAAAGATTAAAGTTCCGTGGTTTGAACATGTTCTCTGGACAATTGTCAGCCAACTTAAAGGCTGGATAGAGAAAAATAACATTTCTGCTGTACTCTGGCCATGCACAGTGCAAAGATGAGGGAAAAGTGTCACCCGCTTCAGCAAAGGGCCTTCCAGGCAGAGGGAGCGATTGGGAACAGGCTGCCCAGAGGGACTGTGATTTCTCCATCCCTGAAGATATTGAACATCCTATTGAAAAAGGCCTTGTGCAACCAGGTATTTTTTTCTGCATTTAAATCTGCTTTGAGCTGGGGAGTGGGACAAGAGACCCTGGAGATTCCTTCCAATTTAAATTAGTGTATGATTTTCAGGGCAGGATGATACAGGTGATAACATAGTCTTCAGAAGACAGAATAGCCTTCCTAGTTAAGTATTTCGAAACACAATAAAAAGCAAAGCCACTTCTGAAGCCAGGAAAAAGATGTTGGGACTGTGAAAGAGACCTTTTAACCTTATCTGATGATTGTGCCGAAAGAGCACGCTCTCTGAGGAGACAGCCACATAGGCCAGATGTATGTCAGCTTCCAGCTAACTTAAACCGTGGTTTATTCCTAAAAGATTTGTAAAAGCTACAGTGTTCAAGCATACTATTATTGCAAGATAGCACAAAATATCAAAAGTTCAAGAAGCAGCTGCTATGTAAATTTGCAAAGGAAACGTGCAGAATATGAAAGGCTGTTCTGTCTATGCAAATGCTTGTAGCTATTCCATAGCTACTATGGGAAACACTTGGAAGAGTTGCAAATGCAGTGATGATAATGTAGTGTTTACCTCCGGGGTAGGTTTTCACTGAAAGTCATCTTTTGGGTTGTAAAACTAGTTAAATATGATAAAACAAGCAGCTTGCAGTGGAGAATGCAGGTTTTGCTTTGCACGGTAGTGTTGATAATACATAGAAATTCAGAAAGAATTCTGAGAATCACCAACATATATAGAGTGACAAGAGGAGAAAGACCGCCCAGAAAGGTTCAGCCGCAGCAGTCTGGCTTCTGCCTGGGCTGCTGAAAAACAGAGTTGATCCCTAGGTAAAGCCACTCTTTATGTTAACGGGGTCGAGATTATGAATGTGTCTGTTCCACCAAAGGACATCATGGTTTCTCTGGGTATTGCTACTCAGAGTAACAAGAAGTTGCCTCTCCTTCCCTTTGCGAAAGAGGCTGGCAGTTTTCAGCTGTGTTCACCAGTGTAAACCTGGAAAGCATGTTGAGTTGTTATTGTCTTTTTTTAAATGATATTTGTCATAAGCATTTCAAACGACTTTAGAGACTTTCACAGGAGATGTTGAAGTCTGTAATTAGAAAAGATATTTTGTTACCATGTGATAAATTTTACAGTAGGTTATGTGTTAAAGGTTGAGTTGTGGGAGGTGTTGCAATGCTTGTCTAATGGTGCTTGACCAATTCTGTAAAAGCTGAGCCAGTGCAATGAACGGGCTCTTCAAGGGGTCGTTTGAACCAGACACCTGGAACTAGAGTTCTCCGGTGGAAGTTCATGATGGAGCTGGTGCCAGAGACTTCAACCATACCACAGCCATTCTCTTGTCGTGTTGCTATTGCTGTGTGAGGTGCAAATGTTTTGGGGAGGGGAACTGTCTGAAGTGGTAGTACATGTTCACAGAGGTAGGCAGGACTCAACCTCACAGGTTGCTCTGCAAACTGTGCATATCGGCACCGTGGAAGAGTGATGTGTCTGGGAGTTAAATGGGAGTTAGCCATAAGCAGAGCTGAGAGGCATCGCGACTCCAGGCTGACTTTGCAGACTGAAAGCTTCAAAGCGTGTTGCACTGCCAGGTAGACAGGGATCAGAGGGCTGCACATGCCCTGAACAGACTTTCTGGCTCTGAGGTTACTTCCAGATGGCTTTTTTGTTCTACTTACCAAGTACACAAGCATGGTGGGGCACATGAGACTGTGAGGAAGAGTCGCATGGAAGCTGGAATTAGCTAAGTCCCAGACATTGAGCTCAAGCAGTGGTTATGACTCTCATGAAGGCTAGCAGAGGTATGGATCACAGTGACTTAAAGCAGCTGTCAGACCAACAGCTACGCTGTGATCAGAACTGGCAATGCTGCTTTGGGAGCAACCAGAGATTGAGATCGGTCACACGACACTTCTCAGTGCTCTGCAGATCAACCTGGTTTACGCTGTTGGCACAGGAAGTTACAGGAATACCACGGAAAAATAATAACAATAGAAAATAAATCGGGTTATACTGTGAAGGTTAGAGTAGAAGGGAAAGTTATAGCATCTCCATCTTTCTCTAGTTGGAAGAGGGAGATTAATTCAGAAGGGGAGATTAGAGAGAGGCCTGACAATTAATATACTTTCTCATCCACTGAATGTCACCTAGATTTATTTGTAATTCTAAGGAAGCTGACTACTAAAATCCTCTGTCCCTGTAGGTGTACTGATTCATAAAACAAAGGATCCTAAATTAGTGTCCAGCCAGCCTAACATATTATTGTAAAATGCTCAAAAGTTAATAGATCACATTTCTCCTTAGTTGCAGGGGCTGCCTTAGGTAGCACAAGGTTTCAAAGAAAGAAATGCTTCTCTGGGGACTGATAATAATGTGGAAAATTCTCTCTAAGTGCTAACATCACACAGAGCACACTGCCTTGTGTGCCCCTGCCACACACTTGTGGCAGGGGCAAATTTTAATAAATGTTCCTTTGAAAATCTGTAAAGGTTAAGAAATGTTATCTTTTTGTCCTGTTGAAATAATCTGACTTTATCAGTGACCTCTTTTTAATATGACTTCTTGTTGTTTTGTTTTATGTAAAAAAGCAGTTGCAAATTCATATGCCTCATGAATTTTCCCTGCAAAGTAGTTCTCTTTTTTGTTGTTGTTGTTTAGACAGCTCCATCTTAATTTATTATTCTAATACAAGAAAAAGTGTTTAAGTATATCCAGTAAAACATGCATACTGCTAAAGTCTCCAATTTTTACACATAATTGTAAAAAAAGTGCTGTTTAATGAGTGACGGTGGCAGAAGTAAAAAGAGACTGAATTCACTTGAAAAAACTACTGACAGTAGTAGTTTTAGCAGTTTGGACTTGCAATCCCATACGAACAGTTTTTTTTGTCTGGGAATACGTAGTTGAGAAGAATGACATATTTTATTAAACTGATACGCACGTCTAAAAAATTTAAGAAGTTCTGATTTTAAGTTTTTGACTGTACTTGAGTTGATGCCTGTTCTGAGTGAATTGGTTCTGCCTTCCCAAGCTTCCACGAACATGAGCTCCTGCACAGAAAGCTCTGTGAAGTGGAACACGTCCATGATGCTTCCTATAAATGCAGCTAGGACAGCAGGCAGGATGGACGGGAAAAGAATCATGACTAACTTGCAATACAAGTAAGAAAAGACTGTAAATTAGTTGTTGAAGTAAGAGGTTTCCTTTTTGAAGATGTAGAGCGGAAGGGAGAAGGAAAAGGGTGACCTCAGCTGAGACCTATAAATCTCAAACTTTGGGTACTTCATTTTTTTTCAAATTCTGGCATATGTATTAGTCCCAATGAAACCACTTTTCTTTGAATCTTCATGAATGGAGGGTCACAGTATTTTTAATTTTGCTCCAAAGAACGTGTTGCCAATGTTATGCTCGGCCTTTGGAAGCCGAATTTTGGATGAACAGGTAACTTCTAAGAGCTGATAAAATAACAGAAAAATGAATAAATGTCAACCTCCAACATTAGTGAAATAGTTTCCATGGGAACACAGATGTGTAGCTTCTGTGCATGTCATATTTAGCAATTTGATTGCATGTTTGTTTGACCTTACAATTCAAAAAGGCCATTTGAAAATTCTAGCATTTGAGGATCCTAACAAAGGATTATTATGCTAATGGTTCCTGAAATATCCCTAAACTCATATGCTAAAGTTCGTAACTGTAAATGGCTCAGAAAGAATCTGAAGTATAAATCATTAAATGACTGAGTTCTACTTTACCGTCAGCAAAGTACTCTACTGACTTTTAGTACAAAGAAAATATCCATGAAAATGTCCTTTAATGTGTGTCGTGGTGATCTTGAAAGCCTAAATAGAAGTAACATTGAATAGTAACCTTTGTCCTGCAAGTGCTGTATTTTCATAGTTTGCCATTAAGGTAAATTTACCCTAAACCTCATTTTACAGTAGTCTGCCTCTAGTTTCACAAAGCCTTTTCCTTACATCTCTAACCTCTCCTGCCTCTGGTTCTCGTGTCTGTATGGAACAGTATCTTTCTAAAAGACAAGACTTGCTTAAGGTGGGAGGTAGAAATGTGCATATTTGTAGGAATGTGCAACTCTGGCATGTGGTGGCCTTCAAAGGTGTAACTGACTCCAGATAGCTTATTGATTAATGTGAGATACTTGCAAGTGTCCAATAACTTAGGAGTTTCAGCTGAGGTTTGTAGCACTTGCAAAATGAGTAGGCCATGTAAAATATTCTAGTTAGATGCTGGCCAGTCGGTAGTGTTAATGTGTAAATGTTCACATTTATAAAATAGTTTTCCGTGCTATGTGGCCTTGAATTTTTTTATTCTGTTGATTCAAAGTCCCAACCTGAGCTGTGGCCTCTCTGCTGTTGTACAGTGAGTGATCAGGTAGCGGTGGCAGCCGATCCCTCCCTGGCTTACTGTGGAGTTCTTGTGTTTCTTCTGTAGTGAGAAGGGTATCAAAATTGGAACATAAATTGCCTCTCTTTCATTAAATGATCTATATGGACAACTAAGCATTATTATTGCCGTTTTACAACAGAAGAAATGAAGATAGCAGGGTCTTACTGATGTGGACTATGAATACATAGTTGCCTGTTTAGCTTCACTCCAGTATTGTAGATGAGAACAAAATCTGGCATTTCTCAACTGTTCGGAGACTGAGAACAGACTGATAATGAAGATAAACTTGCTCATAGGCCATACTTGATCTGAATGCACAATTTCTACTTATCTCAGTAAGAATCAAATGCCAAGCCTGAACAGTGGCTACCGAATGCTTCAGCATGATTAGCCAGTCCAAAAATGAACACCGGCATGGAATATAATAATGGCACTTAGCTCTTTGCTACAGCTAATTCAGGTGTTAACAGAAGTCTCTACATTTAGAGTTTCATCCTATCTCTCATCTTGCCCATAATTGTTTTAGAGGTGAGGATATCCATTATAGTCTACTGATAGATTTCAGGGATGTGTGTGTGTGTATATATTTTTTTCATTTGAAAGAAATTGTTTAGTTTGTTTTCCATCACCTTTTTTAATAAAACATTGTATGTTACTTTTCAAAACAGTGAGAACATATGACCTGACAGGTTGCTGGCAAGGATTTCCTAGGTATTTTCCTGTTAAGTCTAGACATACATGGGGTTTATGTCTTCTTTCAGTCATTTCTTTTCATGGTTTCTCAAAATGCAACATAGAACAAACTTAGGAAAAAAAATTATACACTCAGCTTTCCGCTCCCATACTCAAATCCTATTTCATAAGAAACAGTTCTGCATATGCTCAGCATGTGCTGCTGTCTTATTCTTCGGGTCCTTGTTTCACCAGAAACATGTGTTGCCCGGATAACGATGCAGCACAGTGGAAGTTGGTGCGTGGCAATAGCAACATCCAATGTACCAACATGGTCTGCTCTGCCCAGGAGGCTGTGGCTGATGGCCCAAGCAGCAGACCTAATTGCTAAAATGCAAGGAGATTAAAAAGGAATGCATTCAAAAAAAAGACAGTCTTTCACATCTCACTCATTTGGAGTTTCCTACGCCAACCAAAAAATTCCTGCCAGTAGGCAGAGGAAGGGGTCATCATTGGTTCATGTGGTATGAAGGGTGCTTTGCCTTTGCCAATGCCACACAAGTTCCCTTTTATTCTTTTCTCAGATGTGTTACCAACTTTAAACTAGGTCATTAAGAGAAGGGGAACAACTAACTGCTCCCTTTTCTAGGTACCTATTTGTTGGTTAGCTTGCGTTAGGCTACAGCATTATCACCTGAACCTGGTGAGTCTCAGAGAGAGCAAGGTGCAGATTAAAAAACAAACCAAACCCACTGTTTTTATCTGAAATGTCTTACAAGTACATTATGTTATAGTGCTGCTATTTATCTAATTCTTCATCCAGTTAAAATACATTTTTTAAAATGATTACATTATTTTATTCTTAAGCTTTTGAAGGAAGGCTTTTAGACCATTTATTCTTCCATTGTTTCTTGAATTGCTTGGTGGATGCAGTAGCAGTATCTTTTGAATAATGGTGTTGCATGACATTGATCTCATATAAGACAGTACTGAAATCAAACAGATCATTTAGTAGCCTCCTATACCATGTACTGGATGTTCCTAGAGGGATGCATACTAGGGGTATCTAATAAAACTGGATGTTATTCAACAGTATCAACTCGTATTTGGCTTTACAATATCCTCTTTTTGTCTCAAGTGAAATGCATCATCTTTTGCAGTGCATCTTTTCCTGCAGTACCTTCTCTTAACAGTGGAATGTAAAACAGTGCTATCTAATACACACAGCAGCTTGTAATGAGGAGAGATGACACTAAAGATTGACCAGAATTCAATTTACCAAAAAAATGAAAATAATCTCCTTTTGGAAGCAGCTCAGAAGTATAGTCTGCACTGAACAATGGAAGCAAGCATTGAAATTAAATACAGAGCCAGAACAGGGAGCAGAAGAGGCAGATGGGAAGCACTGAGGCCATCTCATCGCTTCTCAGTTCTCCTTGTCTAAAGGGAAGGTCAATGTCATGTGCATGTACACCAATGCTTTAAATACCACAAAGCATTATTGTTTTTAATGTCTTTCACTGGGAGACTGAGGTGTTTTATTTAAAAATTTAAATGTGTTACAACTAATATTCCTATAAGAGAGGTATGATGTCCTTTAAGTGCTTAGAAACAAGGTTCTTACCCTGCCTTAGAAATTTGGTGCATGGTAGACCTAGAAATAGAAAGAAGGTTTCTCAAGTAGAGCAGCTGAATTCTTTCCCTCTACCACCTCAAAACAGAGAAATTCATTTGCTTCCATTGCAAGTTTGAATGCTACAAATGTCATAGGCTGCCTGACTTTAGATTTATCCAATCATTTCCCGAAAGGCCTTACTTTGTTTCTTCATAGGTAAAGAAAGGTTTGCAGCCATTTTCAGTACTCCCCTTTGCTAGGTTGGGGGTGATCTTTATTTCTCAGAAGTCTAAAGCTCCCAGAGAAAACATCGTCTCTAACTTCACCTGAACATGCAAATCAATAGGTTTGAACAATGTTCCTCACTTTGAGCACCGTGTGCCTTTTCTAAGCATTAAACTTTGTAATAGGCAAAGGAAATAATTTGGAAGTGAGGAAAGTGTGCATTCTTTTTCTTCTGATTTTTTTAACAAGTGAATTTAATGGAAGATCAATAGCACTGGCCTCACTTTAGGAAGGCAATAAGGAGAGATCCCACTATGATCTTCTGAAGCATCGCAACTGTGACCATCAATACCCTTTGATTCCAGTTGTGCTTGTTTGAAGCGAAAAATGCCAGTCCTGCTGTCTTGGGCACTGGTGTCTGAAATATCAATAATCGTGGAATCTAGGCATCTAAGCAGTTTGCAAGGTACTACCATTAACAAATACAAATATTGACCTTCAAAATGAATATTAAGTAGTTGTATTCCCATTTGTAGTCGTGATAACTGGACTATACAGTGATAGGCATGGATGGATTTTTCCAAAAACGGCCCTAGGCGTATCGGAGATGGAGGAAAGGCAGGACTTTGTCCAGAATCTTGTAGGTGCCGCAGGCTCCTTGGAGCCGCCTGGGGCGAGCAGCGTGGTGGAGCTGGGTGCGAACACGGCTGCCAGGAAGGGCCGTCCAGCAAAACCGCAGCCGGGGACGCCGGTACCTGCGAGCAGCCCCGTGCCGGGAGCCAGGAAGGGCCATCCAGCAAAACCGCAGCCGGGGACGCCGGTACCTGCGAGCAGCCCCGTGCCTGGAGCCAGGAAGGGCCGTCCAGCAAAACCGCAGCCGGGGACGCCGGTACCTGCGAGCGCAGCCCCGTGCCTGGAGCGCGGCCGCCCGCTGCAGAGCAGCGTGGCTCTGAGTGCGGCGCCGCACACCTCCAGAATCCCTGGGGGGACTCTGCTTGCTCTCAGGGTATGCAACACAAATATCGTCGCTTCTTACGTTTAGATTTCATTCGTTATCTTGTTTATTCTATACCACTAACTTTAAGAAAAATGTAACATCACACTTGTCAGTGCCTTTGTTTTTTGCAATATAAATATTATCTTTTTGATGATTCCGAGAATTCTGAGAAAAAGATATTGATTTCTCTATGTCAAAAGGCTCTTTTATATCTCATAATTATTCTTTTTGTCAAGATTTAATAATGCGTTGTCCAAGCCAATGCTTAAGTGGAATAGATTTATGTTAATACAAACTTTCTTTGGTATTAGGATGATCAATTTTTCAAATGAGAAAAAAAAAGGAAAGGTGTCAGGAGCAACAAATGATCATATATTCTATGGTTTGCTTGTAACCTCAGGTTCAATCCTTGTGGTTTTGAGGAAGGGTTCATTGAATAGATGGTAAAATGCATAGAGTAAAAGAGATCTTTTTTTGCACAGCTACTGTAGAGGAAATGTTCATGTTCATTAGCATCAACAGCTGTTGTCAGATGCTTGCAAAGATGTATTCTGCAGTCTTGGATAGCGTGCAGGAATATCAAAATTAACGAGTCAATATTTCAGTTTCAATTAAACAACTAAAGCCTGATCCTGTATGCTTAAAAATCAGTGTTTAAAAGCACTGGTCAGAAAAATCAGAACACTTCCTATGTTTTCCACTAGGTTTTTAGCTAGACTCTAGCCAAGCGACCACTAAGCAGGAATAGATTTTGATTTATTGAGCAGGTTTCACCATAACGAGGGAAAAAAAGTCCCCTCCTAACAAGAGGTAAGGATAATTAGATTTTCAAGTACTTCATGTACCAATGAAACCACAGTGATTCCAGCTAGAGTAGATGAAAATGAGACAAGATACTTGATTTAAATTCACTCATTCATTTAAATACAAACCGGACATCCAAAGAGACTGAATGAACCACAGTGCTACCACTCTTCTTTGGGCCTATTGAAGTACTTGATAAGCTATGACTAAGCACATATTGCAGGAAAGACAGGCCTAAAACTCACAAAGTAGCACTTTTGTTTGAAAACAAAGTAAAAAATGCTCTTTCCTGTATCCACTGATCTATTTTATCAGTATGTTTTTTTTCATACGGACACTGCCTCTGAACATAGAGTGGCTTTTATTACTGACTTTCTCAATATGGGAAATGCCATTTAGAAATGAATCAGTGCCGAATTTAATTACCCAGGCTTTATTTGTAATTATATGCTCCTACTAATCAAACAAAAAAATATGTAAAATTGACAATGAAAAAATAAACTTTCGGGATATTTTTCCTTGCAGTTATGATAAGTCATTATATCATGAAGTCATCTCTGGCGCACAAATTGAATTGGGAGGGTAAACTGGAAATTAGCTATTTTGTTACATGCGTATCAATGCGTATTGATATATAAATCGACTTGAAGTTTGACTTGATGCCTCACAAAATAAGAGGGTTATATTTCCTTCTGCAACCAAGTTGCAGGTTTCAGACCAGTGAATGTTCCTGCAGAATGATTCCAGTTTAGTTCCAGCAATGGCTGTGCAGGTTGCCAGATTATCCTGTATATAATTAGCGTATGTTCAAAATTCTTCTTTGTTATGCTAGTGAGAAGCCAGAAGTGCTCTCTTGGGATCAATGTATTTTCTCTCTTATTTACACTGCTGAAATCAGTTTAGCTCACTGTGTGCTTTTATGATGTGTTGCACACAACTGTGAATACCTATTTGATTATAATAGAAATGTGATTAAAATTTAGCTTTGTTCACTTCACCTACTTTTACTTGCTATATCTCTGCTGAGATTTATTCCATCATTCTAAACTCTTCGATGCTTTAGAAAGCTGCCAGAAAAATTGAAAACAGGAAACAACAAACAAAATCCCTTTGGCCAAAGCCATGATTTTTTCCACCTAGAAACATGGATTTCATCTCTGCCACTGCAGCAAGTTTATCCATGTGATATTTCCATTCCCTGTAAAGAGAGAAATAAAGGCTTTAAGTCAAGCCCTAAAAAACAGGTCTTCAAATACTAACTTGAAAATAGTGGTCTATTTATATATCATTTTCTGTATTTCATCTGCAATGGCTTGGTTTCCGAGAGGGACCCTGCAAACTCTTCTGATAATTTTAACAACTCTGCAGCCTCTCAGAAGAGGTTTTGTGGTGCATGTTGCCTGCGAGATAGGGAGCTTATCGACACGCGCCGGGGCGGCCCAGCGTGAGTCAGAGCGTTGTCATCAGCAGGACTTCTGCCATCCCAAACACAGAATAGCTCTAAATAATAAATCAAACCTTACCAGCATTATCATCTAGGCTTTATATGTGATGGGCAAACTCTTGAGGTAAATCAGTGCAGTTGCTTTCTTTTCTCCTTTTTTCCTAAAGTAAAAAAAAAATACATAAAACTTTTCTGAATTAGAAGGCTGGATATGATCATGGTACTTGGTCAAAAGAGGAGTCTGTAGTTACCTTAAATTTGCATCACAAAATTTTCCTTTTTGTAGGAAACAATGTGCAAGCCATTGAACGGATCAATAAAAATTGATTTTTTATAGTGAGCATAAGGAAGCAATTGTATAAAATGGGAAATAATCTTATGCTGAAAGCAATTGGATAATATACTTTTGCCAATAACTGATGGGAACAGAGAGGTAAAAATAATGCAGGGCATTTAAGAGGTGAAAAAAATAAATGGGGTTTTAATTCTGACTTGTGATGTTTTTATGACTGATATAGGACAAACTATCTAATTTTATTCTAGGCAGTGTGATTTGACTTTTTTCCTTTTTTTTTTTTTTTTTTTTTTTCTTTTTTCCCCTCTTCATCTTTGCTGGCTTATTTCTGTTTAGTTGTGAAAGAACTGTGCTAAGTAGTCCCAGAAGGGCTTTCAAAGGATGGATTGCTACTGCTTTCGGTTGTACAAAAAGGTTAATTATGGAGGTTGGGAAAATGTTGTTGCCTTAATGATAAAGGGCTACTATATAGAAATGACTGAGCTACTTTTTGCAGTCATCTTTACTTTTTGCAGTCATATTAATTTTAAAATAAATGACAAAACATCAGGCCTCTATTCTAAGCATTAAAAATGAAAGGTCTGACATGCATGAGAAATACCTAATGACCAGAAAATCTCAGATAGGTAACAGAAGAAGAGCTCAACCAAAAAGTAACTCATTAGAATTGCTCTAGATTTCTATGTAATATGATCTATCCTGAAGTAATTAAAAATCTGGCTGGGGAGGGAAAGGCATTGTAGCATTTTTTCTAGAGTTTATAGAACATGAAGTACAAACAAATTTTTAATAAATCCAACAAATTTAAGGCCTTAATTTTTATGCTTTACTATATACAGCTTATTCCACCACCCAAGTCAATTAGCTACGGGACGAGTTCAAAGGAGAACTCGGGATTTTATCAGTGACATACTAAAGTAGACTTTTTTTTTTGGTTTAGATCTGGTCCTGTTACACACACTTACAAATAGAATTCATATCCTTCAGCCACTTTTGCACTAAATGTTAAGGAAAAGGCCTGTTCACCGTTTGTACAATGCTTTTTGACAGGAATATGAAAGCCTGTATATTACAGTGTTTACTAGAATGCAAGAAAGGCTGTACCTGTCAAATTAAAGAACGATTGCTTCAGAACATCATACTTAGAAAGCATTGAGGCAATGGTGGATAAGTCTGCAAAGATGGAGCAGAAATTCACTTTTTGCTTAAATAAGTGTTCATATATGAATTCACCGAGTCCAGGGAAAATGGCTCTAGGCTAACGAACCTCCAAGAAATCTTGCAATAACCAGCTGTCTTCCGAGATTATCTCCACAACATGCCCTGGAGGATCACCTCGATTAACAGCACTAAATGCTTAGGAATGTTTCTCAGACCTTTAAAATTGATGGCAAAACACGATTGTCTTCATGCTTTCTGTCGTCACTATGTGATTCGGGCTGAGGAATCTTCACAGTTGCTTTTGACCTTTGAGGCGTATTGCTGAGATGCTCTTTCACTCAGAAGAATAACCCTAAACAAAACATGCTGTAAATATGGATTCTTGGGCTGCAGTTATTCTGCATGGGGCATGTTTCCTGTTGTGTTTCCTGCCTGTCCCAGCTGAATTTCACACCAGGGAAGACTCACCTAGGGCTTGGATGCTCTCAATATATATATGGGTGTGTATGTGTGTGTTAATATACTTCTGTATCAGCTACTTTATGGCTTTTGGCTACTGCCATTATTTTAAGTAATCTGTTAAGCGCTAAATTATTTTCGAGTACCAAAATAATATAGTCTGGGTGGAAAGGAGTTTAAGGTTTGCATTTTCATTTTTCCTTTGAAGTTGCAAGAATTTTCACTGAGTTTCAAAGAAAAGCATGATTTAGTCCTATTCCACCTTACTGTTTACTGGCTGGAATGACTTTAAAATCATCTTCCATCTGTGGAGGCTTACTTGCTTTGTAAGCAGAATATCTGTGTGAAGTGACTGAGTAACAGCCTTATCAGTGTTGTTTTAATTCTTCAAAATTTAGTAGCTCAATATTTTTTAAAATTTATGATCCTAGCCTGCTGTTGTTGCAATTAAAATCTACATGTTCAAGTAATGCAGAATTGCTAAATGGAATCAGTAAAGGTAGAGGTTGGATTTTTAGAATTCATAAAATCAATGAGCTTTATACAAAGTTTAACATCTAGAGATACTTAAAATACAAATGGTGATTAGAACTATGAAGAGCTTTGAAAGGTGAAGAAAAATGGTCTTTTTGTATTCATGTCTATTTTGCAGTTCTGAGGTGTTCATCTTGCAAATTGTGAATGCACAGGAAGAACTGTTGTAGAATTTCTGCAATACTACAATATTACTAAATTTCAAGATGTCACTAAAGCATTAGTGAATTATCAATACATGTTTTACTTCTATTGGGTCCAGCACCAGTTCTCTAATATAAATGGAAAAGTATTTTTTCATCCCCTGAGACCCTGTGCAGGAGGTCTAGTCCCAGGGAGCAGCACATTTTGGAAGCGCACGTCTCCATGTCCCCCCAGCCCGTGCTGGGGCTCACAGAGCACGTCTGGAGCCTGTGAAAGGGTTTCCCAGGCTCCACATGAAGCTGGAAATGGAACTGCAGCCCCTGCGCCCAGGGGAGCGTGTGGCAGCGAGCCCGGAGCCTGCAGAGCAAGGGCTGAGCTGCCCTGAGGGAGGCCTGACTGCCTGGGGGAGAGAACGGGATAAATCTGGAGCTGGTGCAAGGTAAAATGTGGAGCTAAAAGCAAACCAAGAGCTAGAGGAGGAAAGTACGTAGTGGGAGAACTGCATGGTGCCCAAGAATGGTCTTAACTTGTGGTAACCTTGGATATTGAAAGCGATGAAAATTAAAAAGAGTATAAAATTAAAATTACGGATATTGAGAGTCTGGATAATTTGGTGAATGGAGAAGGCTCAGAGAAGGTTTGGGATGAAGAGACGGTTTGGTGAGACGGTGCATGCAGGGTTAGGTGGTGCCAGTGCCTTGGTGAACGCTGCACAGCGTGGGGTTCCCCCAGGAAGGTGAACACACAGCGGCCCCAGCGAGCTGCGGCCAGGCCCGTCCGCCTCCGTGCTCGGGGTAGGCTGCATTGCACTTCATTGAGCACGCGAGGAGTGTAGTGCATATAGTAATAGACTTTTAATGTGCATTTCATTGAAATAAATGCCCCATAAATCTAAACTATAAGCACTTGTCATTGTTTATTCTGAAATATGTTCTTTGTTTGGGCAAGGAGCTCCATTTGGTTTTGTTTCATGTAAGTAAATGTTTTTATTTACTGTGATTATTCCTGTTTGGAACATGAACAGCACGTATAGATTTAAGAGTTAACCAAGACTGAAATGTAATTCCTTTCGAGTATTTGGCCATTAACTTCATGCAAGAAAACCCATTTAGTTGCTTATTTAATGACTTATTTGTTTATACTGCAAGTCAATTAGCATGGCCCCTGCGGTTTCCTTACCTTTTCTCTTCAAGGATTCTCGTCAGGACTTGCATTGGCACAGCATGGTTTTGGCACCCACGAGTTCCCACATTTCACTGGGAGCTTCTGTGGCACAGGGAAGTGCCAAATTCATACATCAGAAGCAGCCCTGAGACTTCAAGACTTTTAAATGTCCTCCTAAAGCTCTTAATTAATAAGTCTCACTTTCATGTATTGATAGTGCTAATGGAGGGAAAAAAAAAAAAAAAGTTGGTTCCAAAAGGTTAGGTTCAAGCTTCTGCTGTGTAAATATTTGCAATTGCCTTTTGTTGTTGTTGTTGTTGCTCCTATGGTAAGAGAAGAACTCCTCTAGGACACATTGCATATGCATGGGGGAGGAACGCCCTGGAATAACTGCATATAGCGGTAAGCAGGGGCCAGGGGCTGGGCACATCTCTCACTTGCTGCCAATTGGGCTGGTTTTTGGCCATGGTGATTCCAGCCCTGTGTCTCTCCAGAGCAGGAACAGCCAAATGCCAGAGCTTCCAAGCTCTTTGCTGGGCCTTTCTGCCGCTGCCTTTGAAGCAGGCACATTTCCTCTCGGGATTCTCCCTTGACGCCTCCAGCATTTTTTGTGCTGTTGACTGTGCCTGGATTGGCCCAGATTTATAAAAGAGGCCATATATGCTTGTTACACTGAGATAAATCGGAGCCTTTTTTTCCTGAGAAGCCAATTGTATTCCTGTTTATCTGCCTGCACATGCAGTTATTGATATGAACCCTTCCAGTCCTGGAACACGTAAAGCAAAAAAGCCAGGCGGGAGGTGACCCCCCTCCTCTGCTCTGGTGTGTGGATGCCGAATTGGCACCGCCAGGCCCCACTTAGCGAGTCCGAGCGGGCCTGTTGACAGAGACACACGTTCCTGGCTAGAGAATCCACCAATCCAGACAAACGGCAGCCCCGGGAGATGGGGGCCAAGGGGAACACGGCCTCTGAGGTGGCCCATGAGGGACAGGGGCGCTGGGCGCGAGGCCCGGCCATGCGGGAGGGCACAGCAGGCCCTCTGGCTGGAGTCACTCTCATCTGCTTTCAGTGGACGCTCAACAATATCGATTTTTAATCTCAGATTTACCTAAACGAACACTATAGGTAACAATTAGTAAGGGAACTCTGGGAATTCAGCAGTAATACCTGATTCCCTCCATTCTTTAGTATTCTTTTTAATCATTGCTCTTGTGGAGCTTCTCAAAGACCAGGGGATATTTTGATGGTTACATTTAGCTTACTTGGGAGTCTCACTGTTTATTTTTATTGTAAAAACTAGGAGAGAACGTGTATTTTAATAGGACAGCTGTCAAAATAGCCTGCTTAAGGTAGTTTCTGAGTTTGGTGACCTAGAAGGAAACTGCAAAATAAGGAATAGTTTAAGCTGGTTAGAAATACTAAGACTCCAAGTTAATATTTTTAGTTTTAAAATTGAACACAGTTATTAAAAAAAATAAAAATCAATATTCAAAGGCAAAGAGATTTTAATTCACTGAAAGGATGTCATGAGTCAGTTCATTAAACCATGCTGCTCAGCTGAGGAAAGGCAAAGGGCTTGGTGAACAGCGTTTGATCATTGCGTTGGGTGCTGATGAACCGAAACAGTGACATTCAGCCAACAGGTTTAAGGCTTTTGTGGCAGATATGAAATGGAGAGTAAATATTCCTAGTGGGCTGTATAAGTTTATGTCATCAGTGCCTCAGAATGCCTCAGTCAATCATAAACCCTCGGAGATAGGGTTGGAGTCGGCCCCGTGTTACGCAGGCTCATTGGCTTTTACTGCGTGATGTATTTCATCCTGTGCAGGAAGAAGGCAGTGTGGGGAACAGGCTTTCCATTGAGCCGTTCATAGGAAGAGAGATGGGAGTCAGTGGGAAAGGAAATCGGGACAGCTGCCTGCTGTTTCCCCAGCAGAGAATGCTGTGACTGGTTTAAGAAACATCATTAACCAAAATCTAGTCAATTATTAAGTTTAGCCACACGCCAGACACATACTCACGTGTTAGACCCCCTTTTGGGGCCTTTCTGCTCTTGAGGCAATTTATAGTGTCACTTTTTCTCCTTTCTTCAGTTCCTACCTCTAGCTCCCTGACAGCTCTACGTGTACCGAAGTCAGGCTGACTAAGACTTCATCTTAACTGCAGTTGCTTCCAACGGGGGTGAGTGCATGATGCCCATGAAAGGCAACTGCTTTTGGCACTGGAACAGTGATCTGCTTAGATACAGTTGGACAAACTGGAGCTTAAAAATAGTATTTCAGAAGGGTAGCTGTGAAGCTTGTGTACCACAGGAAATACTGACAGTATAAGCCCTTACTATTCATAAATATTGTTTTTGCCATATGCAATAGTACATGCATAAAGCGGAGTTAAAAAGCGTGCTGTATTGGATTGCCATTAATGAGCAATGCCATAAATAATGAGCACAGCATTTCTGTACGAAAAAAATCCAGTTCTCAGAGTACCATGAGGCAATTTAAGTAGGTTACATAGCTAATATTTCTTTAAGCTCAGGAGTTCCGGGAGCTGGAAATGACTGCAAAAAGGGGAAATGTGAGAAAGTGTGGCTGAATGAGTATTTGATTCTGAACAGGTAAGTACTCAAGGGCTGAGCATGGATTGTTCCTTTGGAGGCTGAGGGGAGCTGGTGAGTTGGACAGAGCCAGGTTGGTGGAAGCCCTTTTTCAAGAGCACTCTCAGAGATATTTTCTTTATCTTGGTTGTTACATCCCTTTGCAGAAGACAGAGATTATGCTCCTAAATAAGCAACTTTCCTAAGAGAAGTAAAGTGGTCAAAAACATAGACAAAGTAGAAGTTTGTTTATTATTAAAGCCTGTACATCAGTGTGTTTGGATCTTTTTAGCAGGGAGTAGAGCCTCAGCCAGTTGGATGTCATCTCTAGTGAGCAATAAGCGAATAATGGAATTCCTGCTAGGGTGAATTGCACTCAAGGAGAATTTTGTAAATGCTCCCAGTTAATTAAGATATTACCAGTTCAGCAAAAAATAATAAAAACATTAACAATATTGAATGAGTGTAGATGCAATTAGCATATTTTAATGGATTAATTCTTTGATCATTTATATGCTGGTCAGCATTCCTTTAAAATACAATAAAAATGGAAAAGATTGTTGAATTTAGCTGAGAATGAATGCAGTTGTGAACTTCCCTAGGAGCAGTGCAGTGCTAATGCTGTTATATTACCACTCACACCTACACGGTGACACTTTAAGGGAAAAGCATTTGCAATTTGAAAAATGAAGCCAGGTGCCTGTTGGTGTCAAGAAAAAGGAGAGAGAGAGTTGTTATATTTTCAAAATATCTGTAAACTTTAATGTAACACATCTGCCAGCAATTGGAAAGACTTTCAAGTTGAGTTATAGAAGAAAATCATATTTATATTAGCTTTCTTCTAGGAATGCTGAAATACATAGCTAAAAGGAAGCAAAATCTGCCTGAAGCTAGAAAACATCAGGCCTACTGCTCCTTCATCTTTCTGTGATTAAAATAAAACTATAAACCATATATTTCAAAAATTGTTTATGAACTTGCATGCCTAACTGAATAACTGTAAAGTTTTAAAAATTAAAATCCTTTTAGGAAATAGTGACTTTGCAAAGCTTAGATTGCCTATGGGTTTCTGAAGAGTAAGTTAGTTAGGAATAGATGCAAACTAGATAAAAACTCCTGAAAAGTCCAAGCTGCTGCTATCTCTGTCCAAAGGGCTTTAAGAAAAATCTTGTCACTAAACTGTACCTGCCATTTCATTTCTTACTGTCTTTTTAATCAGCCACCAAGAACTTTTGCAAGCGGCTCACACCGTGGCTGACCTGGTGCCCTTGATGCTATAGAAGAAAAACTGCAAAATGAGAAGTCTTGTCAAAAATGCTGTGCTGCAAAATGCTCCATAAATTAACACGCAGGCTGGCTCGCAGGCCGGCAGTACAGCAGCTTACACTGGCCATCACAGGGCACTTAGGGGTCTTTACGGCAGGCTGAACTTTCTGCCAGCTAATTTTTATGTTGTTTTTAAACTTGATCATCTTCTCTGCTGTTGTCCAAATGCCGTTAATTTAAAGATCTGTCAGTCAAAGCCGAGTATTAATATGCAGGGGTGGTGCACTGCATGCAGCAGAGCTATTGAAGGCTGAAGTATCCTAGTCCATTCTGCTCAGGTACAGGGTGGAGATCACTATGACTGCAGTCCTGTAATGCAAAAATACAAACTAGGTACTTGTAAGGATCAGCATTACTATAAACAGGGAATGAAAAATTAGTCTGTTAAAATCGCACGTATAAGATTATTCTACTAGTTGAAAATGTTTCTTTTCTGGATGTCAGAGATCCAGTGAATGGTTGAGCCAGGTTAGAATTGAGATCTCTTTCCCCCCTTATTAATGGTAAGTGTCAGATTTGTACCTAAACCAGAGCAAGAACCATAATAAAAGTCTGACATAACCAGCACAAAAAGGTACAGAATGTCACTTAAGACATTCTCTGTTTGTGGAAACAATATTAGCTTTATTTTTCTCTGCTTTCTCCATTTGCATTTCTGTGCCCTTTGTTTCCTGAGGAAATCTTTTTCCATTTAATTAGAAAGAAAAGCTAAGATACTTGTTACAGGCTTAATTTGCAGTACTATGCCAAAGATTTTTTTGCCAGTCTTTCTGAGGAGCGCGGTAAGAGAAGCGAATAGCCCTTCTAAGCTCTTAACAGATTATTTTAACAGGTTGTTGTGGCTTTCCTACCTCTGTCCCCGTTGTATCTGAAGTAGAGTTCCGCACATCTTGCTCTTAATAGATACCTATCATCTCATTGCCAGGCATACATGTGTGCGCGCCCTTAGCTTCAGAAGGAATGTCAACGTTCTTCTGGGAGGAAGCAAGGTGTGGAAAACAGCAACAGGACAAGAGTGAGGAACAGGAGTTGAAAGAAGGTTTGTTTTTCCATCAGGACAAAGTGATGATGATTAGAATAGCTTGAAATACTAAGGAAAAATGGTAACATTGTCAAACAAATTTCAATTCTGGGTGTTTCTAGACCTGACTACTTATTTCAAAATCTGAGTACTTGAGGCTGGTTTGTCTATTATCAAATACAACTTCCTCAAAGAAAGAAAATAAGGTTTCTAGATTTTCTAAAACTGTAAATCCATCTACGATTATAATGGTCTGTTTCCTTTTGAATTGTCAGACCATGTAAATATCCAAAAAGGTCAAATATCACAAATAAGATGTTAATTTGTTGTGCACAAAAATACATGCAATAGGAAAAATGTTGTTGTCTGCTGCTTTGCAAAATTTCCTCCTTATGTGCCCTTTCTGTACCAAATGTATTTTTGCAACATTTTTCATGCACTTGTATATTTTTTTGCCTATTACTTTTTATGTATCCTATTAACAAGTCCTTTCTTTTTGTATTGCAGTGCATTCGTGGTTTTGTACAGATGGATTGCCTACCAATATTTTACAAATAATGGCCACAAATACATTACTCAGGAATAGGGAAATTGCAGATTAAGTGCTACAGAGGCAAAGTTATATTGTTCTCTAAACAAGAAAGTCATGAATCAAATTGAGTCTTGCACTTTAATCAACTTATCCATCTTGACAAGTTCTCCACAAATACCCAATCATCAATCATTTATATGTAATGTACATCTGCATGGACAAATTGCTAACTGTCAGGCGTGTAGTTGGCTACACCAATTCCAGTTACAGTTAGACAGTTGCAAAAGAGAAAATAAAACCCGTTCCAGGTAGCACCAGAGGAATGGAGTATGAAACCCTCAGTAAGTTAAGTTAAAGACACAAAATTAGACAGTTCTGAGTGTCTGTGATACACACAGTCTGCCCCAGCCTGAGAGCTACCCAAGTAATTCACAGTATTCCATCTTAATTAAGGATTCTCTAATTCTCTATAAGAAAATAAACAAATCTCCTGCTATAGCAATCCATATGGCTAGCAGTGGCTATTTGCAGTGCCAAACACCTGTTAAAAAGGACTTTAGTTACTTTAAACTAATCAGCACGCTAAAACAACAGTGTAATGCCCAAAGATAGCTTCCAACTAATACAGAATTCAAAGTGTTGGCAAGATACAGTTGGAAAATTCATCACTTGGAATATTTTGTGTGAGCAGAAAGTGGCTGAATTGTCAAAATGGGAACATTTAGCAGCCATAATTTGATTTCAGCAAAATTGTGGTGGAATTGGCAGAAAATGACCAATTCTGTTGCAACTTGTTCACAGATTTCCCAGCAGATCAGCAGAAATGGTGACTAATGGAAGCTGGATGGTCTCTGAGCACCAGCCTGGAGAAGGCCAGCGTGCCGGAGCTGTGGTGGCAGAGAACAGATCTGGGGACATCCTGTCTTTCCAGATCCTTCCCATCCCTCTCCGTAGCTACTGAAGAACCTAGAAGTCCCATGCATGTGATGCATGTGCCCTCACCTGGGAGATCTTTCCTGCTTAGGGTATACAATCAATTTTTTTCAGGCTTAGACAACAGAATGATTAATTTTTTTCATTTATCTTCCTGCAAAAAATGACTTTCTCATTTGCTTGAGTTTTTGTAAAACTTGTTTGTAATTGCCATAGTGATAAGTAAAGATTTGCAAAAAAGTCCCTTAAAACACTTTAGAACTGAGCTAAGCAGTCTGCAATGGTTCACTATAGCATAATGCAACAGAGCTCCTCTGCACAGCAGTTCTAGTTGTAATTAATGAAAGTTTGTAGATTAAGATGAGAACACCTCTATTTTGTCTACTCGCAGGCATATTCAACATAGCAGATGTGGGCTGCAATTAGTTAACCCTTTAATTACCCATTTCATTTAATAATAGCAAAAATGCACATCACAAATGTTCCAAAATATACAGTAACTTGCACATGCAATCGTACTCTGCCTTCATCTTCTCTTCCTTTTAATTTCTTTCTTAGAAACACATCTACAGGTGACTTTCCTGTGGGCAAAATCTTCATGTTTTTAGTATTATTGGTTCGTTGCAATATCCGTTGCTGTTTTATTTCATCCCTTTAATTGGTTGCCATCTTTTCATACTCTTGGAATAGTGATGTACACTGTAGTGCTGGAGACTATTGCACATGTAAGCTTTCTGTAGGCATGTTCCTACTGAAATCCATTAGTTTCCATGTAAGTGAGTGGGTCTGTTCCCCCCTGCATCTCGCTGCAGGACCCGGGTCTCGGATTTTCAGTTCTTTATGTTGCCAGATAATGGTTTGTCTTTAAAGCATGATGTATATTTAGGGCGCTGTTTAAGTGAGAGGGAATTTATAATCCATACTGAATGTGTTAGAATACATTCAATTAGAAAAACAATCAAGGAAGCAAACAGCTTAATGAGAATTAAGTGCACTGGATCCCAAACCCTGGTAATATTGTTTTGAATTTCACTCTGATCTGAAAGGTACTTTCAGAATAGGTCTCATGGTTACTCAGGGTAAAGCAGAATAGCTTAAGTTTTTATAATGACACTGGCTTTGGGTGTGGAACCTGCTCTGTTTCTGTACAAAACCACGGACGTACGGAAATGCTTTGGAGAACTCTGATTTGGGCTTTGGTCTTTGCATCTCCACCTGGCTGCACAACAGCGCAGGTTCAGTAGCTCTTGTCCAGCCCAGAACACCTGCAAACTTTCCCGTTTCACAAGTACAGCTCAGGAGTTGAAACTCTGCATTTCATCTTTTTTTGGGAAATGTCTCTATTTTTGAAATTATTCTGATTAAGTAATCTATATTTACAATTTGATATAATACAAAGAGGATAGACCTTAAAATATTTGCACCAAGTTAACCTTTTAAAATATTTATATGTATATACTTTGAAAATGTTCAGAATTGGAACAAAAATAAGACTCAAAATATCTAAACATTGTTTAGGATATCAGTGATGTGTTTGGTGTCTGCTTTGATGAACATTAGACGGTGCTGAATCAGAAAAAAGATAGCACACTCCCTTTACTCCCCTTGTGTATTCCTAACAGATTTTATTAAGTGTGCTATGTGTATTGAGGTTTTTCTGATCATGAAAAACAAAAGTTGTCTGTCATGTTACTTCCGTCTGCTCTCATTTTAATGTTCAAAGCCAAGAGTGAATTGCTATCTCATTTAAAATCTAAATTATATATGTATAGACACACACATATATATAAAATTATGTCTAACTTGGTATTTCAAAACCTTCCAGCTTTAGAGATAATCAATAGTCTGCTTTATCAGTCAGTAAAGGTTTTTAATCCCTCTTATCCTTTCAACCCCTGCTGCCACAAATTAGTCATAGTCACCCTGTGCGATTCCACATAAATCATGGCGAGGGGCCGCGTGCCCTGCGTCATCCGCACACACAAGTACACAGAGCGATAGTAACGCGTGTAGAAAGACACGCTGAACCCACTCCGGCAGGAAGACAATGACCTTCTGCAGTGCCAAATGAATTACAAAATCTTTTCTAGCTACTACAAGTGTATAGATCATATTCTTAGCGCGCCCATAAAAGTCATAGTTGCTGTCAATTTGAGAAATTTCAGCTCAGTGCTCATGTTTCTCTTTTGCTGTCACGGGAGAAAAGCAATCCTTCTTATTAGAAGGACAGGATGTGCTACTGGAGAGAGCCTTGACAAATGACCTTTTCCTGGCTTTAATAGCTCTGGAATCTGTATCCCTGAAAACAAGTGTGTGTTTACATTTGCCATTTGAATGGTAGAGCAGTGCACATCTCCCTTGGTCTTTTCAGGTAGCGTTATTTAAAATGTCTTTTAACATACTTATCGTATACATTTCTTCTGTTCTAAGCAGCAGACTGATCTTTTGCATCCTCTCTTTGTTTTATTAAACTCTTCATTTTCATAAAAATAGTTACCAAATACATTAAAATGGCTATTATAAAATTACATTTCATACCTCATTGCATTAAGGAGGAAAAAAAGCTGTAATTCCTGCAACTTTTCCCAGCAGGACACAATGGATCCTTCCTTCCGAACCAGAGCATTTCTCAGCACAAGTGCTCAGCCCCGTTATAGCAGAGCAGAGGCTGTCCTAAAGCAAAGGAAAATGCTGGAATTTGATGCTGCACATGGATCCGTGTGGATATTAAACAGGACCGTGGCCCAACAGATGTGCTCCTAAAAGGGGGCTGAAACTATGAATCAGCCCTTATTAAAGGTTGCCCAGCTGCTGCTTATTACTCACGTCAGGTGAGAGGGGTTGTGTTTCTCTAGCTTTCCTGCAGGGAAACACTTGCTTTCTCCTGATATTTGGTCACCTGCTGGACAAGATGTTTGTGAAATATAACTGTAACACTGACTAAACAGTTCTTGTAAAGAGAAGGATAGGTGTTAACGCTAAACATCAGCAATTAAAGTAGCAGCACCTGTTACAGCCTTGGCTGAGGGTGTTGTTGCCTATCCGAACCCTTAGAAATCACAGCCAGAAGGGTCACAAGCGGCAGGAGCAGCTTGTCCTGCCTCATGTTGCTGGGGCCGAATGTGTGGCTGCCAGCAGGACGTCGAGGGAAGGGCTGGAAACTTGCATTAAAACACTGCAGAGAGCACAAATGCAAATAATACAAAGCAGCTATGCAAATACTTTGAATTCAAATCACTATTACAGCTAGAAATCAATATTTTTCTTACAACTAACAGCATAATACGTTGGACCAGACTGTTTATGTGACTTTTTAGCTTATTAGAATAGTGTGGTTATTGAGAGAGAATGAAAACGTTCTCTGCCAAGTGCAAATTTCACAATTGTCTGGCACAAAATGACATAGACATTACTTGACATAGACATAGACATTGTGTTTAGGATGCAGTTTCAATGCAGCAAAAACGTATGTTGAAAGTCCTATCCTTAAGTTATTTAAAAACATGATAATGTGGCAGAAAAACAATGTCAAAATATTGACCTGTGTAGAAAGTAAATCCCTGAATGGAAGTAAATCAGATGTAAAGTTTTTCATGGCCACCTCAAAATGTTTATGTAAACGGACGCAGTGATTTATGGAGAAGAAACAAGTAGAAGGTGTAGGAAAGGAAGGACTAAAAGAAGGTGAAAAGAAGGTTATAATTCTGAGTCAATGCCTTTGCTTAGAATCGGACTGAATAAAAGAAAAAAAGGAAAACATGCATAGTTCATATAGGCCGTTCTGAGATTTACTAAAGAAAACTTGCTTCAGTTCAATGTCCTGGCCTACATTTGATCTCCTTTGCACCAGTTACTGCCAAACTATAAGATATGTCAAGTCTAATGCTCTGCACAGGCACCGCTCCGAGCGGCCGGGAGGGCAGCCTGAGCCCCGGTACTGGGAACAAGCTAAGATGCTGTTTACTATTTCAGTCAGTCCTTGATTTTTTTAATAAACCAGACAGAATAGGACCACCTTCGTTTATACCATCAAGGCCCATAATAATGTTCTGCGGTGAGCAACGGGGATCTCACTGCAGTTACTGAGTGTCATTGTCACATATTTAAACATGTTATTTTCATATTAAAATGTAATATCAGCAATAATATCAACGCATTTACTTAACCACATACTCCAAGGAAAAAGACATTTTTGAAGTGTGAACAACAGTGTATGCAAACCATCATTTTTAAAGGGTGGAAATGCTGAATATATTTAGCTATGAGATGCTTTAAAAATACTACGCTCCATTGTCACTGGAATTTGATAAGGGCAGACATCATATAAAAAAATAAAAGGTCATTTATGACAAGAATGTAAATATGCAGCAAATCCTTTGCAAAAATAGGTTCTGAAGTTTGTTGCTTTTTTCTTTCTTAAAGCGTAAAATATTTTTTTTTTGTCTGTTGGCTTGTAAACAAACAGTGTTCCTAAAATTCAAGCTGTGCATTTTTCTCCCTATTTTCCTTATCTGCTGGAACAGTCTGCGTTTAGGATCCTATTTAAAGTGATTCTGCATGATCACTAGTTGTTTTTTGCCCAGTGAAACAGTATGAGCTATTTTATTGTATTATCACTGTAAAATATTATTGGCAAGAGTGCCCCTGCCAGGCTGGCCTGGCCAGGAACAGGGCTCTATGAAATGCACAGCTGCATTTTAAAGCCCTGCAAACATCTGTGGAGGTCACTGTGCTCTCAGGTGCTGAGTGGTACCACAGAGACTAATTAAGTGGATTGGCAATTAATAGGACAAAGCCAGCCTCAGCTGTGCTATTCTGGACCAAGAATTCCTGTCATTACCTTAAAAGAATCTATTTCTCTGCAGACTTGGAAATTCTGGTGAGTCTCAGCTAAACGAGAGCTCAGACTGTGAAAAATTTAAACCAAAAGGGAGCAAATCATTGCCCTAAATTTGGCCATTCAAAGACTTGCTGTGCACTGGGTTTCCTTCCCATCCTACATGTCTCCTTTTCTGCTGCTTTTGATTCTCAGGCTCTTCTGCTGTTCTCTTTAAATAATAGGAGGGTTTATTTAAGAACAACTAAGAAGTGCAAGGCAGGCTGTGTGATTAAACTGTATACTGCAAACTGAAAAGACTGTTTAAAGGGGGTGGTTTTAGGAGTGCATTTAATCAGAGTAAGTGACAAACAATTTGTTGGGAGACCCATAAATACTAGTTGGAAACTAATTTCAGTGGCGTAAAAGACAATCTAGTCTTGCATATCAAGTAAGGGGAAAGAGGGTAGCCCTGCATGCTACCCCTTGGGCAGTGTTTTACATTCCGTTAGAAAAATTCTTTCCATCTTTTGACCACAGCAGCCATTTTTTAGCCACAGAGTAAAGCAGAAAAATGTTCAGAAAGCACAGTAATATGCAAAAACAACTACGTGATTTTCCTTTTTTGCTTCTCAGTTAGTAGTTTTTAATATTCATAAATTGCCTTGTTACATAAGATCTTGACCTTCTCTGTTACCAAAGCTCTCACCTAAAAATCCTGCAAAGTTTCAATTTCTAAATGTCACAAAATATCAAATGAGTGCAGAAGACAAGAAGCGAGTCAATAAATGTTTGTATTCTTCTCTCAATGCTCTTTTTTATTTCATTTTCCATGGAAAAGAAAATAACCGAAAGTTTAATCTGTCCTCCAAATAAGAAGAAAAAAAGAGAACAGAGCCTGGGGTAACAGTCAGTTAAAAGTATTGATTACAGTGCATAGCAATTTACTGAAAAATAAATAAATAAACCTGAAATGCCTTCCAACTATTTAGGAGCAAGCATACTGTTTCCTGTGGTGGGAAGAAGTATAATTAAAAAGCTATCAACAGTCTGGGATTGTCAAAAGTACTTTGTCACCTGAAGCACATTCCTTGTAATTATCTTTTAGGCTTTAAGCTAGATCACCATTAACCTCCAAAGAAGAAGGGTTACTATGCTTTCTGGTGTGAAAAATTGTATCATCATGTAAATTAAACCCTGTTAGGTAGTCAAATTGGATTTGGGAAAGGATTGAGTATTAAACCTGGTCGTGTATATTATCAAATGACACAAGGCATGAAATGCTAAGAAGGAAAGAAACAGGAAAGTATTTTTTCTTCCTTAAAAATATCAATATTTTTGTGAAGGTTAAAGCCAAGTGAAATGCAGTAGTATATATATGTGCATACACTCTGATTGCATATATATATTAAATGAGACAATGCAGGGCTAGCTGAGAGTAGGGCAGTACCTGCAGTCACACTTACCTGTTGCTCGGGATCTCTTGTCTCACAAGTAAAATGTGACCTGCTGCTTTGTCGTCTCTAAATATAAAAATAACTTGCCAAACATCCCTAAGAGACTTTGAATGTTTTGTTTTATTTTGAAGAGAACGTTTATTTTCCTGCTAAGTGACTGCATGCTGACAATGAGCCGCATCCAGCACTTATCGTATTTCTGCTTTCAACTAGTGGGGAGTGGATATTCAAGTGGTGTGCACAATAAATGAGAAGATCCACTGGTTCCATATAAACCTCTTAAAAGCCTCAAAATGGAAAGTAAGGCAGGTTAATATGAATTGCAAAAGGACACAATTAATTTGTACATGAAAGAAAGATTTTAGTATGCCATTAGCCTCTGTAACAGCCAAAAATAAAAAAGGCGATCAGGTATGACCTTGCCAAAAGTACAAAAAACTGCTCGTCGCAAAAAGCTCTGTATTTTTAGGAAATTCATGATGTTTTAACCAAGTTTTTCAGTTATTTATTCTGTTAATATTCTGTTCTGTTAATTGTTACGCTCTCTCTTATTTGCTGCCAGTGAAATTAAGTTTAAAAAATGTTGTTAAACTGTCTGCTCAATTCATAATCAAAGAAATCAAGAACTTCTGCTAAAGGAAGCGGAAGTCCTGGTGCCATTGCTGTTCGGTTCATTCTGAAGACTTGAAAACATTTCAGATTTCTTGTGTCCCTGTTCCTTTGTGTGGGGCTTATTAAAGAAAATATCAGAAAAATAATAATGAGGAAGTTGGAAATCGCCATTCTACCACCCATGTCTTTAACAAACTTAATTTTCCCTTTGAGTTTTTGTTTTAAATTGAAAGTTACATCTTCTCTTTTATCCCCTCTGCCTATGTCACTTGATCTTTTTAAGCATATATTATATGCAGTATTCAGAAAAAAAAGTAAATTCTCTCAAGTTTTCTTTATTATTAATTAATTTCATTTCTAAATATAGCTTGCCACGGTCATAAAATGTTCCTGAAGATTCCTGCTAACAATGAAAGTTAAATTATTTTACAGGTACTAAAATGACACCGTTGTGAGACTGATTATTTTCTGCATGCTGTGAAAAAAATCATGGCATTTCACTAACCTAATTTAATCAATAATTCTGTAATTCCTATTCAATCACTGCTCACTTTTATTCATCATTACACGAGTTCAGCACTCACTGGTGAGTCCTCTCTGAAAGTATCTGATAACATTAAATAACACGGGTAGAACAGGAGCGCCCTTAGGAAGCGACGGGGTCTTGTCAGTGCGAGGGGTGACTGTCCCCTGCGCTGAGAGCACCCGGAAACCGGAGCAGTCGTGGGTGACACCCGGCAGCCGGCACAGGCGGGAGCGCGGTTGGGTGTGCGCGTCGCCGTGGGAGCTCTTTTCTGCCAACGGTGAGGGAAAAAATAGTATTTTCCAAAATAATTTGGAAAGGAAGCTTGCGTAAACACTGTGTTTTGCTGGTGCTCTGGTGGCTAGACACAATGCCCAGAGTATTGAAACCGTAACATTTTCTTAAAACAAAAGTGGAAATTCTTAAATTACCTTCTTCCTTCCTAAAAAAAGCTGTTTGGTCTCTGGGGCAAGTCCTGATCTCCCTGAATTCCAGTGTCTTCCTCTCTCTTTGCTCACGTTTATTCTGTCCCTAAAAACCACTTGGAATTGAGTACCCTTGGAGTGTATCCAAGGTATTACATTCCAGCAGTGATGTTCACTGAGGCTGGACTGCCTGTGGGTGCGGGCACTTGTTTTCTCTGGAGGTCCAGAGAAAGTTGTTACTAGTTGCTCTTTACTTCCTCCTCTGCTTGCATTAAAGGCTGTGGCATGACAAAACGGGTGGCTTGTCACCTGGGCCTGGCTGATGAGCACAGTCTGTGTCGATGCTCAAGTGTTCCCTCTCCCTGCTGCAATGTCCCTGCCTCTTAGCAGGACCGCTGCAAACCCCAGTTTGATCAGAACTGTTCAGGTTGGCGGCATTGGCCTGCAAAAACCCCACAAACGAACCACCTCGGAGGCCAAGGTGATGGCTACTGCACACAAGAAACGTTGCTGTTGTGTGCGGGTGTCCTGCGGGGGGACAGTGTCACAGGGCACAGCCAGGAGCCGCATCAGCTGCAGGTTTGCTTCCTTCCAAGCAGCTCACACCCGGCTGCAAAGTTTGCTCTCCTTCCTCAGAAAAACTCTGTGTGGTGACTGCAACGTCGAGCCGCAGCTTCTGCCTCGGAAGCGTTTGGCATTTTAATGTCCTACATAATACAAAACATTCGGGATCTGAATTTTTTTATATATATATTTCGATATCTACTGGCTGTATTTGTGTGCACAAAACACTTCTTAAAAAGATCCAGTTGTGTCTCTGTGTTTTGGATTGATTAATGTTTACCTCTGATAGCACTTTAAAGTCAAGCATATCTTGCCATATATATATATTTAGATGATTGTGCTAATTATGTGGGTATACCTGCTGCTCTGGGTTTCCCTGTTTTTCTTTTCTTTGATCTTTTAAATCTGCAGAAAGCAGGACAGATGATAACCTTGTAGTCAGTGTGTCTGTATTTCTAGTAGAGAAGAGAATCTGTCTCTCATTACTATACCCAGGTATATTTATACCTAGTTTTATTCCTCTCTGATCCTCCTTTGCCATTTCTGACAAGTTTCTCCCTGCCGCAGTGATTTCTTTGACTCGTATTTTCTCCTTTTTCTCTTGGATGGAAGCTCCCTTTTCCAGCCTCTCCTGTTTCCTTCCCGTGCGCGCCCCTCTCCCGCTCCGTGCGCGCTCTGCCCTTCCCTGCCGCCCGTTCTTAGTTCAGCCGTGGCACAGATTTTGTGTTTCAGCTTAAGGATAACTCACATTTTCTGCCACCTTTACAGCACTGTGATTATCTTTAGTACTAATTACCGAATGTGATTGACTGGCGCAAAGATCTGCAGCCCGATCCAGCACTGAAGTCAGCCCTGATTTGAGCGAGCCCTGGACCTCCTGAGGCCCTTACAACCTCAATTATTGTGCGATTCTAAACATAGCCTTTTGCCAAAGAATTCTTTGAGCACAAGTGTAAGACTCCCTAAGGATGCCTGAAGCTTCTCCTCTTCTTCCCCATCACGATTTCTCAGCTTCATTTTGCCTCCCAAAGAATCCACACTTGAAAGCACAGCGAGGGTATTAGACTCCTTTCCAAAAGCGTTACGGAAATGTCAAGTTCCGATTAATTATCTCAAACTTGTTTTTTCTGTTTTACATCCTCAGATGCATGAAATTACTAGTGACTGCTCCCATATAGAAATCTGGGCATTAGATGTAAAAGGATAATAATAATCCTGGATTTTCCTTGAATTATTCTATCCAGGTCACTTCTTATATTTTATTGGCTTATTTTTTACTGAGGGGGAAAAAAAAAAAAAAGTTGCATTATTTGCAGTAAAACTTTTGAGAAGAAATGCAGGAAGAGGAAGAGTGAGATTCACCCTGGCATAATTTGATTAGTTACTGTGAAGTTCCACCAGGGACTAATTTGGCCTGAGAAGCTGGTAATCATGTAACACAGATGTTACAGTATTTGAAGGCAATGGTCCATAATAGCAGAAGGAACAATATTATGCCCCAAAGAACCTATTGAGTGAATGAGATGTTAGAGTTTTTTTTTTTTTTTTACACAAATACAGAATCAATACTGGGTGCCAGATCAAAGTGTGCCTAAGAAAATACAGCACTTTACTGGATTTTAGATTAAATCTTCTCATGACCATTTTAGGACAATTAGAGGATATTTTAGTAACATCCTGTAACTGCATATATTTAAATGGAAGTTCAATCTGCAAATGTGGTTTCTATTGCTTCATTAGTAATACGACAATTTTGAAAGAAAGATTTTTGTCATAATGCAGTAAGCCTTTATATGCTCTTAAATGTTTTAAGATATGTAGAAGTCCATAGATGTTCATGTATTTTGAAAAGCAGTTACACAGTTTGTCATCTGGAGGGTAGAGGTCAGAGACTTGCTAGAAATAGAACAATTATGGTATGTACTCTGTGATTAAATATCAAATGCATCAACCAGACACAAAGTTACTGTTATAATATTAGAATAAAAATGGCAGTTTCTCGTGTAAAAGGCTAATGAGGTTGCATGCATATATAGGCCTCCTGTCTTTGGAAATGTGATATTGACCTGCACATAATGATTCATTCCTCCCTCTCAACAGAAGATGAAACTTCCCAAACCTTTCCTATGCCACAAGGTAAACTGAATCGTTTGTTATAAACCAAGGAACATCTTAATCACGAGTGGCACATTCCCAGCGAGCCAGATGATAATTCAAATTGCCAGGAGCCCAAGTCCTGTCCTTTCAGGTCTCCTCAACCTGGCAAATCACGAGGCACCAGGATGATGCACCTCAAAAGGAGCCCGGGCTTTCTTACTGCTTCTCTAATTTCCATTCAAACAACTTCCTGGGCAACTCAAAGTATCCAGTATAGTTAGCGTGGTGAAAGGGCTACTATGACTTAATATCTGTATTCCAAGCAGGTGTCTTACTGCAGTTGCTCATTTCTTAGCAGTTTATTTATTTGTTTTTCAGAATTGCCTGTGAAGGATCATGTGAATCTGCAATTCACCTAGCCTTGGTATCAGTTAAATGTTGCTATGGGTTTGCTACACACGTGCTTTATTTCAGATTAAAAGGAAGTCTTCTTTTACCTAGGATACATCCAAGGCTTAGGCAGTTTGTCATAATAAGTTGTACAATATCAGTGATTAAAGTTTTGTTAGACAGCAGTCCTCAGAAACCAAGGTCACCATTTTGGTACTGGTAGACACATACTGGCAGCCTTCTCTGGGGATGGTTTTTTCACAGTGTACTCATCTTAAGGAAGATCCAAGGAGTAGAAATGGTCAAAAAACACACATACATACTGGGAGCACCCCTTTCGGTTACAACAAGGGAGAGAAGGGGAGAGAGCCTTGGCGCTCTCTGCTCTTTCAGTTCCTCTCCTATAAGGGCTGGCATTGTCCCATATAACAATGTATGTTGTAATACAGCGTTTCTGGTGGCTCTCTTACAGGAAATTGATTGAGTGTGTCTATCAACCCCATGCAGTCTCCAGACGACTCTGATTTCTTCATTACTCCTTCCACGATTGGATGTCAATTAGTGACTTAAAAATAAAGTCTTCATCATCGTAGCAATCCCTTGAGCTCCTGAGTCTCCCAACACCTCAGCCATTTTATCTAATTTATTATACCAATATAAATGAAGTACTACTGTCAGATTGCACTGGGGAGAGGGAGCAAATTAAATCCTGTGTGTTGTGAAGCCTCCAAAACCCATGCATCCTTCACCAAGGGACAGAGTAGCATCTTTCGAGGAGCTCTTTTACTTAAAGAAATCCACTCCTTTTGGCTCCATGACTGTTTTCAACTCTGTCATATAAACAGTTGCAGACATGCGTAGCGCTGTACATTTCTGCCTTTATGCTGCTCAAAGGTTAAGAACAAAAATAACTGCCAACTAAGGTCTTTCTGACTATTTTTCTAGATAGAGTCCGGCCAAAAGATTTTGTATTGACAGCTGGTGAAAGGTTCATAGAGATGACATCTGCCCATTAAAAATATCTCATACTTGCTCTTGTCCTCAGGGATTTTCAGACTGCAAATCATTTTCGTGAGACATATAACCTTAGACGAAGTTATGTAAAAATATATCATTTCTATCAAGTGTAATAATTGCAGTATGATATAAGAATATTAAACTCCTGCCTTCCAGCATGATCTGCACAAAAAATTCAGAATTTTCCTCTGAGTGTCTTCAATTGTTATTTCATATTGTGACACCTGTTATTGTATCTAGCAATGTAGATTTTAAAATCCTGACAAGACTTCTATGTGTTCCATAGCATACATAAATCCATCACAACGTATGAGATATAGATTTTAAATTGATGGTACCACACCAAGCTCTGAAATAAAAGCACTAGCAGCAGTTATCCCTGTACACTAATAGCTACAAATGATTTTATGAATCATTAGTTCAGATACTAGAGTCCTACCCATTTGAAACCATTTCTAGATTAATGTGTTTTGTCTGTGATACAGTTTTGCCAGGCTGCTGAAAAGCAGGTAGTTTCTAGCAGCGTGTCACAGGAACAGTTTAGTGATGGAACCAGGTTTGTAGCATTGCAATAAGTGATTAATTGCAGTGAGTCAGTTGGCTGGCTCCTTTTCAAAGGATAATCTCCCAAGAGGGGGTTTCCTTCAAACAGCCCAAATTCTGAGCACATGGATTACTTGCTGCTGAGTAGTTCTACCTGTATGACCATGTGCTGCAAAAAGACCCTCAGATTTTACACCCAGAAGTGCTTGCTTAGATAGTGATCCAGGAGAAGGCAGGCAGGGATGTCTCAGCATTCACCTGCTTTTGCTTGGGGTCTTGTTGGCAGAGCAGCAAGCAAACTGGAGTGGCAATTATTACTTAAAGGCAACACAGGCAGCTTAAGACAAAACCACTTTAGGCAAAACTCGGTTTTGCTTGAGCTCAAGGATGGGAGCTGGCCAAGGCTGCCCAGTGCAAAAGGGGAAGAAGGGGAAGGGAAGAAGAGGGAGATGTGGGCAGAGCCACGAGCAGGGAGCTGCTGTTACTGCAGGCTTCGCTGGCTCCTGCGTCCCCGTACCCTCTGTGTTTTGCAAAATTGGCAATTTTTTAGATTTCCTTTGGGTTTGCCAGCCCACTGCAGCCTTACGGCCCGACCCAACCGTGCCGTGTGCTCGTTTCACATGACTGGAGTGCCTAGGAGAGCAGACGTGAGCCGTGTCCAGCCGGGTGACGCAGACAGGTCCTCGCTGCGCGCCCGGCCCTCGGCTCCCTGCACTGCCCGCCGCAAGTGTCCAGCAAGAGGAGACTTCTCCTTTGTCATCATTGTCGTCTTCTTCACAGAGTAAATGAAACAATAAATTCCCCGTGTTGTGGAGGAACAGGGTAGCAGCCCTCCTCTTTTAAGCCTTCTTAAGATCGCATTCTTTGAAGGTGGATATGTTCTTCTATATTGCAAGTCTGCCTTTATGTGATCATTTTCCTGTTCAGTTCAATTAGGCTTTTTTATTATTATTTCTCTGAAAGATGGTAAATGTCAATGGTAGTTTGCAGCAATTTAGCCGTATAGCTTTCACTAATGTGAGTTGTATCATATTGATGATTTCTTATCCTTGTTTAAATATTTACTTTCTATTTCCATCTTTCATGGTGAAATGTGTTTGCTCTGAGTAGCTTTTGTCACAAATAATGTTTAGTTTTGATGGCAAGCATAGAAATACGCTTTAAATGTGAAATCAATACAGTGAAGTCTTCCTGTTTGGATGTTGAGGGTTGATTTGGGAGCACTGGGTGCATTTGCTTCAGGATGCTAGTTGCAAAAAAAATGGTCTATTTAGAAATACAGTTGTTGGGCTTGGGTTTGGCTTTTCCTCAGCTGAGTGGATAGCTGGGCACTTTCCAATACTCCTTCCACCCTTCCTAAGAATTTAGCTCACTCGATGAACCACAGCTCCCTAGAAATCACTACCATGGACAGACCTGTATGGCAAATGGCTGTCCCATGACCAGGGATGGTGACACTGGGCCTCCAAGGCAAGGATTTGGAGGCATAGGGATTATGGAAGGCCACCCATCCTACTGCAGCCCTGGGGCTTTGTGCAGGCTCGATGATCACAGCAGCTTCCAATGCAGTTCTGTAATATTAATAACTACAAAAATGAGCAAAAATATTTAATCTTTTTAAAAGTAATTAAGTCACGACTCCTATTTATTTTTCTAAATTTTATTTAATAATACTACTAAAAAGGTGGAATAGAACTGGAAAAAAGAATAAATGCCATGTGTGCTTCTAACTCTGGCAGGCAGGACAGTCCTCGAATTTTCTGTCTCCCTATAGTATTCCCTGGAGAGCTCTGAGATACTGTCCTTGGAGGAACCGCTCTATTTTCCATTTATATACACGGCCACGAGAGTTGGGCTCTTAATCCTATCTATTTAGACAATGATGATATGATGTCACGTCGTTAACATGATGGCAGAGAAACAATTATGGCTGTAGTGTTTCTTACTTGGCTTTCCTCATGGTGCTCTTGAATCCAGGGAGTTCAGAGGTGAGTAGTAACAATGTGATATAGGGCCTGGAGTGCCAGAGGGCCGGTACTTGACAGGGATGATGCACTTTCTGTGATGATAAATTCTTGGAAACCGTTGCAATCTTAATGTTGTTATTGCTTCATTTAATTTACTTCCCCTTCTGCACTGGACACTGAGCGATGTTGAGTGTGTTTTCTTCTGTATTCCAGATGAGAAACCAACCTCTGTTTATACCTTACTTCAGGGAAAAGAAGTGTTGCAACTTTTTTTTTTCCCTTCTACTCTCTTCTAAATTCATAGGCTATCCTATCTGGTTTGCAGTACTAAAAATAATTGTAGAAGCCTGTGCATTTGCCAGACATGTCTGTAAATAAAACATGCAGGCATGCCTACATTTTTAAACAGCAGCACATAGTGTTACCATATATTAATAGGGGCAAAAGTCAGATTCTGTCACCCACACGTTAACAATTAAATCTAAACTAAATAATTTCTTGCTTTGTTTACATTAAAATTATTCGATCACTGCACCACAGACCTCGAGCACAGACACGGACTGACACTGACAGTTACAGAATGTGCTGCGGACGTTACAGGAGACCTCTCTCTACTATTAAAAGCATCTTTTAAAAAAAAAATAAGTGTAAAGAATTAAAAAGAGCAAGAACCAGATTCTTCGACTGTGCCTGTGTAAACCTGGGCAGACGGGTGTCACAGCAGTGCACCCGCTCGTGCAGGAGGGTTCCTCCACACCACGCGACCTACATTCCTGCTGCAGGGAGCAGAACAGCACAAAGTCAATGTCGCTCTCCTCTTCTGGTAGAAAATATGTTTTTTTATTTTTTCAGTCTTTTTTTTTTTTCCTCTGCTGTCAGGGTTAAGCACTGAGGGATCTTGCATCAAATAAATTAGAATAACCCATCATCTTCAGTAGCATGACAAGGATTTGCACTACATAAGGATCAGTCCTCAGTCGTTGCAGAGGTTAGCAGGGGTGTTACATACCTGAGTCAGCCTTCCCTGTCTAGTTGCCTTAATCAATTTGTGAACACTGTGCTCAAACATATCATGATATTCATCAATTCTCCTCTCCAAATAAGCAAGAAAAATTCCAGGAAGGTTTTTTCTGTCATTACTGATGTTCATAATATAGTGAGATTGATGGATTGCACTAAAATCCTCAGTGTGGCAATGGCTCATTTTGAAATGCATTGGGAAAGAAAGCATTTTTAGTGCAGAGGTATGCAAGAATATTTAAAGGTGTTCTGGTGAAGTATGCTGGATTTATAGGATACACAAATACCAGGAATAAAGGTAAGTTCAGACAAATGTTCAAATTGTGAGATAAGAAATTATTTCTAAGCTTTAAAAAAGGTTACATTTTTGAAAATGTGTCTGTTGGATACTTTAATTTTTGTCATTTGTAATGAACTATTGTAATTATTGTAAGCTGTCTTCAGGAAAATCTTGGTGTTTTTCTAACATGCAAAATCCTTTAGGCAGTAGTTAAAGGGCTTATCAGGAAATTAAAAAAAAATGGGCCATTTAAAAGTGCTTATAGTGAATATCATACATCCAAAGCATCAAAATGTTGTGTCCAAACTATTCAAATCTGCAGACATTTTTGTGAAAGGAAAATTAGTTTTCATATGGAATGTGTATTTAAAAATGAGAAAGCAACAAAGCACAGAATTAAATTCAAAGAGCTTTTAGATCATACAGTAAATAGGCAAATGAGCCATTCCCAAATATTATTCATCCACATATGTTAATCAGCCTTTCCAGAAACTCTCCATGTAACCAGCTGTATCCATTGCAATATGAGCATTTCCTATGCACGAGCGAAGATCATGTCTCTACAAGGTGTGAGGCACAAGGCAAATCCAAACCACCCCTCGGCGAGCACGGAAACAACTCCTTGACCTTGAGCATTTGGCACCGCGTCCTACTGGGTATCAGCAACAAGACCCGACGGTCAGGGACTTTTCTCGCCAGCAAAAAGCCACACGTGGCTATCGAGTCTTCTATTAGCCCAACCTGGACCACGGCAACAAATCAAACTCGAGAATCCTGTGCTGAAACCCTTAATGCCTGTCTCCAAGATCACAGAGGCCCATCCTATCTTTTCTAAGAACATCCCAAACTTCCTTTCAAATCAATTCGCCTACACCAGCTTCTCTGCGAGGCTTGCAAATTATCAGAAATATCCTAAATTCCAGTCTAAATTTATTCATGAACAATTTATAGCCCCTTCAGCTTGTATGAGTATCAGCCTCTAAGTTAAATAATTTTTCTCCCTCCCTACTGTTTACTTCCAAAAGTACCTATAAAGAATAGTTGTATCCCCTCTCAGACTTCATTTTGCTAGGCTGAACAGACCAAGCTCTTTTTAATTTCCTTCTCTTTAATCATGCTACTAGGCTTTAGCTGCACTTTCTCCATGTAAGGTACCCAGAATGGCTTGCAGTGTTCTGTATTGCCTCCTGCTAATGCTGTCTTGTCTCTTGCGAGCACTTACCCTTATGAGTTATCTTTTACTAGGTGTCTGCAAATAAGAACAGGACTTTGGCCTTCACTCATGTCATTTTTCGGACCTTTGCTGCATCTATAGCTTTAGACAAAATGTAGCTGCAAGCTAGTTAAGGGTTGGAGGCACCAAGGCCACTCGCAGGCAATTACTGCTCAGGCTGGATTCACACCTCTACATTCAAACGTGAGGGAGGTTCGGAGAGCCCTAATTAATACTAAGTTCCCTAGTTAGGTTTATTGTTACATGTTCGAGAAAGAGGCTTCTTCGCTATAAAGATAAATTTTACAGGTTCAATTGTAAGTGTTTTAAGACCATTCTTAACAGTTCAGACTCACTGTCCTCCCTGATTTCATTAACTGTACTGTATGATAAGTTCTTCTGCATGTATAAGAGGGATTGTGTCTATTAACTAAACCTCTAGTTTCACCTGCTATAGCTCATTTTGCAATTTAGGCCCCTTTGATGCCTTGCTTGGTTCATCAGCTTAATGTAAATGCAATTTATCCCTGATTGGGTGCTTAGCTAACGTTCACTATAGGCCTGTTTTATCCTCCGGGAGTTTTAAGCAGTACAAGAACACTCACCATATGTGTCCTTACAGGTTATATACATTTTTATGAAAGAGTGTAAAAACGCTGGGTATCAAGTACAGTAGAAATCACCAGAAATGCACAAGCCGGACTCGTCTCCCTGCGTGCCCTCACTGTGGGAGCAGCAGCCAAGCTGCCAGACCCGCCGCGCGCTTGTCTGCTGTCTAGTGCACGAAGGCCGGGCAGGTAAGAGCAGCAGCCACAGGGACTCTGCCCGCGAGGACCCGTCCAGCCCCTCCGTCATCACACCTGCACGTCTGGTAAATGATAGCGCCTGCCAGGGACTCGAGACCTTGGCTATTAGGAATTATAAGGAGCAGAGAAATATCACAGTGAGGCCGCAGGCGCGCCGAGATCGTAACTCACCGTCGCCTGGGCTGAACTTGGTGCTCTGGCGGAGGCTGCTGCGTCTTCCAGCCTCGTGTTTTAACCTCTGGTTATGGATCTTCCCTCTGCTGCCGTTCTGGCTAATGCAGGGGCTGCAGCTAGTGACCCACGGACTGCAAGGAGGGAGTCAATGTGTCTCACGTGCAAGGTCGGGCTCTGCAGCACGGGCTGCCTCTGCACGGGGCTACGGCACGGAAACAGAGCGGCCTGGGACTGAACGGGCAACATTAACAGGGATAGAGAGAAAAAGAGCAATCAAGAGGAATGGAGACAGAGTTTTTCATAGAGCTTTTTTTTTTTTTTTTTTTTTCCCAAGAGCTAAAAGTGCTGCTTAGTCACAAATAAAACCTAGGCCCTTAGTATCTACCATTGCAGCAATGCATTTCAATGCATTTACACTCGAGTCAGTACAATATTGTACCAGGGAGAGACCACAGAAAATTGCATTCCCGGACACCCAGCTGTTGAGAGCAGAACCATCTTCAGCATTAAATCAGCGTTCTCCTTTCCTCTGGCCTGGACCCTGTCATTACTGCTAGTGACCACTTCTGTGTCTTTCCTCATCCCTTCTGCTGTGCCAAAAATCAATGGAAAGATTCGCATTGATTTTAGGAGGCTTTAGCTCTTGTCCTAAATGATCAGAAAGGAGTCACTTGACTATAATTCTCTTGTTGCAGCTGTTATGGAGAAAATGAATCCACCCTTGATTGCAAAATTCCCCTCTTGAAACTGCCTTTGTTCACAATTCACTAGCTGGCAGAACATAAAATACAAGTGAGGTTGTTTTCTAAAACAGTAGCTTAAGCTGTGTTCTGGTTAAGCTAGTGTAAAAAAAATCCCCCAAACATTCATTTAAATTTAAATTTCATATAAGATAAGCTCAAAGATAAGTTTGAGTTTAGCACCCAACTTTTCACTTTGGTGAAAATACACCTGAGAAGAACTTGGTGGACTATTATTATTGTGATGTTTGGAAATTGTACTTCCTCTGAGTTCGTCTGGTTCTTCGCAGTAGTTCTGCTCTCAAGAGACTATTTCTGCCCCTAATGACATGCAGCTGAAGTTGCTCAGGTGTAAGTAGCTGTCAGTCTGGTTTTCCCACTTGTCATCAGATTGCACGCTGTAGTTCTTCCTCGGGGATTGTGATCAGTTAGTCATGCTGAGATACTTTTTTCATAGTATGCAGGTTACTTGACATATGAAGACATTAGATGCTATCCTATCTATCTAATGTAGATGCAGGTTAAAAGGGCATTGAAAACCAAAGACAAGAAGTCATCTTCTAAGGACATGTGTGTGAAACTGAGAGCATAATTTGGAGTTGGAAATAGTCCTCTTAGAAGCTTGCAAAGTCCAAGAGACTATTGCACCTGATTCCCTGGCTGGGTGGTTCTGTTTGCCACAGCCAAAGGATGCTGCCTTTTGCTAATTACAGCACATGTAGTATTTTTAAGGGCACAGAACAAGAGAATGGCCATTTAATATTTATTTAAAAGGTAGAACATGAACCCTTTCTTTCCCCTAGATCATAACCGGCTGGAATCCTTGCAGATGTGTGGGTATTTCATAAGGCCGGAGGCTCCTGGCCTCGGGGTGTCCCCTGCGTTGTGGCCCTGCGCTCAGCTTGGCTGCAGGGGTGGCCTGCCCTGCTCGCTGCTCCTCTGGTGCTCGGCCTAGCAGGGCCCTACTCCCAAACACTAAATGTTTTTCCCTTGAGCAGCCACCAGCTGTATTCCCGAGGGTTTTGAAGCATACTTTGAGGGCTACCATAACTCAAAAGGTTAGGCGAAATGGCTGGCAAATTTAAAACCGATAGCATTGCCTCATGTAATTTCTTTAACCCTGTTAATGAGCCTTCATCTCCTTCTGCTCATATTAGAGAGGTAAAACAGTAGTGAAAGCTGAGATAAATATAAAGGCTTTGACAAAAGCCAGTCTTCCATGAAATAGACTCTCAGCTTTAAGGAAAAATGACCCACCAATAAATTACATTCCAAAAGGTATCTTCAAATAACGCATGAAATCTGATTTACATAAAGACATGTCTGGGAGCCCTTAAGGCTGGGCTGGTCCTTTGTAAGACAGGATCTCCTTCAGAAAGGGAAGAAAAGTGTCCTGCTCTCACAGTCTTAATGTAGAAAGCGGATTATTTCTTGGGCATTCTTTTCCTACAGTCAATTCCTACCAGTGTGTCCTACCAACGCACAGAGTACCTGAGCTTTTGGTTTTCTCTAACCCACACGGGTTAGAGACCAGCAGATCCCAAGACAAGGCTTGGTTCGGGGGATCCCCAGGCAGTTACCCCAAAGGGCCACTTGCCACGCGGCTTTACGGCTGCAACGGAGGGTCATTGGCTCCCCTTTCCTTAGGCTTCGCGCTGAGCGAGATCCATGCCCGGGAGCTCCATCGTGGGAGCGATCCTGCAGAATCGGGCTCCTAGCCAGGTGTCAGTCAGACAAGTTCCTAGTTTTTGACTAAGCTTGTTCTCTAGAAAATATCAGTTTGCAATGCAAATACCAGCAGACACGCAACATATGTTAGTTATGGAAGGATTAAGTTAAGAAATCAACAAAGATTACTATTCTTTTCTTCACTGTTGTGCTTTGTGGGGGTTGGAAGCTTTCAGAGGGAAGAGGGACAGCATTTTAAGCTAGGAAGTTCAGATGAAACTTCAAATGAATTAGCATGCAGTCTTAGTATCAGGCATTTTTTAATCCTTCCTTTGCCTAACATCTCCCCAAAACAGTCTTATGAGAAAAGCAGAGCAGGAAAAAAGGAGCTTATAACAGCGATTTATAGGTTTCCTCTAAGGTTAATTAATTGTCATTAATTGTGAAGTACTGTAGCAATGAAGAGTAGCTTTGAATTTGATAAAGTTAAAAAAGGGGAAACCCATATGGAACAATCCTGAGCTTGCAGATGTTTTTCTTCCCTCTCCTCTTCTTTTCTTCTCTCTTCCTCTCTGTAGGTTCAGTTTGCAAACTTAACTCAGGCAATTTACAAATATAATTACAGCAGAGAATTAATGTAGCAGCTATATGAAGTGGTAGAAAGAACAAAATGTTTTCATTAGCAATGTTGAGGCTGGGAAACACGTGAAGGACACTGTACCCAAACAGCTGCGGGGAGGAAAGAGGGGGAAAAGATAGTTTTAGAAGATTCTGTCCCCTAGAGTCATTTATGTTTAGAATAAAATAGATAGAGCCAATAATAAGAGAAATGGAAAACCATTTCTGCCTTCTGTTGCTCTGGAGGAGAAATTTTGGTTTATTCCCCAGGAAGGCACACGTTGCAGAAACAGGACTGGGGTGTCACTAGGAGGCCTCCAATCACCCTTCCTATCCTCTTGCCTTACATCAGTCTCTTTCCAATAAAATGCTCTGCAGAGACTATTATTCACTAGCATTAAAGTAGTGCCAAGAAACCCCAACCAAAACTGTCTTGGGCACTCATTAGAAGACAATTTCTAACCTAAACAGCTTAAGAGCATAAACATTAGGGGAGGAAAAGAATAGATATGTCAGCAGCAGAATTAGAAAAAACAAACTCAAACCCAGCAGTCACTAACATCAGGCCCAGCCTCCTCTGCCTCTCTCCCCATCCTTCTTTACCCCTTGGAGCCCGTCGAGATTGCACTGCTTGAATCAATGTTTCAGCTGACAGCACCCACACCGTAGCTAGAAAACGCACAGCCGAAAAGGCAGCAGCCCAGATTACCACGGCCTGAAGCGAGGTTTGTGCTGGGAAATGCATTTCCCTCGCTCTCCTCTGCTCGGACAGGGCAGGGAGAGCAGAAGGTGCTTCCCGAGGGGCCGCTCCGGCGCGCGGCAGGACCAGACCCACAGCGCAGCGCGGGAAGGGAGACGCTCGCAGAGAACACCTCAAAGCTGCACTGGGAGATATGTCACATAGCGCCGCTAATGTTTGTCCATAGCACTTGTGCATAAAAGATCCCTTGAGCCATCTCAAAGTCTTATTTCAAGATTTATTATACTATTTAGCATATACCGGGTTAAGAAAATGAGCTCCGGAGCCAGCTGGCTGGGGAATTGCAGCACGCGCCCGCTGCCTTCCCAGCCCACAGCCAGGGTGGTGGCCCAGGCAGGGCACCAATGCCACCTGCTGCCACCAGGGCCAACGGTGGGCACAAAACCCTGGAGCTGCCCCGTCCCAGGGCCAGCTTCCAAGCAAGCGGCCACAGGGCCCGGCCACGTAGCCTTACCCATTAACTGAGTCACTGCTGCGATTGCAGGGCACGAGACACGGGGGTGAGAGGGAACCTCTCACTTCGTCCTTTGGTTAGAGAGGAGAAATATCACCAGTGCTGTGAGGTTGTTAGGAAATGAATTAATAAAGAAGTCAAATTCAATTAAATCATCCCTCCGGTCTCTTCCAGACAGTGTGGCACCAAGGCTGTGATTCACCGTTTACATATTTGTATAAAAATTGGTGCTAATAGTTCAATTTTGTGTAATTTGCATGCCAGTAATATTGAATGGAAAGAGTAGGAGACAGTTATTCTATAAATAATTAACACTCCAAGGGGGCAGGTGGGGTAAAACTATATTTAGAGATTAGAACAGACAGCAAAGAACCTCCGAGATCTAATTCCAGCTCTTACAGAGTTTCTGTCCATCATGAGATGTCACTAAAGCTCTCCGTGCCTTTTCTTTAATATATCTTTTACATGAAGATAATACCTTGCTATCTCACTGGGGCTTTGTGACAATTCCTGTCTGTCTAACACTTTGAAGCAGAGCTTGTAAAGTGCTAAGTATTATTAAGATGAGATGGGGAGACTCTCTTATCTCAACCATCAAGTTCTTCAGGGATGGGGAAGGAGGCAGCCATCTCTTGTCCATAATACTTCTCTCCAGACTAAGCTGGAGCAGCCTCAGTGTGATTCAACAAAACCCTGCTCAACTGTGGACAAATGGACATCTCTATCACAAATGATGAAATGGGAAGATGTGTAAGGAGAGAAATCGCCTGGCGCTATCTTTGATCGTAGCCTATCTGTGCCTCAGAGGACAATAATACACACCTATTTGCAGGAGCAAGGCGGGTTTGCCAAAGGGAGCTCCTCCTGTTGCTCTGGCTGCAGCACACCGTGGCAAACACCCGCAGACGACTGTTGTTGCTGTTGGGCTGTATGGGGTCGCTGTGCCGGCTCACAGGCTGCCAGGTCACGCACTGTGGGGCTCCGTTCCAGCACCGCCTGCAAAATGCAAAGCGCCGGAGCGACTTTCCGAAGGGAAACGAAGAATTATCCTAACCCAGCACTTGCTCACGGTAAATACAGGCTAGATCATCTCCGGGCTGGTTTTTAAAATAAAGCCTGTTTCACGTTCTCAGGCTAAGGCTTATTGCAGAGAAGAGGCAGGCTGGAAGAAGCCGGGGGGCGATGCTATCAGGATGGATTTTACCAGCAGTGCAGATTCTCACCAAGTCTTTACGGAAGAATAGGAGGGAGTCATTTTGCTCATAACAAACATTCTTACTTGTCAACATGTATACCAATAACCTTGTTATAAAAGAATCCAGCATGCACTCTAACATACGGAAGCTACACTTTGCTTTTTAAGCAATTTGAGCTTTCTGAACATTATTTCAAGGTCACATCTCACTGTCTCCCATGTTGTCAATCAATTAAATAGCATCTCTCACTTTTTCTCACTCCTCCTGAGTAAAATCCTATTCAGCCTTCCCATGTACAGAATCAGTCTTTGCAGCTTTAACATCTTCTACCTAAAGGTGGAACAAAAAAAAAAAAAAAAAAGCGGCTCTGAATTATTCTATTTTTTTTAATTTTTGATTGAATATCATGCATTCCCTTTTAGAAAGAGTTTCCCTTAGCTAGAAGATTGGGGAATAAATGCATTTCAAAAAGCAACTGTCATTTATTTTCCTTGTGGATCTGCAGCGACTTTGTGACACGGCAGACCTGATCAATATTGACATGGAAATAATGACTGCGCATTGCTATAGTTCCACTTGCATTATCAGTTGGAAGCAATGTGGTCCTTACCTAATAAAACCAAATTAATAAATATACTATAGCAATTTGCAGGGTGACCAATAAATCCACCAATAAATTCTTACTTAAAGTGATCCAGTGTACTTCAAGGAGTGAATCTGCTTGTTGAAATAAAGTTTTTAGAGTATTGGTACTCCCTGGAGGGAGTATTTCAACCAAATCCATTAATAATTAATCATGACATGCTGGCTCTAGGAGGTTAACAAGATCATAACAAGCATAATATTCCCAAAGTACAAACCTGGGGTAATACAGCATGACAAACTGACACTCTTCACTGCTTTTATCTGTCGTGGCCGCCGCATGGGGTGGGAATGCTGGTGAATAACAGACAAGGGTTTGCTGTCCCTCCGCCTGCTCTTTAACCTTTCCTTCCGTGCCTGCCTTTCTTACCCAGGACATTTGCCATTTTACTAAGGATGAACCAATGTACTTGTTCACTTTGAATCTCTTGTCCATATATTGGCTGGGAATTGCTGGCAGAAGCATCTTACCTTGTGTAAAGCCTTCAAAGTCTTAGCAGGAGCCATCCATTGTCATGAGCAATTACATTCCCATGTTTCTTACCGGCACTGGATTCCAGGACTGCACTAAAGCACAAGCAGGTACCCAGGTATCACACACAGCCTGCAACCCACCACGCTCACCAAGCATCCCCTCGGAACAGACAGGATGTACTTATTACTGATATTCACTTAGCAATGTGCACTTTGGGAATTTCAACACACCACAAGGCAAAACTGCATGCCAGAGGGGCTATTAAAAGTCAAATTTCACCAACCAGACTTGTTCTAGGTAGGTATGGAAGTGAAGTACTGTAAAGTAACAGCATCTCAAAACTCAGTGCTTTATATTAACTGCTGGCAACTCTTTTGTATAGAAAGTATAATGCACCTTGGAGGCCAAACTTGCATTCCTGCAATAGAGGAATTATCCCTAAGGCAATCAAAATAATTGTGGAGGAAGAAGCATCCTCTGCCTCCCTAGCCTGTTTGGGAGGTGAGCAGGAAGAGCAGCCTTCACCCAAAGGCTTGGAGGGACGAGCAGGGAAGGAGCAGCAATTACTGCACAAGAATCTTTCGGTGGCCTTGAAAATTAGCAGCAACAGGCTCTGGAAGAGCCCAGGCAAAGCTCTGTGCACAGCCTTTCCTGACTCAATTTGCTGCTTACGCTTGGAGAAGTGAATCATTCAGGAGGAGGTTAAAGGTTTTATTTTCTGCTAGTCATCGCCTCGCACATTAGCTGCAAGGCAGGTAGTTTTCAACAGATGCTTCAGACCTGTGCAAGGGTCTAATGACTCCACACAACAGACCTGTCGTCTTTGGTAGCTGGCAGTCATTAACACCCACATATGCAGGTTCTGCAGGTACCTGCACACAGTAGGGCGACAAAGCTCAAAAACCCGGGAAGGTTTTAGTGCCTGAAAATTCACAGTGTTCAGAAGTCACATGAGGGAGGAGAAACTAGACCGACACTTCTGGCAGATTAGTAAAGTAAAACCAGATCCAAATATTACAGGGCTGGCTTCCTATTCAAGACAAACTTGAGAATTCATGCCTAATTCTGTTATATTTTCTATTTCCAATGAGCAAAATGGACATGGTCCTTTTTGTGCACTTTTCAGGGAAAGATATTAAGAAATTTTTTAGTTCATTATACTTACAGCCATATGAACCCTTTAAGTAGGTGTCCAAATGATACATTATCAAATCTAGGAAAGAGCAATTAACAATAAATACTGCTTTTGTTTAAATAATAGCAATGAAATGATAGCCTTTAATATATTAGCACAGCTTGCATAATGCATGTAAATCATGCCTACATACATTTAAATTAACTCACCACATTTTCAGATGAATTCTGCAGAGGTGCAAGATCAGGAAAGAGAAGGTCAAATATTGTTTCATCTTTTGGCAAACTATCATTAGCACTTGGAGCAGGAGGGCCAAAGAGAGACAGAGCTGCGAGTCAGACTTCCCTCTCATTCCTGGAAGACCATTTCAGCATCATTTCCAAGCAACACCGAGAAGGTTGTAATTTTGTTTTCAAGTGTATGTGAATGACCAACGTGAAGAGGGAGCTGGTAGCGACTCACCAAAACTCACTGACTTCGGCTTTTCCTTTTTACTCTTGCGTATTTGCCCCAGGTTTCTGTTGGCTGTTAAAATGATTGGTCTTAATTTACCAGCACAGCTGTATGTAATATTCATGCAATATATACCAGTTTCCAAAACATAGCTGATCAATGAATTAAACTACTGGACTTTAGCTACTCACACTATATTTGTGCTTTTTTCAGAAGAAAGCAGCAAAGTTGAAGATGGAAAAGCATGGGTTATCTAAAAAACATCAGGAAGAACACAGTGAGGGGAAAAGGGAAGCCTAGCACACTGTGTCTGTGGAGAGCAGGAATTTGCCTTTATTTGCCTCCTCCTGCTAAAGGAGTTTCCAAGTTCTCAACAGTCTTCATTAGATTTAGGTCTTTTATCCTTTTACACATCTCAGCACACTGACTTTTATTCCTTCTTGCTCTGTCATTTCATATTCTCCCACCTGTATAAGCAAAGCAAATATACAGAATTGGAGGACAGAAGAGGATATGATGGCCCATTATATGCCTCTGCCTTCCTGAGATTTTCACCTCCTAAAGTGTTTTCCTTTTTTGTATGCAGATGAACATTTGCAAGCTTTTTGCATATGAAGCCTCAGAAGTTTTAAGAGCTGCTAATGGACAAGTTAAAAATAAAACAACAGCCATTAACACTTTGGAAAGCATTCTGTTTACCAGGCCTGTTTCAAGCATTTCCCTTGATTCACTGGGAAATATCAGGACCTTGCAAGTTATGTATTCAAAAAAATGATATTTACTCAAATTCTTCTGCTCCAGCAAAGAAAATACACGAACGACCATAATTTCACCCTTGACAGTAGCACACTCAAGGTTCAAGGCACAGTTTCTATGATGAAACAGAGCATGGTCACCTCTGCAGCCAGGTCTGCACCATCCTCTGCAATGGAGGAGCTGTCCCTACCTGTGGCTCATGGCATTCATAGGAGACCTTAAAAATATTCCCCAATCCAGGGTGGAATAAACTGTAGCTTCTGCAGAACTACCCCAGAGATGGAGCCACACAGTCCCCTGCTTTTCCCTATGTACCAGGTCTGCTCTTAGGTCTGTGCATGCCCAAGGCTTACCTGAAATACAGGTGTGCCCATAAATCACACAGGCCCCTTACAAGGCAAGTTAGGAACTGCCAAAGCTTTCTTTGAAGCTTTTTTCCTTTTTTAAAAAAAAAGAAAATGAGATTTTTTCTTCCTGCATTTTTATAACAACTCGCCTTAGTTTTACTTGAAGCACATGCACCTAAACAAGAATGCATGTTTCTTCTCTTTATATTCAGGTAGAAACAAGGAAGATTTTGACACTAGGCAGCAGCAATTGTTACTCTAGTGGAGCAAAGGAAATGCATTTATTCAGCCCAACCAGAACATTGTCATTTTCATGGACTTTTCGTATTCTGTGGGAAGAATAATCACATTGAAGGCCCCCCAGATTAAACAAAGTTACAGTTGCATAAAGGAGCTAAGCTCATTTTTACTAGTAACAGTGGGACAGGAATTGAGAGTTTAGTAAACCACAGCAGTTAGAAGTGTTATGACGGGAGGAAGGCAAAATAGATCCAGTAACAGAAGAACTTTCTATCCTATGACTTGACATTTCCTGTGAGCAGACTGCAAGTTTTTGCACGATCTATAGTAGAAAACATCAATTTTTCATTTTGCAGCTACCAGAGAACAGCAGTTCCTATTTTCACAGGTTTTGCAGGCAGAACTTAATCAGGTTGTTCAAGAGCTAATACCCAAGTGGCTTCCAGACTGCAGTCACATTTGTGGAGCTGCTCAGGATAGGCCTTGGCTTAACAAGCAGTCGGATCCAAATTCATTATAGAAAGACATTTCCCATCAGGAGATACCGTCACGAGCACTGGATTCCTCCCCACTTCAGGGGGACTTCACATGTCCCCAGAATATATGAAAACATAATCCAGGCACAGACCAAAATACTTGAGAACAGACACCATTTCCTCCCCTCTGCCCCATTGGGCTGGGAGGCATTAACAACATTATTCTATTTAATGGAGCTTTTCCCAACAAGCATTAGGTTTGATTCCAGGAAGGACTCGTGGCTCTGAGGGGCACTTTGCCACAGTAATTCAGGTGTTTCTGTTGCCCTATGCAGTCTCCTCAGCATGAGGGGATTTTTTTCCCCCTTCCTGTAAGACTACAGGATGGAAGCATCAAAGCAAACAAAGCATAAAGTGAAACACGTTCTTTGGATGTGCCACGTTATCTGTAAGCAGCAGCTCTTTCACATACAAAGGAGAAGATGAAAACAAATGAAAACCTACACTGGAGAGGATATTTGATATTTCTTCTTCATCAAGATCACGGCTTCGTGGGATGCAAGAGATGATTCCTGAGATACAGTCACAGAGAACAGCAAGAGCTTTGATACTAAACTTGCAAGGCTAAAACCACCATAGTCTCTGCGTGCGTAAAGCTTTTGTACCATGTACTTCTGCTGTTCTGTATTTCTTTTTTAATTAAGAATGCACAATAATCTCAGGTAAAAACACAGCTCTTTGCCCACTGCTGGATCAAGCCTGGCTTTAGCAACCTGGGGAGCGCTCTGAACAGCGGTATCAGCAGTCCCTAATGCTCCTGCTCAGGGTATCTGCAGCACAGCAAGCACCAGCCGCTCATCCCATCCCAATCCTTTGGTTCTACAGAGCTCACACAAAAAAAAAAAAAAGAAAAAGGAAAAAACACATTGAAACCACCCATGCAGGACAGACAGCTGCCAAGGCCCTCCCCTGTCTGAGCCACCCTCCAGAGAGGGCAGTGATTTAGCACATTGCAAAGAACACAGGTGGTTTGGTCCTTAACATCTTGAGGATTTTTAATTTCACTGGCATTAATGACAAAAAAAAAAAAAGGCAATTAAGCTTTCATCATGAAAAGCTTCCCTAAATATTTGCAATATAGATAAAACCCAGGACAAGTAGCAGAAGGAAACCTTTTTCACCTTTCTGGGTGCCAGAAAAGGTCTGCAATTCTACTAAAGGCAATTGCAAACACTCTGTATTTTTTTCTCCCCTACACAGAAGCATTTAGATGAACAAAAGTTGCAGAGAAGTGATATTTTCTGCTAGCATTGCAAGGCACCAAGTATTTGCATGCAGCTTTTCAACCTTCCTCTAGCAACTAGGTGTTAGCACCCATAGTTATACATCACCTTTTCCTGGACCAAAGGACAGGAAAGCAACATGCTTGTTGCAGTTTCCCTTATACCCCTTTCTTATTTAAGCAGCTGCACAGGCTCAACCAGTACTTACTGCTTCTCAAAAATAAGATGCTTTTAGGAAGTCTACAACTCACCTACATTTTCCCCAGAGAATAAAACAATTTTTGCACAAAATTCTCCACCCAAAAGCCCCCAAACAAGCCAACCCCAGGGCTAACAAAACCTGCACCCCACCAGCTCAGCTCTTCCCACCACCTTTTCCACCAACTCCTTCTCCTGATCAGTGGCTGCAGCTGAGGCCCTGCTGCCCTTCCAAGTGTTGGTCTTTCGGGTTAATTGCTGGCTCCTGTCAGCCTGCTCTTTCCTAAGGAACAGCGTGGGCACCCAGGGAGCAAAGCAAAGCAAAGCAGGCAAAGCAAACCAGAAGCCCAGGACAGCGTTCGTCATGCAAAGCGTCCCGCGCTCGGCCCCGCTACAGCAGGAGCTGAGCACTCCTTGTATAAATCCCGCCACAACGCCAGCGATTCCCGTGCTGCCATTCCCGGGAGCGCGGCCCCGGCTCCCTTCTTGCTACGGAACCTCGGATAGTTCTTGCTTTGTGACCCATCAAAAGTGGATGGTTGAACAAGGGGACGAGAAGCACATCGCAGAGAGAAAGCAGGGAAGCTGCTGCAAATATCAGTGCCCTCAAATGTGACGAACTATTTAAAAAATACATCGCTCGGGAGTGCAAGTGCTGCAGCCCTGCATTGCACAGATAACAACTGCTGCTGGCAGAGTAAAACACTGGCCAAGCCTGGGCATCAGAGGTGTGGAGAAGTTTGGTCTAATAGGGAAAAAAACTGAAGCAATCAGTGCTGCAAAGTGCTGACTGGAAGAATAAACACTAAAGAGATGAACCAAACCAGAAGGCAAAAGCCATCAGATTTGTAAAAGAGAGCAGATTCTGATTTTATCTTATGGAAATAAATGCAATAAAAGCTTTCTAACTAGGCTTGTATAGAGTTGCATTTTTTTTTTTTACGCAATAGGAGAAAAATTGATGCCGGTGGTTGTTTTAATATTTTATGGAAATGCTTCTGCAAATAAATTGAAGTGCTTTTTATTTCCAGACATAAGGCAAATGGGAGAACTGAAGTTTTTTTTATAAATATATATATATTTTTTCATTAGACTTCACGCTGTGGTCGCACGGTTTCGCAGGCAGGTTTTAGCCCCTGTTCAGGCCTCCCAAGTGCAGGATATCTGGGGCGGTCCCGGAGGGGGTGTTTGGGGCTGGCTGCTTTGTGGTGGGACACGCGGTGCCTGTGTCACAGAGCAGGAGCGGGACAGGTTCGTGCCGCTGTCCCCAGGCCATCGTGTCACCCCGTGGCACCCCGGGCTCATCCCAGCCCCACAGCCAACGCGCAGACCCCAACGTGCACCCGGGCCTGTAGCAACCTGAGGGTGAAGCTGCAGCAAGCCCGGACTCATACAGCCTTTCCCTGAGTGAGGCTGCCAGCACAATGCATTAAAGCAGTCGTTTCCTTTTACCTGATAGGGAAAAAAAAAGCCCAACCAACTAAAAATAGCCAGGGCGCTCTGCCCCATGATCTCTCTTCATCCTATGGATCAATATGTCCTGAGCTTGCATCCCATACATAAATAGCTTCCGTGGGCAGACGACCTTGCTGTGGAATAGACAGGTCTTTAATCAACACACCCTGGGCACCGGACTGTGCGTGGGGTGGAGGCTACGGTCACTTATAAATAATGGAATTCAGCTGGAGTCAAAGCACGAGAAATCGGAATTCCGAAAGGCCCAAGTAAGACTGACTTATAGCAAAGAGCATTTTTGTGTCATAGGAAAACCATGTTGGCAGTAGCAGCATGGCACCAGAACCTGGCAGTTCTTTCTTAGCCGTATTCAATCGCTATTGAATTTTTCTTTTTTGCATTATTTGCATTATTTGCATCTTGGGTGTAAACCCAAGAATCAGGAGGAACAGAGAGCACCAAGTGTCACCTTCTCGTGATGAAGGCGATGGAACAGGAGCCGTGATGCCGTGGTGCAGGCTCGGAGCGGGCTCTGCAGTGCAGCTACACGAGCAGGCGCCCGTGCAGGACAGCCGCACGTTGGAATTTCCTGTGGGATCTGATCCTCACGAGGCTCCCAGCAGGGCCGCAGCAGCAGCTCGGGATTGCTGCAGCCTCCGAGGCAGGGAGGGTGTCAGTCTGTGTGTGCCCGAGAGGAAATTACACTGCTCCAGTCTAAACTGCCGCTCTGAAGAGCTTGCACTGCGTGGCAAGTTGTGTTTTGTTCAAAATGAAATATCTTTGTCACTTCCATGTTGAAGGAAGGTTTGCAGCTCCTCCAGTTTTTATACTTAAATGTAATAGCTGAGAACAACTCTTTTTTTTTTTTTTTTGGAAAGTTGAGATTCTTTCATGAGAAATACTGGGAACAATGTTTCTGGTTAGCCTTCAGAAAAATATTTGGATTTGCTGTATGATTCAGTACTTTTTGGTTATAAATGAGGAAAGTTCCACCCATTCTTAATTTTAAGATAGACCATATTTATTTTAATTATTTTCAGACATTGCTTCTAAAGTTCAGGCCATATCTCAATTCAACTGAAAGAAAAACTGTGAAGCTATTTCCTTGTAATTTTCCTTTTTTATAGCTAAGAAATAATTTGCTCACTGACCAAAGGATTTCATGTGCACGAGGGTGTTGTCTGTGCAAGAAATACACACAGGAGGTGAATGGAAGCAGACTGTGTGTGCAGTGTGGGGTGAGGACACAAAGAAGATACTTGTATGGGAAAAGCATAAGTATCAGTATGCAATTAAGGATATTTATTGTATTTTTCCTTACAAGACTGCACCAAGCTAATGCATCTAGCAGGTAAGCAAGTAAAAAGCATTAGGAGTGGGGAAAACCTGAGCGAGATAAACACAAAAACTCTGCAGCAAGTAATTGTAGGCATGTTCAGGTCTAAATTATACCCGGAGCGTGCAGGGACTCCTTTGAGAGGAAACACAAGTGGCTGAGGGGGTTAATGTGCTCCACGTGCTCACGGAGTTGCTCTCCGTCACGGCGCTCCTCGTCCTGCAGGTCCATTCCCGGCCTGGGAAAGGGGCTGCTCATCCACCCCACGCGCCAGGGCAGCCCGGTGCAGCCAAACGGGCCCTCTGGCACTCTCCATTTGTTTGATTTCTGCTTCGATTAATATCAGCTTTTATTAGAAACCCAATTTGCAATTTGCATATCTGTTTTAAGTAAAGTTCAAGGAAAAGATGTGAAGAATTAGAATTAGGTGAAATCTTCCCTGTCCTGCTCCGGTGTGTGCATCAAGGCATGTCCATGTGTTGTTATCCGTGTGTTGGAGCTCCGGCCGCTGCAGTGCGCTGGGGTCTGCTTGGCTTTGGGCTGGCAGTCCCGCAAGGGTCGGGTGGCTGCAGGACACGCCGCTCGCTCGGTCCGGGCCATTTAAGTGCATAGCAACATAAATTATAGATAGGAATCGCTTTTGGAATAGGGTGAATTAAAATTGCTGTGTTTAGACAGAGCGTTCAGGTGGTGGCTGGTGGTCAAGGTTGGTGAGATGGCGATTAATGGAAAGAGTCACCTGTAATAGGTTAAATCCCACCAATGTCCGGAGATGTGAACAGGACTCGGAGCACAAGCAGGTGCCAAGGTGGCTTCACAGCGTTTCAGGCAGGGAGAATCGTGATTATTCTCATTTTGGAGATTTAGAGAGAGGAGCAATTTGGGAACAGCTCGCAGAAAGTCCAAGGCAGAGCCCTTGGCAGGCAGAGAACAACGGCAGCCCGGCCCCGGTCGCTGCGGTTTAACCACGAGCTTATTAAGCTGCTCCTTTCCTGACGCGGCCTCTGGAAGTGCCCAGTGCTGCAGTGCAGCTCGGCAGACACTCCTGCTTTTATCCTTTGACAATTTTTCCTCACGGCTGCAGGGCTCCCTATGCATCACCCCGGAACCACTGCTCAAAGATCAGCTTGCTCTTATTTATCGTATGTGTTACGTCCTTGGTTCCAGTGGTTTCTTTGAGCTCAGTACATGAATTTTGAAGTTTAAAACATTACATTCACATGAGCAGAATAAGAAAATAATAAATACAACATTAAATTACGCATTACACTCCAGTGTGTTGACCGCTTTCATGTTCACCTAGTGAAATGTAAAAAAGCAATTGGAGTCTAAACAAGGGCAGCACTTTGTGTTGTGCAGGTCACCAGAACACATTGTACTCATTAAATACACAGCAACCTTGGTAAAAAGCTGAATCCTAGATAAGCCTAAGGAAGCCTCTAATGGATGGTCTGCGAATATATCGGCTGATTTGTAAAATGTAAATGTTTTATTAATAGCAGGGTTTTAAAACTGATTTTGATTAATGAAATACAATCTACTTATTCTTCCAGCAGTCAGCCTGCAAGCATCTAACCAACTAATTAGTCTCTTTAGGTAAAGAATTAAATCTGCCTTGTGTTTAGAAATAATAAAAAGAAAAAAACAACTTAGGCTTGTTTCGGACAGTGGCTGTAACACAGAAAAAACTTCACCAGGGTAAATGACCCAATTAGAAAAGAATAATAATTATATAAATCTCTGCAAGCATTTTTAGAGAGGGTTTGTATTTCTAAGCGTAATGGCAATAGCAGCCTCATGAGAGAAAATTATAAAGAGTGAATTTTCATGTGGGTTTCATGGTGATTAAAACGAGCGGGTTCTGGAGGTCCGGTGGGTGTTTTTAACCATTTTTGGGCGCCCGCGCGACACGGGGTGAGAGTCCCCGGCACAGCCGCCACGAGCGGCGCTTCTAACGTGGGGCACCGGAGAGGCCACAAGTTCCCAGGAAAGATATCAAGGCAAATATTTCCCACGTGGTAACGTACTGGCGTGGATATTTTCAGTGCGTGGGTTTTTAAACGGTTCTTCGGGGTTTTGGGCCGATTCTCATTTTACCATACCGCTCAGCTTTCCTTTAACTTTGCTGTCACGTTAAGGTGAGAATTCTGGTTCCCAAGAGCTCCAGTTTCAGCCTTTTCACAAACAGCTGCAGTCACGGGGCTGAGAGGGCAGGACTGCTGCAGAGTAGGAGACGCCAGAAAGCGGCACAGGGAGCTCCCACAAAACCAACGGGTCCCCGGAGCGCGTCGCTTTTTCCCCCGTAATGTATCAGTTGGGTTCTCTTATTGGAATTCATAAACACGTCCTAAACTGAGCTTGTAGTAAAGCCTGGGATTAGACGAGGCTGACTACAGGCATATTGCTGTTAATGTGATCATTCCCCAATGCTCACATAATGTTGATGCTTTTAAAGCACTTTTGAAAGATTTTATTTCACCTCATACTTCTTTGGCTGTTGATAAGTAATCATCCTCTCGCTTCACTGATGCATCAGTCTTTGCATAATTATTACGAGGATTATTATTAAAAGAGGATTATTATTAAAATTATTATTGCACATTGTTATATTATAATTATTTAGATTAGCGGGCAATAATTATCACAAAGCAAAGGTAGGAGTGAAGTAGTGTTACCTAAAACCTCAGTGCAATCATGCCATCCTGCCCCTGCAAACTAAAGATACACCTTGTACAAATGCAAAAGCTCTGTTTTATCTGCAGTGTAGGAAATTCGAGTGACAGCTCTGTCCCTGTTGAAAGAAGTTGGCAGTAATTCATTAGTGGCAAATGCAATATTTGCCTGTTGGAGAAATTTCTCTGATTCTAGTTTGCATCATTTTTCTTTTTTTTTTTTAAGTATCCATTTTCTTTGTTATTTTTTTCTTTCTTTCTGGTGCTCTTTTCATCTGTCCTCCCATTTCCCGTTGGTTCTCACAGCACCGTACCCTGATCATTCTTTACTAGCAGTGCCAAGATCACCCTGGCTGCACGTCTGCCATTTCCCTTAGGAAATGCATTGTTTTTTTCCTGCGAGAAAAGGAAGTAAGCAGAAACAATTAGATTTCCACTATATTTCTAAAATAATCAAAATTCTCTGCTTCAGTGCACGTGCAGACAGTGCATTAGAGATCTCATGATAAGCACTGTCAGCTCTCTGATATTTTTTGTTTTATTTTTTTTCCATTACTCCCCATCTTGATCATTTCTTTAAGTGGAGAAACTTCTGCCAAAGAAGTTCCACAAGATCTTTCTATTTCTCCATTTTGCGTGATGGGGAAGATTTGCTACATAAACACCATTTTATCCCAAAACTGTGCTAATCCACATATTATTAATTTTAGTGTTTCCTCAATCCTACTTAGGATGACTTTGGTAAAGATCCTCTGGCTGGTATTCAGCATACTTATCCTGCTAATATTTTCATGATTATCCCATTCTCTGTCTTTTGGATGAGAATTAGGATTTATTCTTCCACTACTCTGGAACCTTCTCACCCTTTCAGATATCCCAGGAGGATCTTTCGTAATTCAGTCACTGTTACTGCACAGCTCTAGCTGTGAAAGCTCGAGAAAAGCTGCTTAGCAAATAAGTGAGATCACTTAAAAAAGAAAAATAAAATGCTAGATTCACTGGGCTTTTATGTTTGACATATCAGAACCACATGTCGTTTTACTGGGGTCTCCAGTTCTTTGCTTGCTCCTAGTTGTCTGTGTCAGCAAAAATGTGTTGTCAGCCTCCAAGTGACAGGAGTTATAGATCTTGCCCTTTGCCTTCTATCAATATATTTGCAAAATCTTTCAGCATGCTCCTTTTTTTATTTCCCGAGATGCTTTTAATGCTTATCCCGTTTAATATCCTGTTTCTGAGCATTCAGAAAACAAATGTTTTATATCAGAAAGTCTATAACTAAGGACAGTAAGTGAAATTTTGCCATCTTTCCACAAATCCTCGCACCAGGACAATACCTGAGAGTCAATAGTGTGGACGAGAGTGGGAGAGCTGCAGGACTTGCTCCATGATGCTCCAAAGCCACTGGCAGGTGCCCCAACAACCTATTGCGTTTTGGCACTCTCTCTGCAGTTGAAAACTGCAACCGTAATGCTGTCAGTAGAACTAATATCTTCCAATGCAGATGCAGAAGTAAAGGAATCCCAAGAATATCCATGGAAACACATAAAAAAATTAAGGTCCATTTGAAAATTGAATGCTCGCCAGCGTGCCTCAGTTGGTGGAGAGCCCATCTAAAAAGCAGAAATGAAAAAGCACTAAAAGGGCATCGTTAGTTCATGTTGCTGGTTCATCACTAAAATTACTAAACACATTTGTCATTGGGATACATTTATTTTAAAAAAATGGACAAATGCTTTTTGCCGTGACGCTGTTAGACCATTTACAAAAGTCAAAATGGTTGTACATTCTGCTAATGTGTTACTGGAATAAAATAATGCTGCACATTTAGTCCTGGATTGTGTGGAGAGCAGCCAATACTTGTAGCATTGATTGCAAGGTCTCTGCCTAAGTAGTTCTCTTCCTGATTTATGATCAATGCATTATCATTCACCGAGTGACGGAGTAAGCACTAGATTTGTTAATTGGACAGTAAACCACACTTTCATTCTCATGTTACGGCATTTTTCATTAAAAAGAGACATATCTAACATTTAATGAAATGGTGAAATAAATTTATGTAGAAGTGTTGAGTGTAGAACTTGTCCTACTGTTGCAGAAGGGACTAGTGTGTAGTATATTTATTAATTAGTCTGGCAAAATGTAATTAAAGGGCTGTAAACTCTGTGAGGAAGTTAACCAGCCTTGTCATAAATACCAATTTATGGGTACAGTAGGTCAGTTAGTATTAAGTAAAAAGCTAACCTGTACAGACACTCATTTTTTAGCATGGACACAATATAAATAAATTATCATCATGCAAAATACAGCTGACCGTGCAGATTCAGAGGCGGCAGATTGCAATGTTTTCACAAGTTCACATAGTTTTTTATCTCCTAGCAACTGTATGTCATTTACATATTTTAGCACATGGAGCATTTTACAGAACTGGTCTTCTCGCTGCTGTCGGAGAGCAGCACTTCCCATCGCAGCACAGCGCCTGGAGGACTCTCCTTTCTAGAACTGCGCTCAGTGTCTTCATGGGAGCTCAGGAAGCCCCATGGAAGTTGTGGTGGAGGAATCATAGAATCATAGAATGCTTAGGGTTGGAAGGGACCTCTAGAGATCATCTAGTCCAACCCCCCTGCATACGCAGGGACACCTAGAGCACGTGGCACAGGACTGCATCCAAGCGGGTTTTGAAGATCTCCAGAGAAGGAGACTCCACAACCTCTCTGGGCAGCCTGTTCCAGTGCTCTGGCACCCTCACTGTTAAGAAATTTTTCCTTAAGTTCCTATGGAATTTTTGATGTTTCAGTTTCCGGCCATTTCCTCTAGTCCTATCAGTGGCCACCACTGAAAAGAGACCATCCCCGTCCTCTGCACTCCCTCCCTTGAGGTATTTATATACACTGATTAGATCCCCTCTCAGCCTTCTCTTCTCCAGGCTGAACAGGCCCAGCTCCCTCAGCCTCTCCTCACAGGGCAGATGTTCCAGGCCCCTGATCATCCTTGTGGCCCTGCGCTGGACTCTCTCCAGCAGCTCCACATCCCAGGAAGCTGATGTTGAAGATCGTCCGTGTCATTCTGTGGTGCTTAGGAGAGCACTCGGGTACGAGCTCACGTTGGACCGCGCTGGGGTGGCTCCTGGCACCATCCATCCGAGATGCTTCAGCATCCAGAGGGGCAGAGCCTGTGGGGTTTCCTCATTAGTTATCAGTCCTGCCCGTGGATTATCCTTTTGCAAGGCTTCGGTTAACGCATCCGTCTCCCAGGAATAGCAAGGAGAGGCTTGAACTTGAATCTGGGGCCCTGTTCTGTGACAAGCTGTAGTGCTCCTGCGCCGGTGTGGAGAATTAGCCATCAGTTAGGGTTTTTTACTGTAGATTTTTATTTCTGTAAGAAAACTTTCATTGTGGTACCACTAATGACAGCAGATGGTGAGATTTTTAGAAGACTATGGAAAACCTGATTTTTTTCCATGCTGATGCTAAGAAGATGCTGGACCTAGATGCAGACTTGATCCAAAATAGGTTAAGAGAACTAAGAACTTGGGGCTACTTCAACCTTCTAATCTCTCCCCTCAGGTAGCCAAGAAGCAGAAAGGCTCCTTACCTGACTTGTCCCTTTGTCACAATAAGAGCAGAATAGAGCCCTCTCACTGCAGCATGTGAAAAATCATTTGAGATCATTTGAGCCTCATCCCCTGAGCCTGTGAAATCACAAAGCTAATATCAAGCTGGCGTCACCTTCGGGAGGCAGGAAATCTGCAGGTCATGGAGCAAAACGCATGCACATAAACTCCTCCAAACCATGGGAGCTCCAGCATGTGGGGGACCCAGCTGTTACAGGGTCAGCCCCATCAATTTTCCATCAGTGCCCCTTTCTTTATCCCAGCAATACTGAGGAATCAATGTTAACACCCAGTCAGAGCAGTTATTTTGTAAAACTCCTGAGATGACAGAGACCTCATGCAAGCTGTACAAAATTACCAATTATGGAACTACGCAATGTTTTCCAGGATGCCATAAAGTGTTGTTATTTACTCTAGAAAGAGAATGTCTAAACAGATCGGTTTCTCATCAGATGCCATTGCTCAGGGATCTGAAAAATATGGAAATGTCGGATTTTAAATCATCCATATGCCTGAAACAGCATAGGAAATTAGTTTCTTGAGTTAGTTTTATGTTTTTCTAGCTTACAGCTAAATCATGTATTATGGTGAATCATTAACCACTGACTTTTATAGCTAATCCTTATATAGCCCATTTTTAGCATAGATGATATTTCCGAAACACACATTTTTATAGACTACAAATATGCATCATACAATGCAATTATCGGTTTCCAACTTGTCTCCAAGTTTAGTCTTTCTCTGGAGAAAACCCAGCGGGCGGGCGACCTTTATTTCTCGCGTGCTTTGTGCTGTGCTTAGGTTCCCTCCGGCGCCTCCCCTCCATGGGCAGTGATTTCGTTTCCCCATCGCTGGGGAGCGACGGCCGCTCAGTTCCCGGTGCGCAGAGAACCCTGGCCCATTTGCACAGCCTGAAATGGGGAATCTGCAGCCACGTGTCACCGTGTCACCAGGGAGGGGACAGGCCGCCTCGCACCGATCCCTGTCACGATAAGGTGGTGGCCACAGTTCTGTCTTCTCTCCATGTTTCTCCTTTAGAATAGAGTGTGAGTTCTCCGCTAATTATTTATTTAGGTATAAAAATGTGGATAATGGAATGTTTTTCTTGCCGGAGAGACAGCGTGGTGTCACTTATTTTATTAAGAATTAAGGTGCTTTGGGAAGAGAGGTGCATACACCAAGTCCTGGTCCTGCAGCCTGGCGCAGCAGCAGGATTTCATACTGTGGAAACAGGAAATTCCTGAGGCAAACAGAATTTCATATTCAGCGAGTGGAACCAGACACCGCTGCTGGTACCTCTCCAAACACTGGCATCGTGGGGGGATTTTAAGGAATTGATGCTGGACTGCCACATGTCAGACAGATACCCAAACCCTGCCCACGTTTCTCCATAAACCAACAGCGGAAGGAGCAACAGGAGCGTGCTGAGCGATCCAGCTGCCCTCGTGGATCCCTGTCCTCTCAATGCCTTCCCTTGGCATTGCTCACCGCTCAGTTTACTCTCTTCATTATATTCAGGAATGCTTCACAGCATTTCATTTTATTTTTTAACTAGAAGGCCCCACGGCAGTTCAGACAGGCATACATTAATATTGAATGATTTGATTAAGATTGACAAATTGAGATATTTAGCGTAAACTCGAGCCGTCTGAAATGAAATTATTTCCTTCAAATTTTCAAGGAAAAGATGGGAAAAAAATCAAGCATGAAAGCTTAGACTGTGGATGGGACCCAGGAAACATGAGACACGTGAGATGTCCGGGGTTAGTGTCACTTGTGGTAGTGACGAGACACTGTGATGCTGCTGAGGGCTTTCTGGGCCAGGTAATGGAAAGGTAAGAACTGCGCCCAGAAAAGTGAGCGGAAAAATGGCCTCCTGGGGAAGTTCAAGGTTTAATCTTGGATGATGGATGTAAGGCTAAGAAAATGAAGAGTTGTGTGCTCAGTTTAGAGATCAGCTCTGTGCGAAGTGCCCGTTTGGCCCCACAGAGGTGAGGGAGGCGGTTCGTGGCCTCGTGCAGCGGCACGAACAGGGTGGTAACGCGGTGCGGGAGGCTCCTCGTGCAGGACAGGAGCAGGGTGGTAACGCTACGAGGAGGCTCCGCGCAGTGATGCTTTCTCTGCGTGAAAGAACGTGACACATTTTGGAATTTTTCACAGCTCTCCTTTTTGTTCTTTGTGGCTAGGAAAACAATTAGACTTATAAAGCTCTGGGATTAGACACTAGGATGGGTGAGGACACATCAAAGGGCTCTTCTCACAGGGAGGGTACAGCTCTGTGGGCAGGCGTTTAAATAAACAGAAGGTTTATTCATAGGAGTTGGGTGCCTTTCCGCCAAACTGAAGGAATCCCTGTAATGGAAACCCTCCATCCCCGCTGCGCTGGCAGGCGCCGCGCGCGTGCGCGGGCCGTCCCCGCGGGCCGCACAACCGCTCTGTGTGCGCCGCCCTCAGAGCCTGCCCAGGGAACTGAGGCCTCATTCTGTGCGGCTCTCAATTCAAATCCAGGTCACAGAGATGTTAAATAGCAAATGACACATTTACTGTGCCACCCGGCTGCCTTCTATAATGCAGCAGGAATGCTTTCTGAGCAGGGACAGTATGCCAATATTAACTTGCATACAGGTTGTGCTGTTCTGGAAGCTAATGCACAGAGGAAAAAAAGGGAAAAGAAAGCGGATGCTGCTCACATTTAAATAGCTACTTAGTCCCTTTGCTACCTTTCCTCCCTGAAGTACAACTGTCTCTTTCCTGACTTCCTTTGGGTTGCATTTGTGTTTGTAATCCCAAAGATTTGCAGTTTCCAGGTAACCAGAAATCAAGAAGATGCTACCAAAACGCCATCCCAGCGCTTGTGCTTAGCTAACGCTTGGATATCCCTGCTCGTTTATATGGGCTGTAACGTTCTCCTTTGGCAACGTCACCCACTCGGCCTCTCGGGAGGGCGGGCGCCTTGTCACGGGCTGCTGCATCCCTGCAGCTTTGTGAGCAACTGCTGGAGTTGGGCACCTGCGTCGGGCACAAGGCGGCCTTTATCGGGATGCGTCCCGGCGCTCCGAGCCGGCCTCGCTCCAGCTGGAAAAGCGGGGGATATCGGGGCATCGCTACGCAGGTGTCCTTTGGGTAACGTTGTGCATGCCCAAACAGCTGCTAGAGGGGCTGTTCACCAATAGATGGAGACAAAAAACATTGTTCTTCATCATCCTCTCGGGCCATCCCTGCTGAGCAGGTCAATTTACCTGCACTTCCCTCTCTGGCTGAGATCTTAGATCGTGTTTTATCCCGTGCCTGAGGCTGCTCCCATTGGCTGCAGTGGCATTTTTTAGATGAAGAGTTGAAAGCACCCATATACATGTATGTATTTGTGAGATTTTCATGAACTGTTTAATTTAACAGGAATGAAAGTAGAGAATACAGTAGATGCTAACCCAGCAGTATCACGGATACACGCGCATGAGGAGCGTAACTTGACAAACGGGTCTCGAAAAGACGGAGGCGAAGTCCGAGCTGTCCCCTCTGCTCCCTGGACACTCTCACTGCACTTGGTAATCAGACCAGGCTTCATTTCTTTTCTCTTTGCTCATTTACCAGTGTTTCAGATCACAAGCAAATTGCCCCTTGGATTCATGTATCACAACTTGTCCTGTTCTGTGTTTCTCCCTGCCTTCCAGTATTTGCTTATCCCAATATCTCTAAGTTAATTTTTATTTTCAAACACTTGCTCCATGGGTTAATCTCTTTGATCTTTCCTATGTATTCTAATTGCCACCTTTTTAAAACACACATTTACTCCCAAATCCATGGTGAGCTCTGACACCGTTGTTTTATAAATGCTTATAATCTAATGAAGATAAATGTGTGTTAGGAAAAAAAAAAAACAGTGGCAGTGTTCTGCCATCTGTTATGTTTTGATATGCTGTATTGAATCAGAACATATTTCAGATCCATTAATCTAATCAAAAATTCAGTTTAGCTCCAATTTCCTTAAACCACAAACTACTGTGTTTAATCTATAAATCGCTTCTTATATATTCGATTTATGCCCGTTGTATATAATCAACCCATACCGACAAATACCCAAACCTCATACTCGTAACTACATACTATTGACTAAAAAGAAATCTTATGGAGGTGGTTGGTTTCACAAATATATAAATAACATTCCAAAAATGCAGTGAAATTTCACATCTCTCTCCTAGTACAAATCTGAACTTATTTCATATTTTCCTAGGAAGGGGAGGTGAGAATTCTGTAGGAGTGTTTAAGTATCGCAGCACTATCAAATTAATGAGAGCTGTAATCACTGCTCAGCACCAAGCAGCCCTGCACATACATACAGCTGATTTCTGCCCTCAAGGAGGTGTGTGAGAAGTTTGCATTTAACATATAATTTCTAACCTGGGATTACAGGAGTCTGACATTCGGAGCTTTTCTCTGTTATATTCTTCTCTTTTGAAAGAAATACACCATGCTCTTGAAATACTATTTGTTTTTTTCATGTTTGGTTTTTGGATTAAAATCTTAAAACTCAGAGTTTGAGTTTAAACAGTTTGGAAAATAAACAAGGTCCCTTAAATAAATTAAAGTTAAATCAGAAATAATATGTGAAAAAGTGTTTTGTAGCTTGGATCCCTTGAGTCAATTTTGACAGACTATTTGTAATTGTTGTGAATTGTTTATCAGTCCTGCTCCTCTTTTATAGCTACCCTTGATTTTATTTTATTTTATCATTTTTTTTAGGATTGGCTTCTTGCCTTTCTTTTCAACGCTTTGGTCCCTAGGGGAAAAATTGCCTCTTACTGCGGATCTTTGCATAATTAAACAAACACATCAATTTTCAATACAGATACCCAGTTTAAAAGGTTATGTACAAATAGGCAACAAAATGCCTTGTCTTTAAAGCAGGCGAATTTCATTAAACACGATCATCCTTTTAATTACCCAGTTACTCTTGGTCTTCTCAGGCTTTGGTGCTGCAGGACTAACATGGTCTTCTGCTGGCAATGTTTGTGGGAGGATGGAGCAGTTCCCGGGGTCATTTTGACGCTCCATACGGTGTCGTATTTTCCTCTTTTCTTGTTTACAAGTAGTTTGAACGTGTTTTCTCCTCTTTTCTTGGCTAGATGACATGTCCTTGATGCCATTTCATTTTCTGGCACACATACATAAGTCTTTTCTTCACCTGGGAAAGTCGTTTGTGTAAAATATTCATAGAATCAAACATTTAAAAAGATGTCAAAGGACAAATAGCTTTTAGTCATGGTCCCAACCTTTCTACTCACCTATAAAGGTGAGATTCTGCTCTAAGTTAAAGCAGAACTGGGACTCAGAAATAATATCATTAGCTTCAAAATGTGTTTGAGTAACCATGATAAATTTAGTCCTCAGTTTATTAGAGCTTTATCAAAAATACCTTTTCCTGCAGGTGAACTTGAGAGCCTGGCCTGGAGGAGTGCAAAGTTTTGGCTAGTTTTGCAGGGCACTTTGCACCCCATGTTCTGCTTTTATCCTGGACTATATTTGGCCAGCAACAAGCCCCGATCAACTGGAGTTTAGATTGAGACAACAAAATCAATTTTGTTGATACCTTTTGTTGTGAGACAGGGTACATTTGAACTCTTTCTAAGGAAAGGCTAACGTTTCACCTTGATTAGAGAAAAAATAACTGGAATTACGGAATTACACCAGAAGTGACATTGTGATCTGCTATGTCAAACCTTCCCATCTTCTTACAGCACCATGAAGGTCAGCAACAAAACAAGTGTATGCTGCATAGGATCGAAAAAGAAACTGGTAGCGTGAATAAAAGCCAGGAATGTCACATTTAATTCTGGGTGTCCCTGCTGCTGTGGCTGTAAGCCAGACCATAACATTTCACTTGTTTTTAAAATACTTGTATGTAGGACTTTTCTGAAGGAGCCCAGCTGAACTCCCTGGAGAACAGGGTCACAGCTAGAAATGTTGTTATTGTCAGAGAAGTTATTTGCAGGGTTTTTCTTTTTAATGACTGACATAATCTACTCGGAAAGGATTCATGTTCAAGTTTTATGCAGTCAGCACCTGTGTGGCAAAGGGGGTAACGAGGGTGCTGGAAAGATAGGGCAGAGCCACACGTTGGCATCGCCCCATTAGTCCTGCAGCTTGTTTGCTAATTCTGCAAATACGTCATGCGATTAGAGAGCAGGAGGAGTGCCCGGCACCGGGGCTGAAAAATCCTCTGTGCGAATATTGTTTCTTTATTAGCCCTATAAATAGCAGAGGAGTTAACTGGTAAACACCCTGCGGGCTGAAACATTTGTGCATGCGCTGTGGCATTTCTGAAGCGCCCAGTTGCTCTTAGGACTTTTACTAACAGATTTTTTAACACAGTATTAGAGACACTTTATAAAGAATGACAAAAGGCTGTTAATTGTCAAATAAATAATTCACTTGGATTATTTGTGTTCACCTCTAACGATAAATATGGTTCTGTGCACTCTGAAGAGGCCGTCGTTGGGAGGGAAAGCAGTTCATTGCTCATATTCCTCTGTCTAATCTTCTAAACCGTTTTAGAAAGTGGCATCTTCACCTATAGAACATTGGAGAGAGCATCGCTGGGGTTAATGGGAGCCTTTCAGCCGAGCAGTGATCTGTGTTGTGGCTGCCAATATGCGAGTAAGTTTACACGTGCTGCTGTTCCTACAAGTTGGGATCAGAAACAGCAAGGCAGAAAGCCTGAAACTGGTCAAATACAGTGATTGCTCGGCAAGAACACGCAGCGAAGCGCTAGCGAATGCCGGTTTGCCAAGAAACCCTTCAAGCTTTGTTATTGTGGCCTCCTGGTGTTACGACCCCATACATGACCTCCACAGAATTACAGATTTGTGTCATGTGAATGTTGCTTCAGTGACCTGCATGAATGTAGTGCCCAGCTTGAAAGAGCTCCCGTGATTTTCCCTGGCACAGTCATGGCTTTGCGTCTCCTGCAATCTCTTTTTACAGGATGCCTCCATTCCACACAGACCTGCATGATTTAGATAAACTAAAACATGTATCTATATAGACCTGGTTATTTCAGTTTTTGTGACATTCCACTTTACTGCATCTTGGTGGAGGCGCATAAATTTGTTACTCAGAGCAACGAGCTCCTGTGTCCATGGCTTTAATCTTTTTTTTTATTATTATCGATTTAAAACTCAGAAAAATTGGTTCATTAGGTTTACAAAATCTTTTCACCAGTCTAGGTAGATTAATTTAAAATCACGCTAAGTCAAATAACAACTCAGGGCAGATAAGCCCTTTTTCGTTCCCTATCTTTCTCTTTCACGTGTCTCTTGTTCTTATAATCGCTTATGCCTATGTATATTATGTGACACATTTTGGTGTAATTCAATAACCAGAACTTTTGAGCCCTTTCCCTGGCAGCTGTGGGAGATGGCCAGGTTTTGAAAGAAGATTATTTGCAGCTCTCATGAAAATTGTGCTTAACACAGTACTTAAATATCATGGAAATTAACCACGTGCCTAATGTGCTGGGCGCTTAGGAAACTGCTCAGGTTTTGAACCCCAAACTGCAATGGACTAGGAAAACGTACATACAAGGTTCTTATTGCTAGGGATCTTTGTACAAACAATGAATCAAGTCAATGCATGTGTGATAGGCAAATGGTTGTGACTGAGCTCAGCATGCATCAGTATGTGCAAGCAGCCACCACATCTAATGTATAGTAGCTGGGGGAGATCTGGTCAATAAATAATAAGTAATCTAAATAGTAATAATAAAGTAGCTAACGAATTTGGTGGGCTCTGCAGTCCTCTTCCATCTCCGTGCCTGGGGGGACCCTGGCACCTGGCTCCGAGCTGGGCACCTGCAGCCTCGCACCGACGTGTCAGGGACTAAATCCTGCCTCTAGCTGAGGTGGCCTCAAACAGTCACACAATTTACCAGTCTGCAAACTGCAACTGTAGCTTAATAACATTGAATTAGTAGCAGATCCCATATAAATACATTCGTAATATCCAATGAAAACGACTGCTATATAACCAGTAGAAATAAGCAAAGCAATTAAATGAAATTCAGTATAGACATTAGCCACTGAACTACATAGCTAAAAAGAATGAAGAGTGTGGTCGGTCTAAGAGTTGTCTCTCTTCCTCCCATGCCTTCTAATTATGTCTTGAGGGAAATGCCACAGCTCAGCACTTAATGATCTGCCACCAGACACATTCAGGAGGAAATTTTCAGGACCCCAAAGTGTCGACAGTATCATTTCCACAGGAGAAGTAGTCACTGGATAGTGTGGCAATAGTGTGCTGAGAGCAGCATTGATCTATACATTTACATATCATGTAAAGATGATAGTTTTATTTTTTTCCCCCAAGAAAACCCACAGCAAGGGCATGATGTCACAGTATGTTTAGAAAATAGAGCATAAATCTTGGACAATGTCAATCTGTCACTGCCCTGTAGCAGCTTTTTATTGTGGGAGCGAGTGCAGCTGGTCGGTGCAGCGAGTGTGCGAGGGGCTTCCATATGGGCTGGCTTAGGCAAACACGGCCCCTTTGCCATGCTAAACTATGGGATGCTGCAAAAGGGGAGGGCATCTGCAATATAGGAAACAGCGAAATGAGGTTTTATGGCAGAATTAACAGATGCACAGAGTAAAGCAATGGAAAAAAATAGCAAAATGCTTTTCCTGTTGCCAGTTCATAAATCAAAGTGAAATATCCTTCGCAGCTATAGCTGCTAGGGATATGCAGATTTTACTGTTTAATTAATTAATACTTCCAAGCTGAAAACTAAAAACCTGGATCAAGACTAATCTATGTAGTTCTCAACATGAATAACTTTCAATTTAAATACAAATGTAATTTCCCAAATAGAATAGTCCAAGTCCAGATTATGGGTGTCAGGTATTTCTTAGACACTTCCAGTGTCTTAAGTGCTCATATAACTGCTCATCTCTCTGAGCAGGTTTCATGTCTAAAGAGAATTTGAGGTGCAGGAAGAAGTAAAGTGGCCGTGGCTGTGAGTGAACTTATATGACTACTAGAAACACTCAGTAAGGGCTGAAGAAGTCTGAGTTAGATGCACTCCTAATGAATGAGATGGAGATTTTAAAGAAGATATTGTCAGATTACAAGTGGCCTGGCGACATCATCTACTATTTTATCATTTTTTATTAGATTACAAGTGACTGTTTATTACTTTGATTTTGTCTTAGCACAGGTAATGAAAGTAGCTAAATGGCAATCATTTCCATTTACAACGAAAATCAAAGTACTCTCTGCTATTACTTATTACTTATTTTTGTAGTAGTAGCTCCTCCTGACCTCATTCATGGAACTGAACCCCACAGAGTGAGCACTGGGGGTTCTGCAAAGTAGGAGGTGGCCAGAAAATTTGTGTTAATATCAAGTTCCATTAGCTGCAATGTTTGGAAGAGGACCACACTGGCTGGAAACCTTCTCTTCAGACTCCTATGTTGGTATTAAAAATTGCAATGAGGAGGTAATAGTAAATAGAAAACACATAATGTATCCTATGAATCATTTCTTTTGTAATTATTTTGAGCCTTTTAACATTATTTCTTTTCCCAGGACTGTAATGCAATTCCTCAGAAAATATTGATTATAGAACTGCAGCATCAACTTGGGTTTTCCAGTACCAGATTATAGAGATCACAATTTGAATTACTTAAACACAGATTATATATATAAAAAAAGCAATAGTAATTAAACTTTATTTTCTTTACATTTCCTTACCCTTCCCAAAATTCTGTAAATCATGTGTAGCACCATGTGATTTCAACAGTGTAATTAGAGGAAGAAAATAGCATAAATAACAAAGCCCACAGCTGATTCTAATCCAGTCTATTATTTTTATTATGATGATTAGTCTGGATGTCAAGATTTATTCCTCACTCTGCATATTGCAGTACTTTCATACAGAACTTCTCCCACAGGAAGCTATACTTTAAAGTCTTGTCAGATCCACAGCATTTTGCAACGCTGATGGTTTTTTTTCTTGCAAATCTTGCATTATCACAGATGTCAGTGGGGAGAGGGTGCTGACCAGAGAGCCGGTTGAATAGCAGTTTATAATTTTCCATTTTCATTTAAATGGTAAAGTCATACACAAGATTTTAGGGAATCCCCAGAGTAGCCCAATTTGACTTCTAGGAAAACATGAGCTGCAGGATGTCATCAGCTCGCTCTGCATCCCGCTCCCTTATTTGCAGTGCAGGGCCAGTAATTAATATTATAGAAACCTCCTTGATGGTAATAAGATATGGATCAGGCCTCTGCTCCAATACATCAGCTTAATTGATTAAACAGGTAAAATGATTGATACCAAGATATTAGACCATGGTCCTGCAGTTTGGACTGATAGTCATTAGCGGCACATAAAGGCCCTCACATGTCACTTATATTACTGCCAAGCCAAGTAATAGCTATCAGGCATTTGAACTGTACGGCTATATTCTATATTTTTAAAAATTTTCCCCCAGAGAGCTATTATCAGAGTTGCCAGCAGTAGAGAGTGTGAAATATTAAAGCTATCCTTCGTTTGGAAAACGGGGACTCTAGAAAGGCGATAGTAACGCAGAGTATCAAGCAACGTTCGCATTGAAGAGGGGGAGCTTGAACTGGAAGAGTTGCCGCAGGTGAGGCAGGAGAAGCGTGAAGGAGAATTCTGTTGATTTGCCTGAGGTGATTCGAATTGAATTAAATTCAGAACTGCTCTACTTGGTGGATTTGTTCATTAGAACCGCTGGAATGAGCCCCAAAGCGAGCGGCGCGCGGCGCCTGTTGCCTTCCTGCGCGGCCGGGATGCGGAAGCAGGAACGAGGCTCGTGCGTCCCACAGCGCCGGGAATGAGTGTCCGCTCGTCGGATCCCCGCCAGCGGGGCCCTCCCTCGCCTCTCCCCTTGAACGGAAACCCCCAAGGGAGGTGTGTGAAGGGAGGGCTGCGAGCTTGGCTCTAGGAGAGGGGGTCTCCTCATCTCCTGGTTTGGTTTAACCGGTTACTCTCCACTGAAACTAGGTACATATAGATATAAGGGGATATATATTTATGTTTGTGGAGGCAAATACATGGATATCTACACATACATAGATATCTATATCTTGTGTATATATATATATACACACATATATGTATATTTGCCTCCACATACATAGATATCTACATCTCTATACCTCTGTCTATACGTAGATATCTCAAGGTTGATGAGGAAAGAAGTTGATATAATCTCATGCAAACAGCAATTTAAAATAAATACTTTTACATTAGTGTTTAGCTTGGAATTCTAAAAGCTGCAGGGCCTTTTTTTGAAGATGTTGCTAGTAGTTTAGAGAGCTTGCTGAATACACCGGCGTGTTCCCCTCCGCTGAAGTCCTCGGAGGCTCCTTGTAGCCGCGGGCTGCCAGGACATCCCGGAGCGCGGGAGGAGCCGCTGCCAGGGCTGCCGGCCGCGCTGCCGCCGTCCAGCCGGGCCGCGCTCCCCGCGGGGCCCACGCGGCGCCGCCGTGCGGGACGGGAGGCGGATTGGGCTGCTCGCGAAAGGAAGGCCGGGCCACGGCGCGTTTCAGACACTCACCCGCGTTTCCTTTGCTCTCCCCCGCCTCCCCCAGGTGCCCGGTTCGGCCTGTAAAACGTGATTCCGTGTCACGGGGGAGCGCGGCTCCGCAGCGCAGCGCTTTACATCTTGCCTCGTCTCATTAGCGGGTGTTTATGGGACCCACCGGCTGAAGCGCTCCCTGACTCATTAGGTAGCGTGTCACGGCGCAGGTTATACCACAGAAAAGCATTTTCCCGGCCTTCAAACGCTCACACAGCCTTCAAGAGAAGTTGGGTCAGAAAGGCTTCCTCGCATGAACCAGCCGGGTGCAACAGAACGGGCAAAGGGGCTTTTAAAAATCAACCCTTGCTGCAACCCTGCGTATTTCCAAGTCATGCTGTCCGCGGTGGCAGGCAAACCCAGCCCCAACGAGGTATAAAGTGCCGTGTATTTGAGTTGCTGGCTCTGGGAGGTCTAGCCGGAGGGTGGCATTTTCAGGAAGCAGCAGATCAGAGCAACGTGTCAGGCTGGAGCTCGCTCGCTGCTCGCACCAGAAGGAGCAGGAATCACGTTCCAGGCTCATCCCCGGCACCGCTTCCTCTCTTTCCCAAACACTGCAAGCAGTGCAGGCTCATGCATGATCTAACTCACACAAATATAAATGCTCTTTCTCCTCAACTAAATGTATTAACCAGTGCATCATTTAGTAAAGCTGTCAGCAGCAGCTGTGGGAGACTGGCAAATAAAATACTGATGAAAGAAGAAGTGGTTTGCCCAGATTACTGGCAAGTCATTCTGCATAATATGGACAAGTTCTCTGTGTGCATCATTTAATGGGAAATAATCCACCAACTTACTTCGCATCATTTTGTTTTTAATATTTTTTTCTTTCCCATCATGATGTGCAGTTTTCTTTGGAATACATTAACAAATGGAAAAAAAAAAACAAATAAAAGTGTGAATTGACAGTGTGATGTAAATGACAGAGCAGGAAATGGCATCTTAAATTTGTTTACAATATGCTGAAAGTCAAAGCATAGGAAACTGCCTTATTAATAAGCAGTTGATAGTCATGTTAATTAGGAAATCACAGAAGAAATGTGTCGCTTGTGTGATAATTGCCTTATTAACACTGCATAGACTGTATCCATTTTGCAAGGATTAATCCACAAGTCAGGTTCACGTGTTCTGCTCTTGCAAAGAGAGGAGGGATTTGCTTATTTATAGGTAGAGCTCTGGTACTGTAATTGGGAGGAGATAACAGGGAAGGTCTTTAAAAATCTCTTGCCAGAATGGAGATGTGATGAAGATCAATATCATAGAATCACAGCATCACAGAATGCTGCAGGTTGGCAGGGACCTCCAGAGCTCATCTAGTCCAACCCCCCTGCATACGCAGGGTCACCTAGAGCACGTGGCACAGGACTGCGTCCAAGCAGGTTTGGAAGATCTCCAGAGAAGGAGACTCCACAACCTCTCTGGGCAGCCTGTTCCAGTGCTCTGTCACCCTCACTGTTATGAATTTTTTCCTTAAGTTCCTGTGGAACTTTTGGTGTTTCATTTTCTGGCCGTTTCCTCTAGTTCTGTCAGTGGCCACCACTGAAAAGAGGCCAGCACCATCCTCCTCACTGCCTCCCTTGAGGTACTTATAGACACTGATCAGGTCCCCTCTCAGCCTTCTCTTCTCCAGCTGAACAGGCCCAGCTCCCTCAGCCTCTCCTCACAGGGCAGATGTTCCAGGCCCCTGATCATCCTCGTAGCCCTGCGCTGGACTCTCTCCAGCAGCTCCACGTCCCTCTTGTCCTGTGGAGCCCAGAACTGGACACAATACTCCAGATGCGGCCTCACCAGGGCTGAGTAGAGGGGCAGGATCACCTCCCTCGACCTGCTGGAGACGCTCTTCTTAATGCACCCCAGGATCCCATTGGCCTTCTTGGCCAATATCAGATCTTAGATATCTCAGGTATCAGATCTTATCTGAATAAACACTGTTGACTTTTACAGCTACAACACGGCAACCTGTGCTTATAGAACTATACAAACTGGAAATCTCCAGCCTCGCCTATAAGCGATACCTACACAAAGCATTGTATGATTTTGTCACCAAGCTTTTATGCATGAGTCACGAGGCATTTTGTGATTTTGATGGGAAACAAAAACGGGGCTCACATGGATTGTGTGACATGGGGGCTTGCGTTTGAAAGATAAAGGAAAGAGATCAGTGTTGTATTTCATTTCAGAAGGCTGAAGTGCAGACTTTAACCAAACCGGTGTTTTTCTTTCATGCCATCAATGTGGCCAAATACAGCTCGCAGAACAACAAACTTCCAGCAGCACTTAGTGTACCTGCAGCTTTCCCTCCATTGGTGTAAATCTGAGCTGATCAGCTGGCATCAGATGATTTATAAGCGGACGAAACCACCACACTTAGGCCACGTCCTCCCATTTCCAGTGATTAGTTTAAGATGACTCCCACAGGTGTGATGTGAGTTCCCTGCTAATTGAAAACAGCCAGACACGGTACCTGTGCAACTGCTGTAGAGATGCTGTGCTTGAGAACCAAACTGCACTCGAGAACATCTCCAGGCTCTAATGCTTGTTCCATTTTATTCGTGTTTCTTGATTTATTGCTTCAGTTGTGTAAGTTTCTGAAGGGGAAAAGCTGTGTTCATAGTGGGGACTGGCAGCACATCTTCTCAAGCTGTTCTTTTGTGTTCCTTGGACCAAATTGCTTTCCTTCCTTCTCCCCCTCTCCCCAAAATCCTGCCTTTCTCTCCCAATCGGCCTTTCCCTGTGCCTGCTTGAGTGCAGGCAAGGTCTGCAGTGCTGCCCAGAGGCCGAGGTGATGGTACAATGGAAAGTTACAGCAGCAAAGTGCGGGACATGCCCCACGTGTGCCATCCTGGTGGCTGTAGGAGGACTGGAGCTAACCTGTTCCCAGGAAGCGTTCCGCTGGGAGAAACCCCCCTGAGCCATAGGGAGCCTTATGAGACAGCCCCCCTCTCCCTTTCCTCCACAGCAAATCCTGCTGCTGGGCTTCTGCTTGGAAAGGTTCATAACTTCTCTAAAAATATTAATAAAAATATATATAAATTTGGCCCAGTGTCCAGTATGAAAGCATTACTTCTTACCTAAACCCAAATTTTAATGTTCTTTTACAAGTCCACTTTCTCTCTGATACCTTCACGGGAATCATTTGTCCTTGGCCATGGTCCACCTAGTGAAGCATCCTGGCTGTGATCGCAGACCTGATTAAAACCTCTCCTCTTTTTCACTACATGGTGATGCATCTGGAGCACAGCTCAGCAGACACAGGTGTGTTATGGAAGCCGTGGTCACGTTAAGATGTGCTGCTGAATAGCAGCAGACAATATTTTTTGGTGAACTGGAAAATGAAGAAGAAGAAAGAATTGCCCCAGGGGTCTGATTCACTGCTCCTCTGTGATTCAGTATAATTATTGGAGTTACAGAGATGTAAAAGCGCCGTGGCACCGTGTGGAAACGGGGCTTCGCCTTTCCCTTGGAAACACAGGCTCTGCATTTTCCACTTGCTTTATGGCCTTAACACATTAATGCTGAGCAAGGGGAACGGGCATAGATCTCATTTCCTGTTGTTATCAATAACGGTGGCAGTTCATAACTCCCCAGTGAGTTAGATAATATTTTTACTCATTTTTTATATTTATATAAGTGAACAAGAAAGACCAGCACTGTAGGCAAGAGCATCCGGATGCTCACCAAGCAGAAAATCATGTAGAGATCACAGTAGTAAAAATAGGTGAATATTCCAGCTTTACTTGGGTCCTGTTTGCTTAAATGGCAAAAAAGAACTTCTCCCCGGATATGAGACTGATGGCACTTTCTATAAAATTATGAGGAAAAGCAGTAATTATTCCAGTCATTCCCACATTTATCATATTCCATTTAGTGAACTGAATATCTTGGTTCAAAGTGCCGTTTGTGAAGGCCTGGGTGTCTGACATGTTCATCTGTCCAGAGAAAAAGCAGGAATTCATGCAGTTTTCAAAAGAACAAAGTTTCACAGCAGGCAGTTTAATTATGCTCTTTGCTACCTCCTTAAAATAAACTTGACTTAATCTGACCAACCCACCATTATGACCTGCTCCAGCATCCGGATTCCAGGGATCCGGACTGGTCCTGGTGGGATTTTCTCTCTGTGCAAGCCCAGACTCTCCTGAAGGGAGCACAGAGGATGCTGCATTTTGATCTCATCCTGACCCTGCTGGGATGTGGCTGCAGTTCCCGTCCGGGGAACCGGGAAGCGCCACCAGTTTCTCTGGACCATGCACAGCCTCAAAGCCCGGTTGTTTCCGAGTCGGCTCCCACAGGCCTGTATTTATGGAGAACATTGCTTATACAAGGCACTCTCTCTCTTTTATTTTAATTCTAATATATGAATATTTTGATTCTAATTTAATAACATAACTGACACATTTGCTGTTTCATATCTTATTCCACACTGAAAAAATCTCCAGAGTCATCACGTAGTGTTTGCATAAAGTAATAGTAAAATAAATTATTTTCTGTGTTAAACATCTACAAAGCAGATACTAGCTGATTTTAAAATACATGCGTTTCATGCTCCTGCGTAAAGAATTTATAATCTTCCCAGTTCCATTTGACTGCAGCTCTACAGAATATTTTTTCTTTTGTTCTGATATTTTTTTCCAAGGGTATTTAATCTGGGGATGTGAATTGACTTCTTTCACCGTTTGGGCACTAGTACAAGCCGTGCTGTGCAATATACATTTTCCATGGTATTCTGCTTCCACAAAAGGCTAATGAACACGAGCATTTGGGATTCATCGGAAATGGTCTACTTAATGTAATGCTTCTGCAGCAGATACAGTACTTTCTAAAAGTTACTGCTTTTTCCAGTCCTTGCAGCTATTCCTATCATACGCCCTCGGGAACAGTGACAAGGACATGTAGTACAGTAGCTTTTATAATGCCAAAATGGGACTAATAGATCTTAATTCTCGTCTGTTGTTTGCCAAAACATTCAAGTGAGGGACAAGCTCCAAATTCTGGCTCGTGACATAGTCCTCATTAAGATGCGAATGAGGGATTGGGAGAGCTTTGTTTCTCAGCTTATTTTTTAATAGACATTTCCGAGTAACTTGAGATTAAACGTGCTCTTTCCGAAGCCCACGGTGATTTTGTTATTGAATGTGATGGTTCAGCATTGGCTGCTAATAAAGGAGAAGGGCAGTTGTCCCCAAAACTGGACCTTTAGGGCCAGATTAGTGTAAAAGTGGCAATTAAGAAGAACCAGGCCAAGGCTAATGCTTAATCTTAAGAATGACTTTGCACTAATTGGCAAATGCCCTGGCTGCAGGAAGAGCAGAAGACCGTATTTTACACACATCTACATGTGTACATACACATACTTGCACACAGTTCAGTTTTAGACACGGGGTCTGATTCTTCCAATTTGTATGCAGTTTTGATACAAAAGCTGTATGCTACTACCTCTCTAATATGTATTTTATTTTTTAAAGTATCAATCTCAACAATTCCTCTGTGAAGTTAGAAAAAGTACAGAAATATTAATCATGGCATTAAAATGCACCTGGATCCTTTTATCTGCACTGAAATCCAAAGGTACCTGTGAGATTTCTAAAAATCTTATATACTGAAATTTGAAAGGGAACAGAATTTGCATCTTTTTCATTATAGGCTATTGTTGTAATGATTCAAGCATTTTTCTTCCTCATATTTACCATGCTATCCATCAGGGAGACAAAGGCTGCTGAGAGAGAGGCCAAATTACCAGTTTTCCGTGTGCGAATGTTCACAGTCACCTGTATAAATAGCAGTGGCTGCCACAGAAAACCGTATTGACGCCTTTGCCTTTCCTTCTGGGAGTTAGTTTATTTGGCTTTCATGATCAGTGAGAATTCTCTAAAACTGCTTCCACAGAGCGAGCAGCGCCTGTAAGCACCGGGGCAGGGCCAGCCCGCCAGGCTCACACGAATCTTCCTGGAACCGTGGGCTTCATTTAAAAATATTCTGTGTCTGCAACAGGTTTTATTTCTAGACCTATATTTTGAAAAAAAAAAATACAGGGGCAGGAATCTTGGAGGAGTTATCTGTTATTGTTGGCCAGGACGCTGCTGCAGCAAAAGAGCAATAGATGTCAATAGATTTCCAGTAGATAATTCAATGGGAAGACGCTTCTGAGCGCTGCAGTGTGGGAGCCTCTGAAAGAAAGAGGTTAAGAGACAAGTAAGTAGTACTGGAGTACTATTATTACAGCTATTTTTCTTTACTTCTACTACGTGTCATTCTCTTTTATTAGGAGCTGACTGTTGAACCAGAAGGAAACAACGCAACACTATAAAAATGTTACATAGGCCAGGAAGTGTTGATAAGTGATCTGAACAGCGCGGACCTTTCGGTGAAATTAAATAAAAATACACCCACCTTAAAACTTCCAAAATTATAAGGTTGCCCATGCGGTGCATGGAGAGCAGAGGTAGTTCCAACGTTGACACAAGAAAATAAAGCCACCGTGGTCCCCTCCTTCAGCTCCCAGATGCAGGGACGATTCTCTGTGCAGGGCTGAGACTCAACACCCCCAGCAGCCGGGAGGGAAGAGAGCACCGAGGATCCTGAATATGTCAAACCTGAGGGAAAGTTCTCCAAATCCCACTTGTGCAACTGTTACACTCTCAATATACACTATTCAAATACCAACTAATTAATGTTTGCTATTTTGTGTGATTTAGCCGTATATTCAGGGCTTCTTTGTTCGTTTAGCAGCAATAAGATGTCACTGCAAGATCTAATGAGAGACTTAGGGGGAAAGTCAATTTTTAAATGGAGCCTCGTGAGCTTTCAGCGATTTCCTATAAATTGGTATTGGCACTCTCCCAAATTCACCCTCTCACCTCTCCTGCCTCTCCACACCTATATGCATCCATCCTGCCTTTTCACATAGGATATCACTGCATTTGTTTTAAACATTATTTTTTCATCGGTTGGATTTTGTAACAGACATTGTTTTATCTACTGATCTACATGCATTTGATGTGAAAATCACCTGCTTCCCTTTCATCTCCATAAACAAGGTTTGTGCATCATGTTCTGCAGGGATTGCTATTCTAAACCTTGGAAAATTACTTTTAGCTTTTATTTCTTTTAACATGGAATTTTTGTATGTCTTTTTGTGAGTGTCTATTTGGCTGCAACCAAGGAAGTCTGGGGAAAAAATACCAGGCAGCTAATGGCAACTCCCTAAGTCTCAGCCTTGTGGTACTTTAAGTCTCAAGTGAGGTTAGAAAAGAATCCCGTGCAGACTAGAATTCACAGCAGTTCAGGCATCATAAAACAGCTGAATATAGCTTGAACAGAGGAGATTTTAGACAGATGAATCTCATTCTCTAATATCTCCCTTAAAACATGCTTGTCATGCTGATGCTAAATGCTGGAGATGGGACTGGGGCCAAGGACAACAGAGCTTTTTAAGCTTCTTTTTATGGATCTCATATATGTGCAGAGACACACCGCTCTATGCACCCATATAGGCACACCCATGAATATTCCCTGAATAAACATAGCTAGTGGCAGTGGTGACATGTGGCCCTTTAGGTCGGTGGCTTTTGCTGTGGGTGCAGGGAGTCCCGCTCGGAGCCATGTGGTGAACCTGGCGCCACCGGCTGCACGCGGGCAGCGCTGGGAGTCCGCACCTGAGCGCCCGTGTGGAGAAAGGGGATCCAGTTTACACGGGAAATGGCATTCCGCAAGGGATGGACAGCAGGAACGAAGTAATAGTGAGAGAGCTCAAAATCAGCCAGACCTGGACTTTCTTGTTATGGTGGAGAACCTGCAAGCAGTCATCTCCCGAGAGCGTGGACTGTAGCGTGTGGCCAGTTAGCTTGGAAGTGCCTTGTGTCTCCTCACGGCCTTCTCCATTTCTGTACTGCACTGCGATCCAAGCAAATACTGAGAAACTGGGAACGTGGAGGCAACGTAGCAGTCCCAGTGTCACCTCTGAGGTCAGCTGTGCTGTGGGCCTTGGTTTATGCTGGTAACAAAATCCACCGTGTGAAGCGTTAAAAGATGGGTTTCTTTTAAATGGATTAGCTTGGATTTAGCTTGATGTTTCACATCACAGAACTGCCCATCTTTCTTCTGTAAACCTGGCAGATGGTGGTTGTGTGGAAGTGAGGGTCATACGCATATAAGGGTGGTGAAAAAAAAATCATTTTGACTTTGAGCAGTTATTGTCTGAATAATGCAGAATGCAACCGCTGAAATCTCCGGGACAGCAGGGCCCTTAGTCTGATGGAGGGACCCGAATCCTGATTTAATGACCTAGCAAGGGAACTAGGAGGTTAAGTGGAGCAGATAAGGGATAGAGGATGAAAAACAAGCCCAGAGGGCAGCGCTCCCCTGGGCTGCCAGGCAGTGGATGCTGAACTACAGCGTTGACCTAGATCATCAGAAAACATAGGTGAATTTGGGCCAAGCAATGACAGGAATTCAGCACTGGAAAGCTAACTCGATGTTTCAGTCTTCTCTTCAGATACCATACTGTCACCTTCATGGAAAAAAAATCCTTCACTTCAGACTGCTGGTGAAAAAAAATACCTTTTTTTCTTCTACAGGAACTGTAATGCCCTATCCCTTCCTATAGGGAAGTCACATTGCAGAACACTACTCTGGAGCAAAGGTTCTTGAGGCACTAGCTCCTTAACGAAACAGAATTAAAAGTTTATTTAGGGAATCATCACCTAACAAAAGAGGAGAATAAGGGAATGCCACACGTGATATAAAATGATACCTTTCCTGTGCACTTCATCCAAAGGAAGTCTGACAGTTTCCTAGACAATTGCATTACTCCACACGTGAAGGGAAATGGTTTAACAGCATGCAAAAAACACACAGATGGAAATGGCAAAAAAACATTATGTTTCTGGACACAGATCGTATTCTCAGGAAAAGAAAAGAAAATCAAAATACACCAGTTCTGCTGATACATAAGAGGCTATGCAAGAGGGCAGTCACTACTCTACAAGAGTAGATGTCCCACTCAAGCATTGAGGTTCTCAGATTTCCGCTCCTGAACAAATCACACAAAATTTTGAGCTTTCTGATTTACTTTAGAGATTACAGTGTAAAATGAAAGTAGAAACCTAGGACTTTAAGCCAAGCCTTTTAATCTAGGGTTCAATTTAAATCGTTGCTTTAGCTATCCACTGAAATAACGTTACATGAGTAATTACCAAATTAATAGCTCACCATATTATGTGTAAATGTCAGCCTCTATAAATGTCATTGCTATTTCTTTACAAGCTTATCTTATAATTTTTATACTGATGATTTTGTCTCCATTGCGCATGTGTTCTCCTGATGCAGAATGATGGAACATCTTTCAAACTTTTAAAGGCAGTTTGAGTGACATTAGTTAATACATGGACAATCCACAGACATAAAAACATTTTTTGCAGAGCTCATGTTCTTCAGGGAATAGGTTAGTGTCTAGTCTTCTACTCCTGCAGTTCCACATGACACAGAGAATCCTGGAGGCTCTGAGAGCTCAGCAGTCCTCGGGATCTTCTGTGTGTCCAGAGATGTGGCTGACACCTCGTGGAAGGCCCTGCTGTCCATAAGCCACGTTGTGGGGCTGCATGCTGGTCTGCAAGAGCAGCTTCCAGGAATAAGGCCTGGTTTCTACTTGCAGAACTCACATGACAGAGGTCCACACATTTGTTACACGCTGGCAATATTTTTTCCTTCGGCCGTTCTCAGACAATCCCTTTAAAAATAACGATGGGGACACAGAGGCACCTATCTGGTGGGATCTAGGAGTACTGCTCTTCTTCATGCTCTAAGTGCCCCCCGTGCCCGGCGCAGCAGCGCTCGTGCTCCCGTGGATGCCTGCGCCTCTCGGCCAGGTAACACGACGCTTCCTTCCCCTCTGAGCCACAGTAACGCGTGTCACGGTCTGCAGTTTCCATTACACACTGTTCTTCCCGATGGAACAGTCAACTTCAGCTTGGTGGAGGAATCCACTTGCACGGTAGGAGCAAGCTGGTAAAGGCGAGAGTGTGGATCATGTTTCCAGTCTCTGCACAAACCTTTCACTCCGCTGTCAAAGACGTACTGAGATCTGACAGCCTAACAAGCAAATTAACTGCAAGCGGACAATGAAAATACCCCATTTAATGACATGTATTTTACCTACTAGAAGAAATTCAAAATCAGCCATGATTTTCCATGCTGATACTGGCCATTTAAAATAGTTGGCATTTATTTTTATTTAACTGGATAATTAGATGACCATCTTGTTAAAAAAAAAGTACCACAAATAAATCACATTATTTTCAAAATGTTTTACTTAAAGTAACTGAAAATCTGGAAACAAAGAGCCACTGTCAATACCCAGATTTAATTACGGATGCTTTTCATGAGATGTGTGTATTTGGATGACCTTGTGCTTCTAATGAAAGCAAGACTGAGGCTTTCTTTTGTTTGTGTTTACGCTAAACCTCTTTGTTATATTTATTATATACTCTTCTGCGAGAAGGATTTCAAGGGTAGTACGGAATAAACACAAACGGTTGGTAACATCCTTTCCAGTTGTTTTATCCTAATTAAAATCCAGATCGTTGATTACTGCATAGTATTTATTTAATTGAGGTTTGCAAACAACAAGTAACAATTTACCTTTATTGCTTCAGTAGTTCAGCTTAGCTTCCTTTTGATCACAGAAGAGCTCCCAGGTAGACAGTTCAGCTGCACTCCATCGATTGTGTTACTGGTGGCAATTTTTCCTACTGGATTAACTCTTTCAACAGAGACTTTAAGACTATTGTAATTACTCTTCATGTATAACCTAGCATGGCAGTAAGTGGGAAAAAAACCTAAGAGAACGAGTGACTAATTTTGTTCATTCAAATCGTGCTTGCTCACAGGAAGACAGGCTATTATTTTGTCTTATGAAAATCATAATGAGAAATTTTCTGAGCTGATCGTGCAGGTCAAGCCTAGGGCAGTGTGGATTGGATTAAAGTCCACCTGAAGCCTTCAGACCAGGCCAATTAACTGGGGAAACAAGCTCACTTTCCAAATTCTAAAAACATTAGTTTAGACCTCAGACCACTGTTGGATTTTTTTTTCCATTGTAAAGAAATTGCAGATGGTTTTTAGGGTTAAATTGGCTGGAAAGGTTAAAGTGGGAAAAAATAAAAATGAAAAACAGAAAGACTCAATTGTGAGGACTTCTTATCCTGAAAAGCAGTGTTGATAATGCCCAGTTAACATCTTACGCTGCTTAGGATAAACACTGCCTAGTTTTCACAAGCTCATAATATATTCAACTTTTAGGGATTAAGCCCTCTCTGCATTATTAGTATCCTTGTTTCCCCAGATGCAGCACCAGAATAACAAGCAATAAGAAATTTGTAAAAATATCAGTCAGTCTGATGCCTCTTACTTGATTATATCCATAATCTCCCTGGGTAGACATGCAATTTCACAGGATCCAATCAATAACATAGCAGCGGCAGTCCGCGAGTCCTAGCAGCGTGTTAATAAATCCCACTTTTCCACTGAGCTGTATATGAACTCTTGCTGAAGTCACCACGAGTTTTGTGAGCTGATCAATGTCAGGCATGGACTCAAATGCCCAATAAGGAAAGGAATAAGAAAGCTCCCTCGCTCCTGTAAGTATCATTGCCACAAGGAGTGCGACAGCCTTGATGCTCCCGTTGCGTGACTTTCTGCGCATAGCACATTATTTGAATATCAACAGCAAAGTTTTGTTGATAGACTAATTTAAGACTATTTGAAATTTACTGAGAGTAAATGAAGGTGACATAGATCAATCCCAAATATCTGCTGCCAGGTACCTCTGCAGAGAAGGTGGTGAGATATTTCCCGGCGCAGTACGATCAGAGAAGGGGCTGCCCTCCCGTACGGTTACTCCCCATTGCCCATTGCGCTGCTCTTATCCCATTAAGATTCCTCTGTTTTGAGCTACAAACTCCCTAATTGTGAAAACAAAAGGCTAAGGGGGAGGTGCACAAGTTAGACTAGTTTAAGTTGACCTGACTTTGCTGTCAGTAGATTAAAGGCAGCTCCTGTAGCATCTCCTTCACAGAGAGTACTTGGCTGCACGTCAACACGGATAGTTGCAGCACGTGTGATCAGAGCAGTGAATCTTCACCAAGCTCGGCTTAACTGGCAGTGTTGAGCTAGGATGCCTGCAAGCCCAATTAGAGGTAAATTACAAGTGCCTCAGTATTTTCTTCTGAGAAACTTCTCCGACAGTGCACAGTTATAGGGCGCATGCTGGAATCTCCAGCTAGGAGCTGCCATCTGCTTTTGCATCGTTTAATGCTGAAGAGGCTCGAGATGAAACTGCTGCGTTTAAAAACAAGCAAAGGAGACGCTTTCCCTGAGGTAGTCGCGTTATAAAAGGAGATAAAAGTGGAGAGACGCTCAGTGCTGGTTACCCACCTTGCTAGGTGCTCATGTTTACACAATATCTCGCTTCCTGACTAGTCCATAGCCTCATGGAAACGTTATATTCCTGTCAGCCTGACCTGCCTTGTGAGACCGTGGTGTATTCCTTGTGGTTAAACGAAAGACTTTTTTAGTTGAGAGATTATTTGCTGAAAACCATGCTTTCTGGCAAAATAACAATATTTGCAAATTCAGATAGAATCTTTTGATACTTTCAGCTATTTCAGTAAAATCTATTTTCTGGTTATGAAATGAAGTTGTGAAAATATTAATTAAGAAAATGAAAATTTCAGGCTTCCTGAACATATCTCTGATCTAAAAAAAAAAAAAGAGGAAATAATTGAAGTGTTGTGTCCAGTTGTAAAGTTAGTATAGGAGATTGTCTCAAACTTAATACAACATTAATTATTGTGACTTCAAAATATCCTTGTACGCTAACAAAAAGAACACATACGGATAGGTGTAACCACACCGTAGTTAATTGCAGCCCTGCAGGGATTTTTAGTTAGTATCCAGAGCTCTGTATTCCTTTCTCACGGACATTTTGCAAATGACCATTTACCTATGAGTGACGCTGAGTGTTTTGGTTGCTCACTTGGCACGTGCAACACAAACCTACTGCAACGTGGCCTATTCCATTCTCGGGTTAGGTATCTACTCCAGGGCACAATGTCTATATGGAAAATTTCTATTGCTCTAACAGACTTTATTATTAGGGTGAGATTATTATCAGGAAGTAGATGAGCAAAAATTTTTAATAGTTTTGGGATAAACATGTTTATAACTTTAAAACTCACTTTATGTAAATATTCTATTCATATTCTGGAATATTAATTTCAATCCCACTGCTTCAGTGATTAATCTTGCCTAAAAATGATTTGTTGGAAAAAAAAACTCTGAGAAAACTAAATGAAAACAGAAAATTTGAATTTTCCTTTGGCGATTTGAATATTTATGAAATGTGTGCTATTGTGGTTTTCGCCTAGCAGAGGCTGCTTTTTTCTCTGTAAATCTCGGGTTTTTCTGTTTTCACAGCGGCTGGCTGACTCAAAGGGAAGGCAATGGCAGTTTTGCCATCAGCATCACGGGGCTCCGCAATAGGCCCTGCACCTCGCTCGCTATTATCAACCTCTCAGTTTAGTCTCAATGTCTTATTGTGTTGAATGACAAAAAAATAACAACTCTACAGGGCAGCCAATCACCTTATTATTTTTCAGACATCTACATTACTGTCACACACACGAGCCACCTCCCTGCCAGAGAAAAAATTCAATTAAAAACCTGCCAGAACGAACGTACCCACAGAGCATCCCAAAGTCAGCCAACTTCAGTAACAACAAAATACAGGAGCAGCTTTCTCAAGTGAAGGCCCTCTGCCTAAAATGTCTTGCCGCCAGTTTTACAGCGTCTGCTTGAGGAATCCACAGCTAAAACATCCTCCTTTTCAGTGCCATGATGAGTAGCTTTTTCCCTGTGTAGACAGGGAAATGCAGCTATCATCTTAGAATAGAGATTTTTCACTACAGATGACAATACAGCTTTTTATCTGGAAATAAGCAATTAAAGGTCTAAATAATGACTTTCTTTAAGAGCTCCCCATGGTTTCAGGATGAGGGAGAGGTGTCTACAAGGCCTCATTTATTTTAATTAGCTACTGGCAGCATAATAAAATGATATCTTTAGAAGCTTGAATTAAAAATATATATTATTATAGTTTCTATTTTTATGTGCATTAGAGTTAACTTCTTGCACCTGCAGTGCAAACTTAGAAGACTGATCTTTGTGTTATTTATGACCGCAAATTGTTAATAACTTGGCTTAACAAGGTTATGGGCATTACCCTCCTCTTTCCCCAGCCTTTTGTTTCTCTGTTTCTCAGCCACATCTAAAGATACTGTTTTCTTACTATTTCTTAGTATTTCTTCTGCTGTTAGTTTTTTATTCATTCAGGTTTTTCCCACTGTAAATTTGTTGATTGCATGATAGAAACAGTGCAGTTTTCCTATGATGGAAGAACTTACAGAGTTTGCCCAGCTCCTAGTGAATGTGCTGGGAAGCACCGCACAGGCCGTCTCCTCCGTGCCAAAAGCAGAGGAATTTGCAATACGCAAATGGTCATCAAATAAAAGTGTGTTTTAATAAGAGAATCTGTCTTTGCAGATTCATTTCAGGCTTGTATCAGTGCAAAGCTCATTGTCCATCTGCTGCTGGTTGCAAGTGCGGAGTGATGCCTTAGTGCAAGGATAACGACAGGTTTGGGAGGAGTTGTATAACTGTAATGAAGAGAGAAACTGCAGGTAGATTAAAAATAAATCGGCAAATCCTTGCAACAGATGCACCTACACCTACAATATTTAAAGAGAAAGTCTTCTGTAATGCAGTCCTTTTGTATGAAAACATAAGGAAATCCTTACTTAGGAATCCTCACACACCACCCCATGCAGCGTAGTGCAAGCCCAACTGATGCTGCTAATGGTGACATTACCAGGTTAAGACCACGTATGATCATCCTTGCATTTGAGCTTTCATTCCCCAGATAGCCTAGGGAATGATGAAAATGTGAGAAATACAACAGCGTCTTCCCTGAAATCCTGTTCCTCATGATTAATGAGGAGTGATTAAATCCAGGGAAGCCTGCAGAGGTCTGCAGACCTTTCTGCCCCGCCGACCTCCCTGTAATGTAACTGCTACACGAGGGAGTTCCTATGCACAGCGTACCTTTCCAGTAATGCACAGGGGAAGGATGACATTGCACCATTCAAAATAGATTTTGATTTTGAAAGTAAAATGTAGTGAAAGCCTATGTTGAATTTGTCGTAAAAGGCATCTATGTATCACACCTGCCATGAGCTCCAATGAGTATCTATTCATTTCTTTGAACTTTTTAAAGTAATTGTTACTACAGGTACTGTAATACGGCAGAAGAACTTCCCTCAAGCATGGCAGATGGAAGGGGCAGTGTGAGCAGAGCATTTTCACTAACGAGATACATGCAACAGTATTAAATTACAGGTGAAACATAGGAGATAGCCAGGCCTAAGAACCCTCTTCACTTACAAGTGCTGCAAACAGGGCAACTGTTTTTTGAGTTAGAGAACATGGTAAACCTCTAGTAGGGAGTATTCCAGGGCCTGCTTGCAGGATCTCCAACTTCACAAGCGGATTCTCCTGGAAAGCTGTTAATTTGGCCTTCCTCAGGAATCCCACCTATCGCTCCAGGGTTTCGTTGCTAGTTATCTTCAACCCACCAACCGTTACAGGACCAAAAGCTGTTCCCAGCTCGCTCCACACAGAAGCAGCCCACGGTGCAAATCCCATGGGAACCATCCTGGCAGCGCCCGCTCTGGCTCGGGCGCTCCGGAGGCTCCGCTTCTTCCCGAGGGGAAGGGCACAGAGGCTGCTGCGGAGGGAGGTCAGAGCACTTGGTCTTTGGAGACCCGGCGCACCCTCGTGCGGTCTCAAAGGCACGGCCTTGCAAAGACCATCGAGGCAGCGGGTATGTAACATCTCTGCTCCGTTTCAAAGCTGCCACACAATCAAATACCTTTCCTGATAACCACATTCCAGCAGAAAGCGAGAGAAGAAAAATAATGTATTTCCCAGCTAAAAGCCTCATTATTCTGACTGTGCTGTGACATTCAGAAACACCCAGTGACCAGCCAGCAAACACAAAAGATCAAAGTAGGTCACACGTTTAATTTATAGATGACTGGATCCAAAACAAAGCAAAACAAAAGATTAGTTATATGAAACTTTTCATACTAATACATTTAGAATGGTACCAACGGGTTTCAAAAATAAGACAGATTCATTATCTTCATATTCTAGACAGAACAGTATGACCAGAATGCGTGTCAGACCCAGATCCATCACAGGGAAATTTATGCAAGAAATTTTGGTAAGGATTGACTGAATTATTGGTATCATCACTATTATCTACTAAAATGTGGTTCGTATAAGCAGCATAGTAGATTATTGATTAACAGCAAAGAAAGGAGGAATAGCTGGAAGTTGTTTGGAAGTTTACAATCATTATTTTCTTCCAATTTCCTCCTGTACATGACAGGAAACAAAGTTTTTAGAGGAGTTCTGTATGCATGTTGAAATACATTTAAATTTTTCCCATTTAGTTTTAGCAACTAAATATATTAAGGAGATTAGTTCCACCAGAACAGAATGTATCTACCAGATACGTGGCCAGGTGTTTCAGCTCGGAGCTCCACTCCCTCATATATGACTAGGACACTTTGTATGGGACACGTGGACAGTGTGTATGACACAATATTCCAGCTCCATCAAAATTCCTTCATTACTTTACAGACTTGCCTTGCTTTACAAATCCTGCAAGTACATTTCAATCAAGCTTGAATTTGACTCTAAAATATTTCATCCAAGAAATTGGATTTTTGAATTTACTATAACTTTAAAAAAGATTGAAGCTTGCATGGGTGACCCAATATGATATAACTATGATTTTTTTTTAAATCATCAAAGCAATATTTTCTTACCACGTGAATTGCTTGCAAGTCTGATGTTACTTGCTACATTTGCTGTGCTTACTGCTGTGCTTAAACCATGGGATTTCCAGTAATCTTTTAAGGCTATAGCTTTACCTGCAAAGTCAGATGGTTAACACCACTTGTATGATGTAATTTTATATCAGCTTAACCTGAAAATTAGATACATTTGAAAATACAAGGAAACTGAGAGAGAAACTAAGATTTTAATGTATGTCTCCCAAGCCACTCAAAAGCTGTAGTAGACTGAATGGTTTCCAGCCATCTACATATCCGAAATTAAAGGAACTGTAAATGAGAGATCTTATTTATGTAATCTTAGCTTTGCTGTAAGGAAATGGTTCCTCTATATGCTGTATGTGGAACCTCCCAGGCTGAAAAATCAAAATTCTTCACATTCAAGTGAGACTTGTAAGGGAAGAGCATCTGACTGAATTGATGAAGGCAGTGAATCAAGTCAGAAGGGACCATGATTCCACCAATATATGAAAGCAGCTGTTTGTAAGGTTTTCAGTACATTTTACTACTTATTGATCAAAGCTTTGTCCAAAAATAAAGTAAAAAAAACAATCTATTCGTTTTTGCAGCAGTGAATTGAAACTGCTCCCTCCTTGTCCTAAGTTGTTCTTCTTATGCTGCAGACATTGAGTAGGGGTCCCAACACTGTTGGATGGGGAAAGTCTCCCACTGTGAATTTTGCGAGTGCCAGCCGAGGAGCTTCCTTTCAAAACCAAAATATGTAAGAAAACTCGTAGTGTGACATCACGAACTCGGATTAAAACGCATTTTATCCCCTCCTTTCTTTCCAGGCTGTTACTCGTGCAGCGATACATAAAATACCTGTCTTTTTATAAAAGTCATCAGCAAAGCACAGTGATAACTGCTGAATTTTACAAATTAGAAAGGTGAAAACTATGAATAGATCTAGCAACGAATCCATTATCTGTAGTTTTTTTTTATACTCTTCAGTTTCACTTAATGCATGATTTTGGTCTTCTGAATAGTTTTTAAGCGTCATAATTACAACTCTCCTGACTGCATTGTACTTAGGGCCGTACCCTTGAGTCATGATACCTGTGACCCTGGCGTTTACCGGGGTTTTGACCCCATTAGCTGGGCAAACCTGAGTGCAGCTGAGTCACAGCAGTGCTCTGGGGAAATCTTTGTCTTCTTCCAATACCATTAATGAAGTCCAAGCCACAGTGGTTTAGCGGAGTGTCTTACGCTCATTCAAATAGCACTATAGGAAACTGCTGAAAAGATGTACTAAGATCTCCGGGACTGTAATCTGTGACTTTGATTGCCAAGCACAACATGGAAACAGTTATTTAATGTCTTGAACATCATGTTTTTCCACTTATACTATATTATCAAACAAGGTAATATCAACTTCTGTAGAAAAAAAATTAATTATATATTATCTATTTATCGTGTCATATCTATTTACATCCTTCATCTATAAAGGTGTATTTCCATTGCAACATATATAGAGTGCTATGGAGAGCGACGAAGCTCTGACCTGTGAACTCACACCCTGCGTCCCACAACCAGCAGCACATTTTGTGCTGAGGAGAGGGGAAAAGTCCACATCGTGATTTAGGGTTTTATGCTTTGTATCTTCGTACTGTGAGAGAGGAGACTGATATTTTGCATCATCTGCATGTCTGAAAGGACAGAAGTGAAATTCTCACTAGAACAAGGTCAGAATAATAAACGCTGCATGAAAGAGAGTCTTTTTAAAAGGATGTCATTGAAAAACTTGGTCTGTAAAGGGAACAAATGTCTCGGGGAGTTGGTAATGGGATATGGATTATTTCTCCTATAGGTCACTGTCTTTATTCCTGCACAGATCTGTACTAGTGACTGAACATCGTAACTAGCTAATAGCTCAGTTAGGCAGGCACTGTGAATGTACTGACTGTCTCAGTCTAGTGCCTTGTGTGATTATTCACATCTCAAAAATGCCATTTTGACTCTGAGTAACTGGTTTCGCTATTAGCACTGTAAACAAAAAGGTCAAGGACTGAACTGGAACAAAGGCTGAGCTATTGCCTCTTCTCTGGCTAGATTTAGCATGAAATCTCACACTGAAGCTTCAGTTAGATCTGTAATAGATTTCTGTAGCTAATTTCCATCTGCAAAAGACTCCTTATAGAAGCCTGAACTGTCCAGCTATACTTATGATCTGAGGCAAATACAGATTAGAAATTTATTTTTGTAAATAATGTGATGAAAATGTAAAAAACAAAAACAACAAAACACCTGTAGGTCAAGTTTGCACAAGAGAGGAGAAAACAATCAAGATAATTTTATACCTAGGACAAAAAACCTGCAGCGTTATTTTGAATATGGTTTTCTGCCACAGTTGTCTGAATAGCCTTTGAAAATTTTAATCATATTTACATTTCTAGTTGCATACATTTCTAATCCCATGCACTTCAGTGCAAGTTGTGCACTGCATTACTTTTAATTCCATTATCTCCTCCCCAAACTGAAGCTTTGCCTCAAGGCAAAGCCACCACTTCCCTGCTGAGGAACTCACCTCCACTTTTTTAAGTAAGCACATCAAAAAACACCGTTAGTCTTCCCTCCTTTAGAGAGGTCTTTTATTAGAATCCAAACCTAACAATGTGGAATAATGGAGCTTCGTAAATAGAGAAAACTTTGACCTGCCAGATGAGACACATTGCAGAATTTTCACATGCAGGTGCAACGAGTGGCCAGGGCTGCTTCTCTGCCCCTCACTTCCACCCCAGCGAAGTTCTTGGTGCTCCAGGCTGCCACGAGGGTGCTGAGGCCTATGCCACCCTCAACTGAGCTGTGGAGGGGTCCGGGGAGTCCCCACTTCCTTCACAGAGACCCTAGTCCCCCACCTGCATCCCCACCTTGTTTAGTAGTGGTCTAAGGAATAGCAATTAGAATTTTTCTACTTTGATGCAGATAGCCATCATTTTCTCGGCTGCCTTCTCTGTAGGTCTCAGATGAGCTCTGTGTGACCAGAAGATCCCTTTTTTAATCATGTAGCTACAAGCCAAACACTGGCATGGCTGCACTCCCGTCTTTCCTATACGTGTGCAGCTGCAGATACTTGGGGCAGTTTCACACAGGAAATAGAAAGCAGTTTTAGGATTTTATTTTGGACCCATCTGTGGGTCTTGTTCTCATCAAGCAGTGTGACAACGAGGGCTGAATGGAATGTGGGAAATTCCTCCTGGGTTGTGGCACGACCACATAATCTCTTTTATAAATTAATCAAACTCCATTTTAAGCTGATTGGGTTTATGAAGTTCTTTTGCCTCCATTGTCCTTCCCGGGAGGCTGTCCAAGAAGCTGGTGCTTTATTAGGAGCCTTCAAATTCCTAACTTATGCTATCCATAGCCAAATATATAGTCATTTATTCCTGGGCCAGCAATATACCTTAACAGAAATAATTTTTTCCCCCTTATGTCTACTCCTTTTTCTCCTCACTCCATCCAGCCTTATCTAGGTTTTTAGAGATATATGAGATAAATCGATCCTTTGGTTCCAAGATAGTTAGTAATAAACTGGACAACATTCTTTTTTTATTTTTAAGGACACCTCAGGAAAAAAGAGAAATATCATATAAATTCTAATTTTATGTCAGTGTTATTTTGGAATGATTCAGTATATGTATCTGCAATGTGACTGGAAGGTTGATAAAGTAATTACCGTTTTTATGAATCTTGGAGTTATTATTCCCTCAGTACAAGCCCTTGTAACTTGTCAGCTTCAGGGGGAACATTCATCAATTTTTCTCTCTTTTTTTTTTTATGGTGACACGATAAGAGAATGGCTTATGCAAGAAAATTCAGCTTACATGTCCTAATAACCGCTTTCAATTTGTACTTCCCATCAGCACCATTAATATGCAAATACAATGCAAAATTATGATGTCACGTACAGACCTGCTCACTGCTTTCTACTTTGTGTATGATTCTTACCGTTCTTGTGGAAAAGTACAAATTGCATGGAAAAAAATAATAATCTCCATATTCCGTGAGCATCATAAACACGATGAAAGGAAGGTAGGGAAGGAAAAGTATTTGAAAAATTTTAGACCTATGGCCTAGCTGCTGAAGATACTCTATTTAGAGAGTAGATATATATCAGTGTCCCTGGAAAGCATTAGTTTATTATGTATTGATTTTTGATTCTGTGAATTAGAAGATCATAGTGACAGTTGGATTTGTAATTTTGTCTGATTTACAATATATTTACTTATAAATTGCTTTTAATAATCGTGAATGCTCAACTGTAGCAGGAATACATAGAGTTAAGTGGACTATCACAATACTTGTGTTTTTGAAAACTTTAACTTCTCAGTAAACAGGAATCTTTTAAAGCATTCCAATAAATGCTAATTTAAGATCCATCTTAAATCAATAAAAAGAAAAAATAACACAACACAGAATGTATAGATAGTGCACTAAATTAGTCTACGTAGTAGCAGAAAAACATAAGAAGCAGAAAACAGTGTTTCCAACTGCTAATTTGAGGTGTCCAACTCTGGTCGCTACCAATCCGCAGACTGTGGTGCAAAAATAATTTGTTCCCAAGGGAAGTATCAATAGGCAGTAAGAAAAAGTTATGTCAGAAACGAGACGCGCAGAACTAGTCTTTAACTATGGGTTCTAGCGACCTGCTGCTTTTTAAATTTTCTAAAGCGAGCTTCGCCATCCTGATGATGGGCACCTTCGACACGTTACTTAAAAAAAAAAGGGCATTTCTTAGCAGAAGAAAAGCAGTGTGAGAAAGGCAACACTTTTAAGTAGTACAACAGGGAAGTTACCTGAGCTTAAACTTCATTTCATTTCATTTCATTAACAGCTGGTTAATAAGCTTTGTTTTGTTATTTCTAAAACCATTAACCCATTGGCAAGCGACCCTGAACACGGATAGCATTTTCTCTCCAAGTGGATGTTGTAACTGCACAAACTCTGGCACCGGACTCTCCCTGCAAGGCCCAGATGCTGGTGTGAGATTAACATGGATCAGCTCATTTTCATCATGAGATCTGCTTTTTTTTTTTTTTTGATTTCTGTCTACCCAAGCATATCTCAGTCTTCCCAAAATGGAATGGTTACATCAGCTCTATCACCAAAATAAACATGTTAAAAAAAGCAGTCTGTGCCCTGAGACCATGGCCTAACACGTGCCGATGGCAGCGCAGTCATGGCGGTTGTGGCATGTGGTAGCAAGTGCTGTCACCCTTCCCCAAATGCACTGCTTATAACGCAGCATATAATAACTACCCAGATAAACCCAGATTAGTAAGTAGTAGAATAATCACCTCCCCGCACAGTGACCAGGTCTCCCTGCCAGCGGAGCCCGCCTCAGTGCGATGCCAACACGGTGACGATGGCCTAGGGGGGCGGCCGCCATTTAGCGTCCTCCCCTTTGCTCCGCTTGCCCACGCTGCAGCTCTGCCATTTCGCGGTGACGGAGGAGAGATGGGGCTGCAGGCCAGGACCACACAGGGAGATGTGAGCGGCTTATGTCCTGCTTAACACCTCCTGTTCCACCTCAGCAGGTGGATTTACTTTATTTTATGTTGTTTTAGCAGTTATTTATCTTCGCATTGTGTTTTCATATGTGTTTTGTGTCTTGGCCACTGCCAGCCCATTTGGACCCACATGTCTCTGCTTCCTCGTTCAGTGCTTGGGTACACAGTTTTCTTCCTTGTATGTGTAGAAAGTTAATACTAGATTTTTGAAATATACCTTTTCCAGATCTTTTTTTTCCTCTCCAATTTGCTGAACACAGCATAATAGGTCGTTCTCTATTTAAGCAGAAATACAAAGCATCACCATGAGGCTTCATTTTCATAGGCAGCAAAATTGCGTAGAGTTTCTCAGTGATCAGAAGGAGAAAATGTTCGTGGTTACGAAAATGAAATTTTGAAAAATCTTACTATGTCTCAGAAGAGGACTTATAATTCGTGATTAAACAGCAACCCAAGTGGGGCTCAGGAGCTGCAGCTCTTGAAATGTTTGTTTGGACTTTGATATACTGTGGTTTGACACTTTGCATTTCCTGGATTTGCCTCCATGCTGACAAGCAGAATTTAGCTGGGAACACAGACCAACATGGTGCAAAATATGGAGTATCCTGAGCAGAACTAGCACAGAGAAAAGGAGCAATTTCTTTTAATGTCTTTGTAGGCTAGACACAGATACAAATGTACAATTGTAAAGAGCAAACTAGACTCTTTTATGGGTTCATGCATAACGGTGTAGTCACATGAAGATTTCAAAAGGCAAAAGTTAACATAGCATCCAGCAAGCTGTTGAAAGTTATTTCTGTCCTTAAGAGAACAAGAATTCAGGTCACCTGTGATTGGTGCCTCCCCATTGGACTTGATGGAAAACACCTGGACCTCCATAAAGTTACAGGGGTTAAGGCAATAAAAAGAACAACTGCACCTTAAAGGGTGGTTTGTTGGGTATTTGTTGCAGCAAATGTAGTTAATCAGGAGTTTAGATTTGTACAGAGTGAACAGATTTGTAGAAGCTTCATGTAGAGCTTTGGAGAGAAAAAGGAAGAGCCTGGGAACTTGAGCCTTGGAGTCCAGTAAAGAGGTTTTTTTTCTTCTAAGCTTAATGAAGGTGAGTCTGGAGGTGAAGTGGGGAAAGGTCCTTCTTGCTGAACACTTGTGGTAGGAGTAATGCTGAAAAAAAGCAAAAGGTTTGGGAAGAACTTTTCTTGGCCTGCTGATGTTATGGCAGCTCCCCTGGTTCCTGGTACTTGCTTTACCAGTGCCCCTCAGATTAAAGTAATTGTAGGAGTAATGCCATTTAATGAGACTAGAGAGTATAGGGACCCAATCCTGAACTTCTGTTGACTGCAATGGAAGTAGCCTCTGCATTACTATGGCTCCGTGTTTTGGTTAAGTGGTGAGCTGCTGCTATTTCCATGTCCTTCCAAATCCATTCCTGCATAGCTAGTTTGTCTGTTGCATAACAATTTCTTTCAAGGATGAACTTAAATTTGACTTGGTTAGCTACTCCTCTATATTAATATAAGTGTTTCTGGTTATGTCAGCGCAATGTGCCAGTCTAATCGGCATCACGTAGTGGATTCCTCTTTCTTAAGTACTGAGAAGCACTGCCTGGTGTTTGAGGCTGAACGGCAGCTGCACTGATGCTGTGGCACTCCAAATCCCAGGGTTATGTCTCTGGATGTTTTAGTGTTCCCCTGAGTCCCAGAACAATCTAAATGGCTTTTCTCCTCCTATCTGTGCTATTGAGCACTGCGCTCTGTGGGTTGCAGCTAATCAAAAATATGTTTGCCCAAGGGAGAAAGGTGAATTTTGTATCAAGCATTTCTTTCCTCTTAAGGAAGTGATATATACACCCACCCACCCCTATCATACCACTTTTGATATGATAGCTCTTGCGTTTTGGGGTAGGGTGGCTGCTTAATTTCACCTTCTAAGGCATCATAACAAAAGTAAAAGGGGAATTCCTTCATGAAAATATCTGAAAACTTCCATGACTTTGTAAATGGCTTTCTCCCCCCTCCCCCCCTCAAAAAAAAACCCAAAAACCAAAAACAAACAAAAAGGAACAAAAACAACACCCTTATTTTGAGATGGAAGTTTGCCAAGCTTTCTAAATCCCAATTTCAAGCATAAATATAATCTAAATTGCAGTATTTTTTTTTTCCCTAAAACTAAAGAAATTTTCTTCTTAGGCCATTTCTGAAGTTGTTTGTCTGTTGCAAATAATGGCCTGGTATGAGTGGCTTATCTACAAAAGCCAAAGTGGGGTATTAAAAATGAAAAAGGATCACTTGCATTTGTGCCAAACAATTGTTTTAAAGGATGAGATAACAACCTCTGATATATCTGGAGATTATTGGGAATCTTGGAGAGAAGGCTCATGTCTTTAATTAGTAGCTAATTAAAATGCTGATTATCTGGCCTGTATCCCTTGGCATCTTGTAAACAAGATAATAACATGGTGTACATGTAATTCTGTTATCTTAGGTACTGGAAAACTGTGTCTAGCTTGCCTCTAACAAGTAAAGCCACATTGTCACACAGACAACTCTAAAACAAAAATTGCTTGTTTTTGAACAGGCCAAGTGAAATATTGTTGTGAAAAGGCCAAGTTAACATATGTTTAAAAAAACAACACCAGCAAAAACCAAACTGAATGGATGAAATAGCCCCAAGGGAATTGGACCAGTGTAATATTCTTCATTTTTCTCTGCTTGACTTGCAGTTCTTCCCTTTTATGTAGCTAACAATATATTTGAGTCTGGTACCAGCACTTCAGTGACAAATACACAGGCTTCCAGTATAGAAAATTGAGGTTTCAGTTACATAGTGAGCGTAACAAGAAGTGACATTGGTGAATAATCCAGACCTCCCAATACTCAACTTCGTGGTAACTTTATGTTTTAAAATTCTGTTTCCAGTCCAACAACCTTTGTCTCTTAGCTATGGGAAAGCTGCTTTAATGCACTGGCTCGTAGAATTCCCGGAGCTTTTCTTCTTTTAGCAGCTGCCAGCATCTTTCATCTTGCAGCCCTTGGGGATTGTAGTGTAGCGCGAGGTGCCGTGTTGCTGTTTGCTGATTACAATAGCTCTGATACTGCTACATAATCTAGATGTTGTTCTGCAGGGCGTCTTGCACGTGACTGCAAAGTGTGTTTCCTGAGAGCTTAATTGTACAGGACAGGAGCGTGTCTTGTGCAGGGGTTAACCAAGGAGTGCAGTAAGTATTAAGGAGCCACAGAATGAGTGGTGACTTAACAGAGATACTTCTTAAGGCTGGATAGCTCATGGGTGTTTTGAAAACAAGCCAGCTGTTTGTAAGAGGAGATGTGATTGAGATGCAAACAAAAAGCGGGATAAGGTGTTGTCTGCGTTTGTTGATCGTATTTATTTGCAACTAATGTATTTTCTTTAAACTCATTTTAGTGCCTTAAAAGGCTTATTAGGTCAAATAACTCATCAAATGATTTCTTACCTAATGGATATCGGTGCTCAAAGACTCCAAGAGAAGGTTTTAGTCTCTGGCTCTTGAGTGGATGCAGGCATCTACTGCCTTTTTTCTCTTTGATCTCTTTTAAAATGAAACAAGGTGATCTGTCTTTTTTGATATCATTCTGACATATTGCTCTTTTGTTAATGAAGACTATGGTGATAACAAACTCGGAAAGCTTTAGTAATGAAGGCTGGGTTTGCTATTCTTCCCCTGCCCCACTTTTGTCCCTTTCCTGAGGCAAATTCTCTCCTGCTTTTATGACTAAAGTGACTGGGAGCAGGACACTGCTGTTTGTACACTGAACACTGGCAAACCTAATGTCGGCTTGAGCAAAGCTCTGCTTATTTTATGTTATTTCTGTACGAGTTTTACAAAAACCTGTCATTCTTTTATAAGTAATTTTGCTAAGGGGAAGCTCCTGATCCTTTTGAAGTTTGTGCTAAAATGCTGGCTGCTTAGTTCAGCCTTTAAACCTACCGTGTATCAACAAGACTGTGTAAGTACATAACCTTTTTCTACAACTTGACTAAATCTCATTACACACTAGAAGTTTTACAGAACATTGAAAACAGAAAAAGGCAAAACATGTACTATTTATGTGTTGAAGATTCTAATTTTCTTCAAAGCCACATTTTTCCAGTATCATGCAATTATTTTCACCCAAGTAAATGTTTTTACCTCCATTAACTGTGTTTAAAAGAGGGGAAGGAATTTCTACTGGGAGAAAGCATGAAAGATCAAATGTTTTCCCCTGTCTTTTTCTTTCTAGAAGGCTGAGAGACAGCAGCAGGTAATTTGGGGTCTATGTTATTGAAGAACTCCTATTACTAATCTAAGTCTTCAGAAAAAATTGGTCACTCTATGAGGATGTCTAACGAGCTGGCTACTTAAGGGGGGGGAAAAAGAAGTGTTCATTTGTAGCTCATGTTGAGTAAAATTGAACTAATCTATAAAGAGAAAAAGCAAAGAGGAGGAATATTCAGCAAACATTCTATATATATATATATATATATAGAATATATATATATTATATATATATATATATATATATATATATCATAGCCCCCCTAGAAGGATTGTAAAGTAAAAGAAAATAACTTTTGGCCTGGCTACATATGGGCATTTGAGTAATTAAGAAGGGGGTGGTAGGTTTAGATTTTGCACGTGTGATGCATGGGGAATGTTTGCCTCTGGCACCAAGGGCACTTATTCCTGCTTTGAGAATTTATAAAAGTGCCTTCGTGAGCCTCGTTAGAGAAAATATTATCCTCTTCTCTGATGGCTCATGACAAATAACTACAGTTGCGAGCAGTTCGCCAGTTGTTTTTAAACACAACATGAAGCTTTTTGTGGGGCAAAAATAGCAAATGTCTGCTCGCTTGTGAAAGCTGAAATGAGAGGAATATGTGAGGTTTTTCACTCCAGAAGTGTTTTCACACTGAATTTATACCACACACCTTATTACTCTTCATCTTTTCTCTTGGTGATGCTAAGAAACCCTGAGGAAAAATTCTACCCTGCTTTTTATTTAAGCAAAATAGCTTTATTTCATGAAGAACTTGAAAAATACTTGTTGCACATAGATATTTAAAGTCACCTTTATTATCAAAAGCCTATAAAAAACAGGCCTCTAAAAGGTGATCTAGCTTTTCATAGCTCTATTTGCTGGCTCCCTGCACTCCCTTCCCGCCGGCCTTGCCCTGGCCGCGCTCATTGCTGTTCAGTCGCTTGCTCTGGGCCCAGCTAATTGATTTTTACCCATCTCAGAACTCGCAACCAAATGACTCTTCTGACTTACCAGTGTCAAAATGTTTTTGCAAGCCCCATACAGAGTAACGCTGTGTAAATTTGGCTGTGCTGATGCCGAGAAAGGAGCACAATAAAGGGCTCTGATTCGGATGCAACGCTTGCTGCTGGCCTGTTTGTTCTCTTTACAAAGACAAACCTCAGTTTCCTTCAGTGCCTCATTTGAAGGCAGTGGGAGTCTTGTCTCTAGGACTGTGGGTTGTTTCAGTCAAAGGAATGGTCACATATTAGAGCTGGTGCAAGTCTCACATCTTATATTCCTCTCAGGTTTCAAAGAAACATAAAACAGTGCAGGCTTTTTCTTCTATCTTTGAAATGGAAGCCTTCACTGCAGCACCTGCTTTTCCTGCAAGCTTTCTAATAGTTTCTTCAAGCTTTTTTCTTTGTTTTCTATTTATTTTGTGAGCTTCACTTTGTCTTTTTGTCTATTATATGCCCACATCGTTCTACCTGCTACCTACCATGTAAAATGTGGCCCAATAAAGCCATTAAATTCTGTTTTGAAAGAGCTGTTGCCGATTTTTACAAGTATAACCAATTGCACATAGAGAGAGCAAGAGCTCGTGCGGTTAAATTGCTTTCCTTTCCTTTTCTTTCTGAAATGACATGATTCAAAATTTCCAGAAGGCTTAAGAAAGAAACTAATATTTTAATTGCCTGTACTTCTACAGCTGAGATGAATAGCGCTGTCAGTACGTTGGGCGATAAGAAGCTGCATTTCGCACAGGAGAATGTGTTGCAGGAAATAAAGGCATCACTGATTTATTGTGTAGGGGCAGGTCCTATTCCAATGAGTGCACTGGTGACTCTTGCTGGGATTTCAGGCTAGCTGATTATGGCTGTGTGATGTAACAGCCTACATAATACAGGGTGTGTGTGTGTATACATAAATATTAGAGTTTATTCAGTAATTCCTAGCATAAAGTCTGTACCTTCTGTGGAAAGAGAGCAGATTTATAACTGGCTGCTGTGTCCCCAGTGGTTGGTAGCACAGAGAGGGAATGAACCTCTCCTGAGGGTTGTGTAGCAGCTATGTTGCAATTTGCAAAGGGTATTTCAGACAAGTGAGACTATTTTCTGGTTTCAATGTGTTTTCTTAGCATATTACATGTACCAGGCTCAGATAGTTTAGATCACATGGCACATAGTAAAATGGAAACAGTTCTTCAGTGTTATGGAACGTTTATATCAAGGTAATATGACACATTCCCAATATCCACAGAAACATATGATGGCCAAAGCCAACAAGATCTACAATCCTCTTTAAGAAAATTTGGTTTGCCTAGAAGCTTGCGAGCGTTAACGCTTGTAACTCTGCTAGTAGCTTGAGAACATGATGCCGCCATTACTGAAATAGTGTGATTTATCTCCTTCTAATTATTTTATTTCTCTGCTAGCATAAGTATTCATTGTTGCTTATGTTATAAATGCAAAGTACTAAATGCAAGTGTAGCTCTTAAGGTTTTTCTTTTTTTTTTTTTTTTTTTTTCATCCCCCCCTCCTCCTTCCATGCTTCCCCATATGGGTGCAGATTCTTCATGTTGTCTCTTCTCAGCTTACACTGGAAAAAAGACTCCTTGGGAGGGGGGAAAATATGATTATGAAAGAAATTAAGCATGAGGACTTGCTCTATGGTGTTTTTTCCACTGAATATTTTTAGGGTTGTCAGCTGGAAGCGGGGTATTGCAGCCCTGCCAGATGTCTGTTTCCTCAACTTGAGACTAAAATCAGGATGGTGAGCAGGGATTTTCATTGCTTGCAGCTCTCGTGAGAGGAAAAAGCGATGTGAGACTTAGTTCGTGCATTACCAGAAAGAAAACAGCTGGTTCTACAGGCTTCATCTGCATATTTTCAGTAAGCTTTTTGCTTAGTGCTTCTAAATTTTTATTGCTGCCAGCGTATGACAACTGTTGTTACAGTATGGGGTAAATGGAGAATGCAGTGGAAGTTAGAGCTGGCGTTTCTGGGTAACTTATTAGTGTAGGATGTTAGTTTTATTTGTGTAACTTGGACATTTTGGAAGCGAAGCTGAAACCTCAGGTAGGAATCATCTTGAAGCCTCCTGGAAAGGCATCTAAGAGGATAGGAAAGTTTTAGCTCAATGTGTATGCACTAATTAATCTCTCTTTTTTTTTTTTTTTTTTTCTCCTCCCACTAAGGGCCAAGCAGACTTAAGATAGAGCACATATCTAATAAACAGATAAATAATAACTCATAATAATTTAGAGGTATATAAAATGGAAGGGAGAGATTGCTGCAGCTAATAGAAGTAAGACTGCTCTGCTATTCTCCTGTTGTTCTACAGTAGCAGCGAGAATTGTGAGTTTGGGCTCCTGGTTTGATTGCCCCCAGCTGAATCCTGATCCTTGGGTTAATTCCAGCCACCACCCAGTCCCTTGGGTGCTCAAAGCAGGGTGTTAGCCTTGCGCTAACGCAGTGCTTCGAAGACAGTAATTGCTTTTCTCCATATCCCTCAAGGATGTGCCCAGAGTCCATTTGTTGGCAGACCCACAGAGCTTGGTCTTGTTTTTGCAGGTGCCTGTGAGCTGAGAAGAAACGTTTTTATTGCAGTTTATGCCACATGAACTGGTGAGAGATTGCTCAGCAGTTTGGCTGACGTCAAAGCGGACAGAGGTTTCCTCCTGGCAGCGCGTGCGGCCCAAGGTCAGGCCTGGGCTAGGCTGGGGATGCAGATGAGGGTGATGAACTCTGCTAGCATGAAAAAAAGATGCTGCTTGTAAGTATAGAACTGAGGAGAGTAATGAAATGCCTTTCTAAATAGACTTAAATCTGATTTGAACTGGAAAGGTGCTGCTGAATTATTGAGTACTCATATGTACCTTTCTGAAGCTTATTGCAGTTCATCTAAACTGGTTTTGAACACTTTCTTCTTAACTTAAAAAGGTGACCTATAGCACTACTCAGTGCTCTAGGCTGTGGGCAGTGTTATGCTCAATTAAAGTGTGCATTTGTTTTTTTTAAATGGTAGAATGGTCCAGTTGCTTCATAATGCAAATTAAATTTTAGCAGATGTGTATTGCAGGTGTTGCTGATTGGAGCTTTATGACAATTCTCTTTTTAATTTTCCTATAATTTCCTTGATTGCTTATGAGTTAATTGTGTGTGTATTGACAGACTTCAGTATGCTGCTTCATCAGTTAATTAAGAATAAATCAGCACATTTTAGACTTGTGTTTTGTTGAATGGTAACTTCTTCTTAAGATGTTTATGTTTTGAGGGAGGGGGCAGCTCTTTTGAACTCGGTAGTCCACTAAGCTGTCACATACAGCTAGTGATTGGCTCCCAAACTGAAAGTTAACTAATTAAACAATATTAGTGCGTTAATTAAATGATATTTCCCCAGTTTTAAAATCTGCCCAACACGTCTGCAATGCGTGTCTAAGGAATCCTGGGGCTGGGGGATGCTTTGGTGCTAGTCCACTACGGAGTTTACATGAGTATAAATGTAATTGCACCTCTTTTTTGCCAATTGATTTTATTACTGTGCTTAATGGTTTGTTGAATAGTTTATAGGATAATGAATGTCATTTCCTTGTATTATACTATAAATAACTTGGCAATTTTTTAATTAGGATAACTGTGGTAGCTTTCTCTACTGCTGTAATCAAGCTTTGCTTTCTGCATCCAAGAGCTAATGCACATCTATAAGAAGTTAGACCAATGATGTTTTTAAGGGAGTACAAGTTTTTGTTGATTCTGTAATTTCAACAGAAGCAGAGCCAAGACTTAAAGGAAATGGTATTAAAAAATAATCATCATAGGATGATTTTTAATTACTTTGCTATTCTGATTAGAATACTGCAGTGGACAGAAACTTTGTTCCATGGAAGATTTAGAAGTTTGGCTTTTTGTAGCACTTGAAGAAAACTAAGCATTTCCTAATTCAATATGAAAGAAGTTTTTTAAACATCGGTAAAGCTAGAATCATAGAATCATAGAATGCTTAGGGTTGGAAGGGACCTCTAGAGATCATCTAGTCCAACCCCCCTGCATACGCAGGGTCACCTAGAGCACGTGGCACAGGACTGCATCCAAGCGGGTTTGAAGATCTCCAGAGAAGGAGACTCCACAACCTCTCTGGGCAGCCTGTTCCAGTGCTCTGTCATCCTCACTGTTAAGAAATTTTTCCTTAAGTTCCTATGGAATTTTTGATGTTTCAGTTTCCGGCCATTTCCTCTAGTCCTATCAGTGGCCACCACTGAAAAGAGACCATCCCCGTCCTCTGCACTCCCTCCCTTGAGGTATTTATATACACTGCTCAGGTCCCCTCTCAGCCTTCTCTTCTCCAGGCTGAACAGGCCCAGCTCCCTCAGCCTCTCCTCATAGGGCAGATGTTCCAGGCCCCGAACAGAAGTGTGATCCAAATGAGAGCTTTGCTTAAGTAAAGATTATGCACTTATACATGCACTGTATTTCATCGGTGTGTGGAATTGTGCACGGTTTAATTTTGCAGAGGTTGCCTGTTTCGGGCTGGGGTTTCTCCTGTGTAGCGAGTGGCAGATCTAAATTGCCCCGGTGAGGGCAGCTGGGTGAAGCCTCCGAGCCTGTGGGATGGAAGGGGCAGCTACGGCAGAGGCTTCCACTGCCTACATTGCAGGTACTTTCTTCTGTTTGCATAGTTTTGAGATGAAATCAATGGAATGGAGAGATGGACTTTTTTGGAGACTTGAAAATATGTATCAGAACTTCCTGGATGGAGTTGCTTTTTGAATTAAAAGTATATAAACAGAAAAAGCCAGTTCTTCGAAGTAGAAGCCTTTTGTACGTATGTAGAAACAAGTTCAGTGAAAATATTAATTAAGCAAAGGGTTGTTGTGCTCACAAAAGAGTTCTTAAGAAGAAAAAATTAATTTGAATTTACTTCTCTTGAGCAAGAAGCAATTTGCCACCCCTTAACTTCATAAAACATTCATAAATGATGAAAAATGCACAGAAAGGCCAACTTGTCTTTGCACAACTCGGGAGCGTAGCGGGATCCACATTTACAGGTTCCTCTGTGTCTTCTGTAAGAGCAGCAGAACCGTGTTACACTAAGGGATGGCAATCCCTGCTTTGTGCCTGGTCAATATTTCAGGGAAATGCTGTCCACTTGTTACAGGTCCCAAGGTTTATGTATTTTTTTCTGGCAGATAACTGTGATTCCCATTTGAATACCTAATGCCAACATCTGTAGGGCTCCACCTGATTTGGGAAACAAATATGTGGTCCTTGCAAAAAAAAAAAAAAAAAAAAAAATCTTGGTATGTTACAGAAATGTGTTAGTACCTCCTTGCAATGAAGGGAAGGACAGTTTTTAAAGGGCTGTGGTATGGAGAACATTGCACTTTCATTTTGGCTGCTGGTTTTCAATGCGAGTTGACTAAAGCCAACTTTTGGTCTTCAGAATGCAGTGAGAACGTGTTGCTGTGAATAACTCCACAGAAACACTCTGCTTTGAAGTGTAAACATGATAATTAGTGCTGACTATTGAAATGTTGGTCATATGAAACAACAGCAAATTTGAGTTTCTGGAAAGACAAGATCTCTTCTCTTGGAACACTCATAAAATGGCTTTCCTGTCATCTGTACATCTCAGATGTTCTGTTATTCATCACTTCCAAGTTGCCTAGAGTAACTAGGTTAAATCCAGTGCTGCTGAATTTTAATTTATGCAGTGCTTAAAACTGTTAACTTAGAGCATGGGGAAAAAATAGGAAATTTTCATCAAGGAGTTGCCTTTGAATAGATGTTTGACCAAACTGTAATTAGAAAAATGTAGCAGAAATTTTACCTGCCACAGGATGCTGGTTACAGTTTTCTTTAATAAAGTGTTTGCTTTGAATGATAAATGTACTATTATGTACTAAAATGTCAGCCTTGAGATCATCTTAATCCTGTGTTCTTTTGCCAAGCCCAGGAAGCAGAATGGAGTCTATCAGTGAATCTGATCAGAATAAAAATGAACTTGTAAGCCAATAACGTGAGTCTAAACCACTTTATTAGAAGTGGCATTGAGTTGAACGGGAAAAAGGATACTGTGTTCAGTTCTGCATGATGACTGGGAGTTCAGTATTTGCCTGCTTGCTGCAGACTTAGCACGTGCTGCTAAAGCACCCTCTGGTTCCCCGGGTGGTTGTGCATGCCCTGGACAGGTCTCCAAGGGCACAAACGATGTGTCGTGCAAGCCAGGAGCTCCGTGAGTTACTGCTTGTTCTCATCTCCAGCTTGATGATGACTCTTAGTTGCCCCATCTTCATCTTTCTTCCGCTTCTCATCTCCAACCTCATTTCATCATCTTTAACAACAGTGCCATGGTGCTGCTGGCCTTTTTCCCCTCTAAAAGCAGGTATTCCTTTCCTCCCAGCAGCATTCCTCAGAGCTCCCTGCGCGGTGTCACCCAGGAGAAACGAGAGGGGACGGGGGTGGGCTGGGCTGTTTTGGGGTGGAAAAGCAGGAGGCCAAACAATGTTATGTCCCTCATACTGAGGTCAGGCACAATGGGGGAGCGTAGCCATCAAAGGCAGTTGTGATGCTGAAAGTGTCCAGTAAAAGCCTTAAAGGCACAAATTATCTGGGAAAAATCGGTGGGCTGTGGAGGAGTACTCTAAACATGGACTTGCAACTCTTTGATGTTGGTAAAATATCAGACTTTCTTTTCTTTTACTCCCTCTTGCCTGTGTTCACAAATGGACAAGTTTCTGCTGTAGAATGTCAAGTTCTCTTAGAACTGTGGATAAATCTCAGTGGGAGGCTAAACTGGTCACACATCTACCAAAAGAGGGGCAACTAGGAACTTGCCTATGCTTCTCAATCCTCAGATGCATTATGTTTTACCCCTTTAAGCTAAAATGGATTCACAGTGTGATATCCTGGACTGAACAAAGGGAAGGAGAAAATGCTGCCTTGAGCCCAACCTGGCATAGAGTGCTATTCTGACCCAGATCTCCATCAACACTGCAGGGGATTAAAAGAGAAAAAGTGATCACATGGGAAAATATAAGACAGTGGCCTAGGTGCTCTATGCAATTTGGTAAAGCTTAGTGTTGGTAGTCGGCCTGTTTGTACCTCAGCCCTTGTGGGTGACAGCAGTGATGGGGGATCTGAATCGAACTCTGAATTTTCAGCTACTTGAGTCATCAGTTTCAAATGATGGGCACTTTTTGCCCTTCTGATGACTGATTTAAAAAAAAGCACCCACATTCCCAGAGATTTGGGAGAAGTTCGGGGAGGGAGGGCATGATCTCCATGAGGTAACATGCTTGCTTCTCTAATCATAATAGTGTTGTGAAAGTCCTCCGAGTTAGAAAACAGAGCCTAAAATATTATATGATTAGGGCAGTTCACTGTATTAGTATTGAATTGGACTCTAAATGTTTTCATCACTTATTACATCACTTTCTTTCCATTTCTTCAAAAGACCTATTCCAAAATACTTTCAGATATCCCGTCATTCTAATGTGCCTCTTGAGGAATCACTGAAATAACTTTTGCTCAGGTGATGAGCAATAAAAAAGTGTTTCTTAGCATATTCAACTGCATTTGTGACCTTCAGTGTTCTTCAATATTGGTGCCTATTACATGGAATACTGTCTTTCTGCTCAGTGAAAGCATATGCCTTTCTTAAACATTTATTTTTCTTGTCAAATTATCATTGGAAATCTCTTGGAGTCTTTTTGTAAATAAAGTGGAAGGAGGAGAGTGTTGAAAACAAATTCATTGAATAACCCCCAAACCCTCAGTTTGAGTTGGTTAAGTGAATATCATCCATCTTGTCTTCCAGCTTGTTTGCTTTTAATTATAAGAAACTAGTTACAAGGTTATAATTGTTCTTTATCCTAATCAGTCAACAATAGCTTAATGAGAAAACATATTTGAATAACTTAAAATATTCATACGCACAAAAATTGAGAACAGCCATAATGATTTGCAAATAGACCTAACAGGGAAGTTGTGCAAAGCGCGGAGTACCCGCTCGCCTCAGCTTTGTGGGCTGATTTAATGATGGGGTAACTACAACTGGGAAGCTACAATTTTTACCATGCTGCTTAAATGGAAGTAAATATGTAAACCTTTGGTGCCAGCTTTGGAATTAGTGTACCTTGAGTAGTGCTAGTTGGACAAATTTCTGTATTTTCTTTTATAATTAAAAAAGCCACCATTCTGCTACAGGTGTGCTTTCCATGAAATGCCACTTGAAATCTGTGTGAGTATCGTTACGGAAGAGACTCAAACAATTTAGAACTTAATTGATATTAATAGGAATAACCCTCAATGACATGAACTTGGCAAGCCAGAAATTGCAGCTGTTCTCAGCAGTAGTGGCAATAACAAAGATAATTAATTGTTTTTCTCTGGGAGATCTATTTAGGTTGCACAATCTAAATATTCCATTCCCTAAGCCCTAATTCAGCCTTGAATTTCTTCTGCTGATACCATAAGTGAAGCTAAAGTTAATATTTTTCACTATTAGCTGTGTCACAATAAGAGGTATTACAACTATTTAAAAAAATACATTTTAAAAATGTTCATTAAACCAGCCTTCAAATGATAACTTGAACAGTAAATATTTTACATGGTTTCTTTAACATAGAAGAAACAGTAATTTGATTTAAAAAATAAAGCTTCTTAAGAAGTGCTTTAATGGAGCTAGTAATTCTAGCAGACCCACTGGGAACGTGCAAAGGTTGTAATATTCAATATTATACAGCATACATTTCTTGACAAGTGCTGTTGGGTTTTAGGCTAAAATATACTTGAGTGAGCTCAGATTTGTTTAATAACTCAGCAGTTATGATTGTCCTGACGTTTCAGTCTTAACTGTTTTTTCCTCAATTGCACTGAAAATGTTTAAATTGCGCTGTAAAATGTTCAGCCCCATCCTGCCAGGCTTGAGGGGATCACTGTTTGTCAGCCTTTACCATTGGTAACTTAGAACAACATCCCAAATCAAATGTTAAGAAAACCTTGTGGATGTGTCACTTAAAGATCCTGTTAAGTTGCAGCACCCCCCGAAGTGATGAGGACCCTGCCCATCACTGCATCCTTAGGGAACAAGACTCAAAAGTCATGGCACACCAAGCTCCACCTCCTGAAACTAATTTTTCTTTTCATTTTACTTGTCCCTTAGTATTACGAACACATAGTGGGTGTTTACTTTGGGCCTGGATTCTAGAACCTGTGATGGATGCACCTACAAGGCTGCATGTCTGTTTGCTGTTAAGTGTGTTTTCACTAGCTCTTATTCTGCTAGCACCTGTAAAAAGCATGAATTTAAATGCCCCTTTAAAAAGGGATGGTCTGAACAAGGCTTTCTTAGTTATCTCTACTTTGTAAATTCACCATTTAGGTTTAATTTTGTCTCTGCCAGGAATATCCAACACTAATGCACAGCATATAATAATAGATGGTGCAGTATGGCTTAATAGAGTAGTATTGTCCGATTTTGAGCTTAGAAATGACATTATTTCCTCTCTTAAAAGGTGGCTACGGCTGGTGTGTGGCTGAGGTTTTGGTGGAGGCTATTGCAGGTTC